>NC_134856.1:35101907-35419534 GCF_049852395.1 Peromyscus maniculatus bairdii | reverse complement strand
GAGCTTCTCTTCAGTCCAATACACTGCACCCTGGGAACAGACGCGAGTGCTATTTGCACTGTTTATGGCCAGAATAGCACAACAGTGGTGTTCTTACCCTGAATTAACACTAAATGCTAGAACGTGAAACTGAATGTGATTCAACTCCGTTTAGGAAGTTGTATTGAACCCCAGTTGGCCTTACAAGAAAAACACTCTGCTTTTAAGAAACAGGCACTCTTCAACTCTACTGTGTTTCCTATAGGGCCAGTACAGTGAGCTAGCTCAGAACAAAAGAACTGTGCTTCCTACACAAACGTGGCATACCTAGTTCAACTCAGTATTGGAAACTAAGTAAAACAGGAGCTTCTCTTCAGTCCAATACACTGCACTCGCTGGGAACAGACGCGAGTGCTATTTGTACTGTTTATGGCCAGAATAGCTCAATAGTGGTGTTCTTACCCTGAATTAACACTAAATGCTAGAACGTGAAACTGAATGTGACTCAACTCCATTTAGGAAGTTGTATTGAACCCCAGTTGGCCTTACAAGAAAATCTATGCTTTTGAGAAACAGGCACTCTTGCACTCTACAGTGTTTCCTATAGGGCAGTACAGTGAGCTAGCTCAGAACAAAAGAACTGTGCTTCCTACACAAACGGGGCATACCAAGTTCAACTCAGTATTGGAAACTAAGTAAAACAGGAGCTTCTCTTCAGTCCAATACACTGCACCCTGGGAACAGACGCGAGTGCTATTTGCACTGTTTATGGCCAGAATAGCACAACAGTGGTGTTCTTACCCTGAATTAACACTAAATGCTAGAACGTGAAACTGAATGTGATTCAACTCCGTTTAGGAAGTTGTATTGAACCCCAGTTGGCCTTACAAGAAAAACACTCTGCTTTTGAGAAACAGGCACTCTTGCACTCTACTGTGTTTCCTATAGAGCCAGTACAGTGAGCTAGCTCAGAACAAAAGAACTGTGCTTTCTACACAAACGGGGCATACCTAGTTCAACTCAGTATTGGAAACTAAGTAAAACAAGAGCTTCTCTTCAGTCCAATACACTGTATTCGCTGGGAACATACGCGAGTGCTATTTGCACTGTTTATGGCCAGAATAGCACAATAGTGGTGTTCTTACCCTGAATTAATACTAAATGCTAGAACGTGAAACTGAATGTGATTCAACTCCGTTTAGGAAGTTGTATTCAACCCCAGTTGGCCTTACAAGAAAAACACTCTGCTTTTAAGAAACAGGCACTCTTCCACTCTACTGTGTTTCCTATAGGGCCAGTACAGTGAGCTAGCTCAGAACAAAAGAACTGTGCTTCCTACACAAACGTGGCATACCTAGTTCAACTCAGTATTGGAAACTAAGTAAAACAGGAGCTTCTCTTCAGTCCAATACACTGCACTCGCTGGGAACAGACGCGAGTGCTATTTGTACTGTTTATGGCCAGAATAGCTCAATAGTGGTGTTCTTACCCTTAATTAACACTAAATGCTAGAACGTGAAACTGAATGTGACTCAACTCCATTTAGGAAGTTGTATTGAACCCCAGTTGGCCTTACAAGAAAATCTCTGCTTTTGAGAAACAGGTACTCTTGCACTCTACAGTGTTTCCTATAGGGCCAGTACAGTGAGCTAGCTCAGAACAAAAGAACTGTGCTTCCTACACAAACGGGGCATACCAAGTTCAACTCAGTATTGGAAACTAAGTAAAACAGGAGCTTCTCTTCAGTCCAATACACTGCACCCTGGGAACAGACGCGAGTGCTATTTGCACTGTTTATGGCCAGAATAGCACAACAGTGGTGTTCTTACCCTGAATTAACACTAAATGCTAGAACGTGAAACTGAATGTGATTCAACTCCGTTTAGGAAGTTGTATTGAACCCCAGTTGGCCTTACAAGAAAAACACTCTGCTTTTGAGAAACAGGCACTCTTGCACTCTACTGTGTTTCCTATAGGGCCAGTACAGTGAGCTAGCTCAGAACAAAACAACTGTGCTTCCTACAATAACGGGGCATATCTAGTTCAACTCAGTATTGGATACTAAGTAAAACAGGTTCTTCTCTTCAGTCCAATACACTGCACTCGCTGGGAACAGACGCGAGTGCTATTTGTACTGTTTATGGCCAGAATAGCACAATAGTGGTGTCTTACCCTGAATTAACACTAAATGCTAGAACGTAAAACTGAATGTGATTCAACTCCGTTTACGAAGTTGTATTGAACCCAGTTGGCCTTACAAGAAAAAGACTCTGCTTTTGAGAAACAGGCACTCTTGCACTCTACTGTGTTTCCTATAGGGCCAGTACAGTGAGCTAGCTCAGAACAAAAGAACTGTGCTTCCTACACAAAAGGGGCATATCTAGTTCAACTCAGTATTGGAAACTAAGTAAAAGAGGAGCTTCTCTTCAGTCCAATACACTGCACTCGCTGGGAATAGACGCGAGTGCTATTTGTACTTTTTATGGCCAGAATAGCACAATAGTGGTGTTCTTACCCTGAATTAACACTAAATGCTAGAACGTGAAACTGAATGTGATTCAACTCCGTTTAGGAAGTTGTATTGAACCCCAGTTGGCCTTACAAG
Source organism: Peromyscus maniculatus bairdii (assembly GCF_049852395.1). Lineage (NCBI taxonomy): Eukaryota > Metazoa > Chordata > Mammalia > Rodentia > Cricetidae > Peromyscus > Peromyscus maniculatus. Next base: position 35,416,950 of record NC_134856.1, on the reverse strand, counting down.
AAAATCTCTGCTTTTGAGAAACAGGCACTCTTGTACTCTACTGTGTTTCCTATAGGGCCAGTACAGTGAGCTAGCTCAGAACAAAAGAACTGTGCTTCCTAATGAAACGGGGCATACCTAGTTCAACTCAGTATTGGAAACTAAGTAAAACAGGAGCTTCTCTTCAGTCCAATACACTGTACTCGCTGGGAACAGACGCGAGTGCTATTTGCACTGTTTATGGCCAGAATAGCACAATAGTGGTGTTCTGACCCTGAATTAACACTAAATGCTAGAACGTGAAACTGAATGTGATTCAACTCCGTTTAGGAAGTTGTATTGAACCCCAGTTGGCCTTACAAGAAAAACACTCTGCTTTTGAGAAACAGGCACTCTAGCACTCTACTGTGTTTCCTATAGGGCCAGTATAGTGAGCTAGCTCAGAACAAAAGAACTGTGCTTCCTACACAAACGGGGCATATCTAGTTCAACTCAGTATTGGAAACTAAGTAAAACAGGAGCTTCTCTTCAGTCCAATACACTGCATTATCTGGGAACAGACGCAAGTGCTATTTGCACTGTTTATGGCCAGAATAGCACAATAGTGGAGTTCTAACCCTGAATTAACACTAAATGCTAGAACATGAAACTGAATGTGATTCAACTCCGTTTAGGAAGTTGTATGATCCCCAGTTGGCCTTACAAGAAAAACACTCTGCTTTTGAGAAACAGGCACTCTTGCACTCTACTGTGTTTCCTATAGGGCCAGTACAGTGAGCTAGCTCAGAACAAAATAACTGTGCTTCCTACACAAACGGGGCATATCTAGTTCAACTCAGTATTGGAAACTAAGTAAAACAGGAGCTTCTCTTCAGTCCAATACACTGCACTCGCTGGGAGCAAACGCGAGTTCTATTTGCACTGTTTATGGCCAGAATAGCACAATAGTGGTGTTCTTACCCTGAATTAACACTAAACGCTAGAACGTAAAACTGAATGTGATTCAAATCCGTTTAGGAAGTTGTATTGAACCCCAGTTGGTCTTACAAGAAAAACACTCTGCTTTTGAGAAACAGGCACTCTTGCACTCTACAGTGTTTCCCTTAGGGCCAGTACAGTGAGATAGCTCAGAACAAAAGAACTGTGCTTCCTACAGAAACGGGGCATACCTAGTTCAACTCAGAATTGGAAACTAAGTAAAACAGGAGCTTCTCTTCAGTCCAATACACTGTACTCACTGGGAAGAGACGCGAGTGCCATTTCCACTGTTTATGGCCAGAATAGCACAAAAGTGGTGTTCTAACCCTGAATTAACACTAAATGCTAGAACGTGAACCTGAGTATGATTCAACTCCGTTTAGGAAGTTGTATTGAACCCCAGTTGGCCTTACAAGAAAAACACTCTGCTTTTGAGAAACAGGCACTCTTGCACTCTACTGTGTTTCCTATAGGGCCAGTACAGTGAGCTAGCTCAGAACAAAAGAACTGTGCTTCCTACACAAAAGGGGCATATCTAGTTCAACTCAGTATTGGAAACTAAGTAAAACAGGTGCTTCTCTTCAGTCCAATACACTGCACTCGCTGGGAACAGACGCGAGTGCTATTTGCACTGTTTATGGCCAGATTAGCACAATAGTGGTGTTCTTACCCTGAATTAACACTAAATGCTAGAACGTGAAACTGAATGTGATTCAACTCCGTTTACGAAGTTGTATTGAACCCCAGTTGGCCTTACAAGAAAAACACTCTGCTTTTGAGAAACAGGCACTCTTGCACTCTACTGTGTTTCCTATAGGGCCAGTACAGTGAGCTAGCTCAGAACAAAAGAACTGTGCTTCCTACACAAACGGGGCATATCTAGTTCAACTCAGTATTGTAAACTAAGTAAAACAGGAGCTTCTCTTCAGTCCAATACACTGCACCCTGGGAACAGACGCGAGTGCTATTTGCAATCTTTATGGCCAGAATAGCACAATAGTGGTGTTCTTACCCTGAATTAACACTAAATGCTAGAACGTGAAACTGAATGTGATTCAACTCCGTTTACAAAGTTGTATTGAACCCCAGTTGGCCTTACAAGAAAAACACTCTGCTTTTGAGAAACAGGCACTCTTGCACTCTACTGTGTTTCCTATAGGGCAGTACAGTGAGCTAGCTCAGAACAAAACAACTGTGCTTCCTACAAAAACGGGGCATATCTAGTTCAACTCAGTATTGGAAACTAAGTAAAACAGGAGCTTCTCTTCAGTCCAATACACTGTACTCGCTGGGAATGGACGCGACTGCTATTTGCACTGTTTATGGCCAGAATAGCACAATAGTGGTGTTCTTACCCTGAATTAACACTAAATGCTAGAACGTGAAACTGAATGTGATTCAACTCCGTTTAGGAAGTTGTATTGAACCCCAGTTGGTGTTACAAGAAAAACACTCTGCTTTTGAGAAACAGGCACTCTTGCACTCTACAGTGTTTCCTATAGGGCCAGTACAGTGAGCTAGCTCAGAACAAAAGAACTGTGCTTCCTACACAAACGGGGCATACCTAGTTCAACTCAGTATTGGAAACTAAGTAAAACAGGAGCTTCTCTTCAGTCCAATACACTGTACTCGCTGGGAACAGACGCGAGTGCTATTTGCACTGTTTATGGCCAGAATAGCACAATAGTGGTGTTCTTACCCTGAATTAACACTAAATGCTAGAACGTGAAACTGAATGTGATTCAACTCCGTTTAGGAAGTTGTATTGAACCCCAGTTGGCCTTACAAGAAAATCTCTGCTTTTGAGAAACAGGCACTCTTGCACTCTACTGTGTTTCCTATAGGGCCAGTACAGTGAGCTAGCTCAGAACAAAAGAACTGTGCTTCCTAATCAAACGGGGCATACCTAGTTCAACTCAGTATTGGAAACTAAGTAAAACAGGAGCTTCTCTTCAGTCCAATACACTGTACTCGCTGGGAACAGACGCGAGTGCTATTTGCACTGTTTATGGCCAGAATAGCACAATAGTGGTGTTCTGACCCTGAATTAACACTAAATGCTAGAACATGAAACTGAATGTGATTCAACTCCGTTTAGGAAGTTGTATTGAACCCCAGTTGGCCTTACAAGAAAAACACTCTGCTTTTGAGAAACAGGCACTCTTGCACTCTACTGTGTTTCCTATAGGGCCAGTACAGTGAGCTAGCTCAGAACAAAAGAACTGTGCTTCCTACACAAACGGGGCATATCTAGTTCAACTCAGTATTGGAAACTAAGTAAAACAGGAGCTTCTCTTCAGTCCAATACACTGCATTATCTGGGAACAGACGCAAGTGCTATTTGCACTGTTTATGGCCAGAATAGCACAATTGTGGTGTTCTAAACCTGAATTAACACTAAATGCTAGAACATGAAACTAAATGTGATTCAACTCCGTTTAGGAAGTTGTATGATCCCCAGTTGGCCTTACAAGAAAAACACTCTGCTTTTGAGAAACAGGCACTCTTGCACTCTACTGTGTTTCCTATAGGGCCAGTACAGTGAGCTAGCTCAGAACAAAAGAACTGTGCTTCCTACACAAACGGGGCATATCTATTTTACTCAGTATTGGAAAGTAAGTAAAACAGGAGCTTCTCTTCAGTCCAATACACTGCACTCGCTGGGAAGAGACGCGAGTGCTATTTGCACTGTTTATGGCCAGAAGCACAATAGTGGTGTTCTTACCCTGAATTAACACTAAATGCTAGAAAGTTAAACTTAATGTGATTCTACTCCGTTTAGGAAGTTGTATTGAACCCCAGTTGGCCTTACAAGAAAAACACTCTGCTTTTGAGAAACAGGCACTCTTGCACTCTACTGTGTTTCCTATAGGGCCAGTACAGTGAGCTAGCTCAGAACAAAATAACTGTGCTTCCTACACAAACGGGGCATATCTAGTTCAACTCAGTATTTGAAACTAAGTAAAACAGGAGCTTCTCTTCAGTCCAATACACTGCACTCGCTGGGAACAAACGCGAGTTCTATTTGCACTGTTTATGGCCAGAATAGCACAATAGTTGTGTTCTTACCCTGAATTAACACTAAACGCTAGAACGTAAAACTGAATGTGATTCAACTCCGTTTAGGAAGTTGTATTGAACCCCAGTTGGTCTTACAAGAAAAACACTCTGCTTTTGAGAAACAGGCACTCTTGCACTCTACAGTGTTTCCTATAGGGCCAGTACAGTGAGATAGCTCAGAACAAAAGAACTGTGCTTCCTACACAAACGGGGCATACCTAGTTCAACTCAGTATTGGAAACTAAGTAAAACAGGAGCTTCTCTTCAGTCCAATACACTGTACTCGCTGGGAAGAGACGCGAGTGCCATTTGCACTGTTTATGGCCAGAATAGCACAAAAGTGGTGTTCTAACCCTGAATTAACACTAAATGCTAGAACATGAAACTGAATGTGATTCAACTCCGTTTAGGAAGTTGTATTGAACCCCAGTTGGCCTTACAAGAAAAACACTCTGCTTTTGAGAAACAGGCACTCTTGCACTCTACTGTGTTTCCTATAGGTCCAGTACAGTGAGCTAGCTCAGAACAAAAGAACTGTGCTTCCTACACAAACGGGGCATATCTAGTTCAACTCAGTATTGGAAACTAAGTAAAACAGGTGCTTCTCTTCAGTCCAATACACTGCACTCGCTGGGAACAGACACGAGTGCTATTTGTACTGTTTATGGCCAGATTAGCACAATAGTGGTGTTCTTACCCTGAATTAACACTAAATGCTAGAACGTGAAACTGAATGTGATTCAACTCCGATTAGGAAGTTGTTTTGTACACCAGTTGGCCTTACAAGAAAAACACTCTGCTTTTGAGAAACAGGCACTCTTGCACTCTGCTCTGTTTCCTAAAGGGTCAGTACAGTGAGCTAGCTCAGAACAAAAGAACTGTGCTTCCTACACAAACGGGGCATACCTAGTTCAACTCAGTATTGGAAACTAAGTAAAACAGGAGCGTCTCTTCAGTCCAATACACTGTACTCGCTGGGAACAGACGGGAGTGCTATTTGCACTGTTTATGGCCAGAATAGCACAATAGTGGTGTTCTTACCCTGAATTAACACTACATGCTAGAACGTGAAACTTAATGTGATTCAACTCCGTTTAGGAAGTTGTATTGAACCACAGTTGGCCTTACAAGAAAAACACTCTGCTTTTGAGAAACAGCCACTCTTGCACTCTACTGTGTTTCCTATAGGGCCAGTACAGTGAGCTAGCTCAGAACAAAAGAACTGTGCTTCCTACACAAACGGGGCATACCTAGTTCAACTCAGTATTGGAAACTAAGTAAAACAGGAGCTTCTCTTCAGTCCAATACACTGTACTCGCTGGGAAGAGACGCGAGTGCCATTTGCACTGTTTATGGCCAGAATAGCACAAAAGTGGTGTTCTTACCCTGAATTAACACTAAATGCTAGAACATGAAACTGAATGTGATTCAACTCCGTTTAGGAAGTTGTATTGAACCCCAGTTGGCCTTACAAGAAAAACACTCTGCTTTTGAGAAACAGGCACTCTTGCACTCTACTGTGTTTCCTATAGGGCCAGTACAGTGAGCTAGCTCAGAACAAAAGAACTGTGCTTCCTACACAAAAGGGGCATACCTAGTTCAACTCAGTATTGGAAACTAAGTAAAACAGGAGCGTCTCTTCAGTCCAGTACACTGCACTCGCTGGGAACAGACGCGAGTGCTATTTGCACTGTTTATGGCCAGAATAGCACAATAGTGGTGTTCTTACCCTGAATTAACACTAAATGCTAGAACGTGAAACTGAATGTGATTCAACTCCGTTTAGGAAGTTGTATTGAACCCCAGTTGGCCTTACAAGAAAAACACTCTGCTTTTGAGAAACAGGCACTCTTGCACTCTACTGTGTTTCCTAGAGGGCCAGTACAGTGAGCTAGCTCAGAACAAAAGAACTGTGCTTCCTACTCACACGGGGCATACCTAGTTCAACTCAGTATTGGAAACTAAGTAAAAAAGGAGCTTCTCTTCAGTCCAATACACTGCACTTGCTGGGAACAGACGCGAGTGCTATTTGCACTGTTTATGGCCAGAATAGCACAACAGTGGTGTTCTTACCCTGAATTAACACTAAACGCTAGAACGTGAAACTGAATGTGATTCAACTCCGTTTAGGAAGTTGTATTGAACACCAGTTGGCCTTACAAGTAAAAAACTCTGCTTTTGAGAAACAGGCACTCTTGCACTCTACTGTGTTTCCTATAGGGCCAGTACAGTGAGCTAGCTCAGAACAAAAGAACTGTGCTTCCTACACAAACGGGGCATACCTAGTTCAACTCAGTATTGGAAACTAAGTAAAACAGGAGCTTCTCTTCAGTCCAATACACTGTACTCGCTGGGAACAGACGCGAGTGCTATTTGTACTGTTTATGGCCAGAATAGCACAATTGTGGTGTTCTAAACCTGAATTAACACTAAATGCTAGAACATGAAACTAAATGTGATTCAACTCCGTTTAGGAAGTTGTATGATCCCCAGTTGGCCTTACAAGAAAAACACTCTGCTTTTGAGAAACAGGCACTCTTGCACTCTACTGTGTTTCCTATAGGGCCAGTACAGTGAGCTAGCTCAGAACAAAAGAACTGTGCTTCCTACACAAACGGGGCATATCTATTTTACTCAGTATTGGAAAGTAAGTAAAACAGGAGCTTCTCTTCAGTCCAATACACTGCACTCGCTGGGAAGAGACGCGAGTGCTATTTGCACTGTTTATGGCCAGAAGCACAATAGTGGTGTTCTTACCCTGAATTAACACTAAATGCTAGAAAGTTAAACTTAATGTGATTCAACTCCGTTTAGGAAGTTGTATTGAACCCCAGTTGGCCTTACAAGAAAAACACTCTGCTTTTGAGAAACAGGCACTCTTGCACTCTACTGTTTTTCCTATAGGGCCAGTACAGTGAGCTAGCTCAGAACAAAATAACTGTGCTTCCTACACAAACGGGGCATATCTAGTTCAACTCAGTATTGGAAACTAAGTAAAACAGGAGCTTCTCTTCAGTCCAATACACTGCATTATCTGGGAACAGACGCAAGTGCTATTTGCACTGTTTATGGCCAGAATAGCACAATTGTGGTGTTCTAAACCTGAATTAACACTAAATGCTAGAACATGAAACTAAATGTGATTCAACTCCGTTTAGGAAGTTGTATGATCCCCAGTTGGCCTTACAAGAAAAACATTCTGCTTTTGAGAAACAGGCACTCTTGCACTCTACTGTGTTTCCTATAGGGCCAGTACAGTGCGCTAGCTCAGAACAAAAGAACTGTGCTTCCTACACAAACGGGGCATATCTATTTTACTCAGTATTGGAAAGTAAGTAAAACAGGAGCTTCTCTTCAGTCCAATACACTGCACTCGCTGGGAAGAGACGCGAGTGCTATTTGCACTGTTTATGGCCAGAAGCACAATAGTGGTGTTCTTACCCTGAATTAACACTAAATGCTAGAAAGTTAAACTTAATGTGATTCAACTCCGTTTAGGAAGTTGTATTGAACCCCAGTTGGCCTTACAAGAAAAACACTCTGCTTTTGAGAAACAGGCACTCTTGCACTCTACTGTGTTTCCTATAGGGCCAGTACAGTGAGCTAGCTCAGAACAAAATAACTGTGCTTCCTACACAAACGGGGCATATCTAGTTCAACTCAGTATTGGAAACTAAGTAAAACAGGAGCTTCTCTTCAGTCCAATACACTGCACTCGCTGGGAACAAACGCGAGTTCTATTTGCACTGTTTATGGCCAGAATAGCACAATAGTTGTGTTCTTACCCTGAATTAACACTAAACGCTAGAACGTAAAACTGAATGTGATTCAACTCCGTTTAGGAAGTTGTATTGAACCCCAGTTGGTCTTACAAGAAAAACACTCTGCTTTTGAGAAACAGGCACTCTTGCACTCTACAGTGTTTCCTATAGGGCCAGTACAGTGAGATAGCTCAGAACAAAAGAACTGTGCTTCCTACACAAACGGGGCATACCTAGTTCAACTCAGTATTGGAAACTAAGTAAAACAGGAGCTTCTCTTCAGTCCAATACACTGTACTCGCTGGGAAGAGACGCGAGTGCCATTTGCACTGTTTATGGCCAGAATAGCACAAAAGTGGTGTTCTAACCCTGAATTAACACTAAATGCTAGAACATGAAACTGAATGTGATTCAACTCCGTTTAGGAAGTTGTATTGAACCCCAGTTGGCCTTACAAGAAAAACACTCTGCTTTTGAGAAACAGGCACTCTTGCACTCTACTGTGTTTCCTATAGGGCCAGTACAGTGAGCTAGCTCAGAACAAAAGAACTGTGCTTCCTACACAAACGGGGCATATCTAGTTCAACTCAGTATTGGAAACTAAGTAAAACAGGTGCTTCTCTTCAGTCCAATACACTGCACTCGCTGGGAACAGACACGAGTGCTATTTGCACTGTTTATGGCCAGATTAGCACAATAGTGGTGTTCTTACCCTGAATTAACACTAAACGCTAGAACGTGAAACTGAATGTGATTCAACTCCGATTAGGAAGTTGTTTTGGACACCAGTTGGCCTTACAAGAAAAACACTCTGCTTTTGAGAAACAGGCACTCTTGCACTCTGCTCTGTTTCCTAAAGGGTCAGTACAGTGAGCTAGCTCAGAACAAAAGAACTGTGCTTCCTACACAAACGGGGCATATCTAGTTCAACTCAGTATTGGAAACTAAGTAAAACAGGAGCGTCTCTTCCGTCCAGTACACTGCACTCGCTGGGAACAGACGCGAGTGCTCTTTGCACTGTTTATGGCCAGAATAGCACAATAGTGGTGTTCTTACCCTGAATTAACACTAAATGCTAGAACGTGAAACTGAATGTGATTCAACTCCGTTTAGGAAGTTTTATTGAACCCCAGTTGGCCTTCCAAGAAAAACACTCTGCTTTTGAGAAACACGCAATCTTGCACTCTACAGTGTTTCCTCTAGGGCCAGTACAGTGAGCTAGCTCAGAACAAAAGAACTGTGCTTCCTACACAAACGGGGCATACCTAGTTCAACTCAGTATTGGAAACTAAGTAAAACAAGAGCTTCTCTTCATTCCAATACACTGTACTCGCTGGGAACAGATGCGAGTGCTATTTGGACTGTTTATGTCCAGAATAGCACAATAGTGGTGTTCTTACCCTGATTTAACACTAAATGCTAGAACGTGAAACTGAATGTGATTCAACTCCGTTTAGGAAGTTGTATTGAACCCCAGTTGGCCTTACAAGAAAAACACTCTTCTTTTGAGAAACAGGCACTCTTGCACTCTACTGTGTTTCCTATAGGGCCAGTAGAGTGAGCTAGCTCAGAACAAAAGAACTGTGCTTCCTACACAAACGGGGCATACCTAGTTCAACTCAGTATTGGAAACTAAGTAAAACAGGAGCTTCTCTTCAGTCCAATACACTGTACTCGCTGGGAACAGACGGGAGTGCTATTTGCACTGTTTATGGCCAGAATAGCACAATAGTGGTGTTCTTACCCTGAATTAACACTACATGCTAGAACGTGAAACTTAATTTGATTCAACTCCGTTTAGGAAGTTGTATTGAACCACAGTTGGCCTTACAAGAAAAACACTCTGCTTTTGAGAAACAGCCACTCTTGCACTCTACTGTGTTTCCTATAGGGCCAGTACAGTGAGCTAGCTCAGAACAAAAGAACTGTGCTTCCTACACAAACGGGGCATACCTAGTTCAACTCAGTATTGGAAACTAAGTAAAACAGGAGCTTCTCTTCAGTCCAATACACTGTACTCGCTGGGAAGAGACGCGAGTGCCATTTGCACTGTTTATGGCCAGAATAGCACAAAAGTGGTGTTCTAACCCTGAATTAACACTAAATGCTAGAACATGAAACTGAATGTGATTCAACTCCGTTTAGGAAGTTGTATTGAACCCCAGTTGGCCTTACAAGAAAAACACTCTGCTTTTGAGAAACAGGCACTCTTGCACTCTACTGTGTTTCCTATAGGGCCAGTACAGTGAGCTAGCTCAGAACAAAAGAACTGTGCTTCCTACACAAACGGGGCATACCTAGTTCAACTCAGTATTGGAAACTAAGTAAAACAGGAGCGTCTCTTCAGTCCAGTACACTGCACTCGCTGGGAACAGACGCGAGTGCTATTTGCACTGTTTATGGCCAGAATAGCACAATAGTGGTGTTCTTACCCTGAATTAACACTAAATGCTAGAACGTGAAACTGAATGTGATTCAACTCCGTTTAGGAAATTGTATTGAACCCCAGTTGGCCTTACAAGAAAAACACTCTGCTTTTGAGAAACAGGCACTCTTGCACTCTACTGTGTTTCCTATAGGGCCAGTACAGTGAGCTAGCTCAGAACAAAAGAACTGTGCTTCCTACTCAAACGGGGCATACCTAGTTCAACTCAGTATTGGAAACTAAGTAAAAAAGGAGCTTCTCTTCAGTCCAATACACTGCACTTGCTGGGAACAGACGCGAGTGCTATTTGCACTGTTTATGGCCAGAATAGCACAACAGTGGTGTTCTTACCCTGAATTAACACTAAACGCTAGAACGTGAAACTGAATGTGATTCAACTCCGTTTAGGAAGTTGTATTGAACCCCAGTTGGCCTTACAAGTAAAACACTCTGCTTTTGAGAAACAGGCACTCTTGCACTCTACTGTGTTTCCTATAGGGCCAGTACAGTGAGCTAGCTCAGAACAAAAGAACTGTGCTTCCTACACAAACGGGGCATACCTAGTTCAACTCAGTATTGGAAACTAAGTAAAACAGGAGCTTCTCTTCAGTCCAATACACTGTACTCGCTGGGAACAGACGCGAGTGCTATTTGTACTGTTTATGGCCAGAATAGCACAATAGTGGTGTTCTGACCCTGAATTAACACTCAATGCTAGAACGTGAAACTGAATGTGATTCAACTCCGTTTAGGAAGTTGTATTGAACCCCAGTTGGCCTTACAAGAAAAACACTCTGCTTTTGAGAAACAGGCACTCTTGCACTCTACTGTGTTTCCTATAGGGCCAGTACAGTGAGCTAGCTCAGAACAAAAGAACTGTGCTTCCTACACAAACGGGGCATACCTAGTTCAACTCAGTATTGGAAACTAAGTAAAACAGGAGCTTCTCTTCAGTCCAATACACTGTACTCGCTGGGAAGAGACGAGAGTGCTATTTGGACTGTTTTTGGCCAGAATAGCACAATAGTGGTGTTCTTACCCTGAATTAACACTAAATGCTAGAAAGTGAAACTGAATGTGATTCAACTCCGTTTAGGAAGTTGTATTGAACCCCAGTTGGCCTTACAAGAAAAACACTCTCCTTTTGAGAAACAGGCACTCTTGCACTCTACTGTGTTTCCTATAGGGCCAGTACAGTGAGCTAGCTCAGAACAAAAGAACTGTGCTTCCTACACAAACGGGGCACACCTAGTTCAACTCAGTATTGGAAACTAAGTAAAACAGGAGCTTCTCTTCAGTCCAATACACTGTACTTGCTGGGAACAGACGCGAGTGCTATTTGGACTGTTTATGGCCAGAATAGCACAATACTGGTGTTCTTACCCTGAATTAACACTAAATGCTAGAACGTGAAAGTGAATGTGATTCAACTGCGTTTATGAAGTTGTATTGAACCCCAGTTGGCCTTACAAGAAAAATACTCTGCTTTTGAGAAAGAATCACTCTTGCACTCTACTGTGTTTCCTATAGGTTCAGTACAGTGAGCTAGCTCAGAACAAAAGAACTGTGCTTCCTACACAAACGGGCCATATCTAGTTCAACTCAGTATTGGAAACTAAGTGAAACAGGAGCTTCTCTTCAGTCCAATACACTGCACTCGGTGGGAACAGACGCGAGTGCTATTTGCACTGTTTATGGCCAGAATAGCACAATAGTGGTGTTCTTACCCTGAATTAACACTAAATGCTAGAACGTGAAACTGAATGTGATTCAACTCCGTTTAGGAAGTAGTATTGAACCCCAGTTGGCCTTACAAGAAAAACACTCTGCTTTTGAGAAACAGGCACTCTTGCACTCTACTGTGTTTCCTATAGGGCCAGTACAGTGAGCTAGCTCAGAACAAAAGAACTGTGCTTCCTACACAAACGGGGCATATCTAGTTCAACTCAGTATTGGAAACTAAGTAAAACAGGAGCTTCTCTTCAGTCCAATACACTGCACTCGCTGGGAACAGACGCGAGTGCTATTTTAATGGTTATGGCCAGAATAGCACAATAGTGGTGTTCTTACCCTGAATTAACACTAAAGGCTAGAACGTGAAACTGAATGTGATTCAACTCCGTTTAGGAAGTTGTATTGAACCCCAGTTGGCCTTACAAGAAAAACACTATGCTTTTGAGAAACAGGCACTCTTGCACTCTACTGTGTTTCCTATAGTGCCAGTACAGTGTACTAGCTCAGAACAAAAGAACTGTGCTTCCTACACAAACGGGGCATATCTAGTTCAACTCAGTATTGGAAACTATGTAAAACAGGAGCGTCTCTTCAGTCCAGTACACTGCACTCGCTGGGAACAGACGCGAGTGCTATTTGCACTGTTTATGGCCAGAATAGCACAATAGTTGTGTTCTTACCCTGAATTAACACTAAATGCTAGAACGTGAAACTGAATGTGATTCAACTCCGTTTAGGAATTTGTATTGAACCCCAGTTGGCCTTTCAAGAAAAACACTCTGCTTTTGAGAAAAAGGCACTATTGCACTCTACTGTGTTTGCTATAGGGCCAGTACAGTGAGCTAGCTCAGAACAAAAGAACTGTGCTTCCTACACAAACGGGGCATACCTAGTTCAACTCAGTATTGGAAACTAAGTAAAACAGGAGCGTCTCTGCAGTCCAGTACACTGCACTCACTGGGAACAGACGCGAGTGCTATTTTCACTCTTTATGGCCAGAATAGCACAATAGTGGTGTTCTTACCCTGAATTAACACTAAATGCTAGAACGTGAAATTGAATGTGATTCAACTCCGTTTAGGAAGTTGTATTGAACCCCAGTTGGCCTTACAAGAAAAACACTCTGCTTTTGAGAAACAGGCACTCTTGCACTCTACTGTGTTTCCTATAGGGCCAGTACAGTGAGCTAGCTCAGAACAAAAGAAGTGTGCTTCCTACACAAACGGGGCATACCTAATTCAACTCAGTATTGGAAACTAAGTAAAACAGGAGCTTCTCTTCAGTCCAATACACTGTACTCGCTGGGAACAGACGCGAGTGCTATTTGCACTGTTTATGGCCAGAATAGCACAATAGTGGTGTTCTTACCCTGAATTAACACTAAATGCTAGAACGTGAAACTGAATGTGATTCAACTCCGTTTAGGAAGTTGTATTGAACCCCAGTTGGCCTTACAAGAAAAACACTCTGCTTCTGAGAAACAGGCACTCTTGCACTCTACTGTGTTTCCAATAGGGCCAGTACAGTGAGCTAGCTCAGAAAAGAACTGTGCTTCCTACACAAACGGGGCATATCTAGTTCAACTCAGTATTTGAAACTAAGTAAAACAGGAGCGTCTCTTCAATCCAGTACACTGCACTCGCTGGGAACAGACGCGAGTGCTATTTGCACTGTTTATGGCCAGAATAGCACAATAGTGGTGTTCTTACCCTGAATTAACACTAAATGCTAGAACGTGAAACTGAATGTGATTCAACTCCGTTTAGGAAGTTGTATTGAACCCCAGTTGGCCTTTCAAGAAAAACACTCTGCTTTTGAGAAAAAGGCACTCTTGCACTCTACTGTGTTTCTTATAGGGCCAGTACATTGAGCTAGCTCAGAACAAAAGAACTGTGCTTCCTACACAAACGGGGCATACCTAGTACAACTCAGTATTGGAAACTAAGTAAAACAGGAGCGTCTCTTCAGTCCAGTACACTGTACTCGCTGGGAACAGACGCTAGTGCTATTTGCACTGTTTATGGCCAGAATAGCACAATAGTGGTGTTCTTACCCTGAATTAACACTAAATGCTAGAACGTGAAACTGAATGTGATTCAACTCCGTTTAGGAAGTTGTATTGATCCCCAGTTGGCCTTACAAGAAAAACACTCTGCTTTTGAGAAAAAGGCACTCTTGCACTCTACTGTGTTTCCTATAGGGCCAGTACAGTGAGCTAGCTCAGAACAAAAGAACTGTGCTTCCTACACAAACGGGGCGTATCTAGTTCAACTCAGTATTGGAAAGTAAGTAAAACAGGAGCTTCTCTTCAGTCCAATACACTGCACCCTGGGAACAGACGCGAGTGCTATTTGCACTGTTTATGGCCAGAATAGCACAATAGTGGTGTTCTTACCCTGAATTAACACTAAATGCTAGAACGTGAAACTGATTGTGATTCAACTCCGTTTATGAAGTTGTATTGAACCCCAGTTGGCCTTACAAGAAAATCTCTGCTTTTGAGAAACAGGCACTCTTGCACTCTACTGTGTTTCCTATAGGGCCAGTACAGTGAGCTAGCTCAGAACAAAAGAACTGTGCTTCCTACACAAACGGGGCACACCTAGTTCAACTCAGTATTGGAAACTAAGTAAAACAGGAGCTTCTCTTCAATCCAATACACTGTACTTGCTGGGAACAGACGCGAGTGCTATTTGGACTGTTTATGGCCAGAATAGCACAATACTGGTGTTCTTACCCTGAATTAACACTAAATGCTAGAACGTTAACCTGAATGTGATTCAACTGCGTTTATGAAGTTGTATTGAACCGCAGTTGGCCTTACAAGAAAAATACTCTGCTTTTGAGAAAGAATCACTCTTGCACTCTACTGTGTTTCCTATAGGTTCAGTACAGTGAGCTAGCTCAGAACAAAAGAACTGTGCTTCCTACACAAACGGGCCATATCTAGTTCAACTCAGTATTGGAAACTAAGTAAAACAGGAGCTTCTCTTCAGTCCAATACACTGCACTCGGTGGGAACAGACGCGAGTGCTATTTGCACTGTTTATGGCCAGAATAGCACAATAGTGGTGTTCTTACCCTGAATTAACACTAAATGCTAGAACGTGAAACTGAATGTGATTCAACTCCGTTTAGGAAGTAGTATTGAACCCCAGTTGGCCTTACAAGAAAAACACTCTGCTTTTGAGAAACAGGCACTCTTGCACTCTACTGTGTTTCCTATAGGGCCAGTACAGTGAGCTAGCTCAGAACAAAAGAACTGTGCTTCCTACACAAACGGGGCATATCTAGTTCAACTCAGTATTGGAAACTAAGTAAAACAGGAGCTTCTCTTCAGTCCAATACACTGCACTCGCTGGGAACAGACGCGAGTGCTATTTTAATGTTTATGGCCAGAATAGCACAATAGTGGTGTTCTTACCCTGAATTAACACTAAAGGCTAGAACGTGAAACTGAATGTGATTCAACTCCGTTTAGGTAGTTGTATTGAACCCCAGTTGGCCTTACAAGAAAAACACTATGCTTTTGAGAAACAGGCACTCTTGCACTCTACTGTGTTTCCTATAGTGCCAGTACAGTGTACTAGCTCAGAACAAAAGAACTGTGCTTCCTACACAAACGGGGCATATCTAGTTCAACTCAGTATTGGAAACTATGTAAAACAGGAGCGTCTCTTCAGTCCAGTACACTGCACTCGCTGGGAACAGACGCGAGTGCTATTTGCACTGTTTATGGCCAGAATAGCACAATAGTTGTGTTCTTACCCTGAATTAACACTAAATGCTAGAACGTGAAACTGAATGTGATTCAACTCCGTTTAGGAATTTGTATTGAACCCCAGTTGGCCTTTCAAGAAAAACACTCTGCTTTTGAGAAAAAGGCACTCTTGCACTCTACTGTGTTTCCTCTAGGGCCAGTACAGTGAGCTGGCTCAGAACAAAAGAACTGTGCTTCCCACACAAACGGGGCATACCTAGTTCAACTCAGTATTGGAAACTAAGTAAAACAAGAGCTTCTCTTCATTCCAATACACTGTACTCCCTGGGAACAGATGCGAGTGCTATTTGGACTGTTTATGTCCAGAATAGCACAATAGTGGTGTTCTTACCCTGATTTAACACTAAATGCTAGAACGTGAAACTGAATGTGATTCAACTCCGTTTAGGAAGTTGTATTGAACCCCAGTTGGCCTTACAAGAAAAACACTCTTCTTTTGAGAAACAGGCACTCTTGCACTCTACTGTGTTTCCTATAGGGCCAGTACAGTGAGCTAGCTCAGAACAAAAGAACTGTGCTTCCTACACAAACGGGGCATACCTAGTTCAACACAGTATTGGAAACTAAGTAAAACAGGAGCTTCTCTTCAGTCCAATACACTGTACTCGCTGGGAACAGACGGGAGTGTTATTAGCATTGTTTATGGCCAGAATAGCACAATAGTGGTGTTCTTACCCTGAATTAACACTAAATGCTAGAACGTGAAACTTAATGTGATTCAACTCCGTTTAGGAAGTTGTATTGAACCCCAGTCGGCCTTACAAGAAAAACACTCTGCTTTTGAGAAACAGGCACTCTTGCACTCTACTGTGTTTCCTATAGGGCCAGTACAGTGAGCTAGCTCAGAACAAAATAACTGTGCTTCCTACACAAACGGGGCATATCTAGTTCAACTCAGTATTTGAAACTAAGTAAAACAGGAGCTTCTCTTCAGTCCAATACACTGCACTCGCTGGGAACAAACGCGAGTTCTATTTGCACTGTTTATGGCCAGAATAGCACAATAGTTGTGTTCTTACCCTGAATTAACACTAAACGCTAGAACGTAAAACTGAATGTGATTCAACTCCGTTTAGGAAGTTGTATTGAACCCCAGTTGGTCTTACAAGAAAAACACTCTGCTTTTGAGAAACAGGCACTCTTGCACTCTACAGTGTTTCCTATAGGGCCAGTACAGTGAGATAGCTCAGAACAAAAGAACTGTGCTTCCTACACAAACGGGGCATACCTAGTTCAACTCAGTATTGGAAACTAAGTAAAACAGGAGCTTCTCTTCAGTCCAATACACTGTACTCGCTGGGAAGAGACGCGAGTGCCATTTGCACTGTTTATGGCCAGAATAGCACAAAAGTGGTGTTCTAACCCTGAATTAACACTAAATGCTAGAACATGAAACTGAATGTGATTCAACTCCGTTTAGG
The DNA here is from genome assembly GCF_049852395.1 of Peromyscus maniculatus bairdii. Lineage (NCBI taxonomy): Eukaryota > Metazoa > Chordata > Mammalia > Rodentia > Cricetidae > Peromyscus > Peromyscus maniculatus. The sequence goes on along the minus strand of NC_134856.1, from coordinate 35,399,811 downwards.
AAGTTGTATTGAACCCCAGTTGGCCTTACAAGAAAAACACTCTGCTTTTGAGAAACAGGCACTCTTGCACTCTACTGTGTTTCCTATAGGGCCAGTACAGTGAGCTAGCTCAGAACAAAAGAACTGTGCTTCCTACACAAACGGGGCATATCTAGTTCAACTCAGTATTGGAAACTAAGTAAAACAGGTGCTTCTCTTCAGTCCAATACACTGCACTCGCTGGGAACAGACACGAGTGCTATTTGCACTGTTTATGGCCAGATTAGCACAATAGTGGTGTTCTTACCCTGAATTAACACTAAACGCTAGAACGTGAAACTGAATGTGATTCAACTCCGATTAGGAAGTTGTTTTGGACACCAGTTGGCCTTACAAGAAAAACACTCTGCTTTTGAGAAACAGGCACTCTTGCACTCTGCTCTGTTTCCTAAAGGGTCAGTACAGTGAGCTAGCTCAGAACAAAAGAACTGTGCTTCCTACACAAACGGGGCATATCTAGTTCAACTCAGTATTGGAAACTAAGTAAAACAGGAGCGTCTCTTCCGTCCAGTACACTGCACTCGCTGGGAACAGACGCGAGTGCTCTTTGCACTGTTTATGGCCAGAATAGCACAATAGTGGTGTTCTTACCCTGAATTAACACTAAATGCTAGAACGTGAAACTGAATGTGATTCAACTCCGTTTAGGAAGTTGTATTGAACCCCAGTTGGCCTTCCAAGAAAAACACTCTGCTTTTGAGAAACACGCACTCTTGCACTCTACAGTGTTTCCTCTAGGGCCAGTACAGTGAGCTAGCTCAGAACAAAAGAACTGTGCTTCCTACACAAACGGGGCATACCTAGTTCAACTCAGTATTGGAAACTAAGTAAAACAAGAGCTTCTCTTCATTCCAATACACTGTACTCGCTGGGAACAGATGCGAGTGCTATTTGGACTGTTTATGTCCAGAATAGCACAATAGTGGTGTTCTTACCCTGATTTAACACTAAATGCTAGAACGTGAAACTGAATGTGATTCAACTCCGTTTAGGAAGTTGTATTGAACCCCAGTTGGCCTTACAAGAAAAACACTCTTCTTTTGAGAAACAGGCACTCTTGCACTCTACTGTGTTTCCTATAGGGCCAGTAGAGTGAGCTAGCTCAGAACAAAAGAACTGTGCTTCCTACACAAACGGGGCATACCTAGTTCAACTCAGTATTGGAAACTAAGTAAAACAGGAGCTTCTCTTCAGTCCAATACACTGTACTCGCTGGGAACAGACGGGAGTGCTATTTGCACTGTTTATGGCCAGAATAGCACAATAGTGGTGTTCTTACCCTGAATTAACACTACATGCTAGAACGTGAAACTTAATTTGATTCAACTCCGTTTAGGAAGTTGTATTGAACCACAGTTGGCCTTACAAGAAAAACACTCTGCTTTTGAGAAACAGCCACTCTTGCACTCTACTGTGTTTCCTATAGGGCCAGTACAGTGAGCTAGCTCAGAACAAAAGAACTGTGCTTCCTACACAAACGGGGCATACCTAGTTCAACTCAGTATTGGAAACTAAGTAAAACAGGAGCTTCTCTTCAGTCCAATACACTGTACTCGCTGGGAAGAGACGCGAGTGCCATTTGCACTGTTTATGGCCAGAATAGCACAAAAGTGGTGTTCTAACCCTGAATTAACACTAAATGCTAGAACATGAAACTGAATGTGATTCAACTCCGTTTAGGAAGTTGTATTGAACCCCAGTTGGCCTTACAAGAAAAACACTCTGCTTTTGAGAAACAGGCACTCTTGCACTCTACTGTGTTTCCTATAGGGCCAGTACAGTGAGCTAGCTCAGAACAAAAGAACTGTGCTTCCTACACAAACGGGGCATACCTAGTTCAACTCAGTATTGGAAACTAAGTAAAACAGGAGCGTCTCTTCAGTCCAGTACACTGCACTCGCTGGGAACAGACGCGAGTGCTATTTGCACTGTTTATGGCCAGAATAGCACAATAGTGGTGTTCTTACCCTGAATTAACACTAAATGCTAGAACGTGAAACTGAATGTGATTCAACTCCGTTTAGGAAATTGTATTGAACCCCAGTTGGCCTTACAAGAAAAACACTCTGCTTTTGAGAAACAGGCACTCTTGCACTCTACTGTGTTTCCTATAGGGCCAGTACAGTGAGCTAGCTCAGAACAAAAGAACTGTGCTTCCTACTCAAACGGGGCATACCTAGTTCAACTCAGTATTGGAAACTAAGTAAAAAAGGAGCTTCTCTTCAGTCCAATACACTGCACTTGCTGGGAACAGACGCGAGTGCTATTTGCACTGTTTATGGCCAGAATAGCACAACAGTGGTGTTCTTACCCTGAATTAACACTAAACGCTAGAACGTGAAACTGAATGTGATTCAACTCCGTTTAGGAAGTTGTATTGAACCCCAGTTGGCCTTACAAGTAAAACACTCTGCTTTTGAGAAACAGGCACTCTTGCACTCTACTGTGTTTCCTATAGGGCCAGTACAGTGAGCTAGCTCAGAACAAAAGAACTGTGCTTCCTACACAAACGGGGCATACCTAGTTCAACTCAGTATTGGAAACTAAGTAAAACAGGAGCTTCTCTTCAGTCCAATACACTGTACTCGCTGGGAACAGACGCGAGTGCTATTTGTACTGTTTATGGCCAGAATAGCACAATAGTGGTGTTCTGACCCTGAATTAACACTAAATGCTAGAACGTGAAACTGAATGTGATTCAACTCCGTTTAGGAAGTTGTATTGAACCCCAGTTGGCCTTACAAGAAAAACACTCTGCTTTTGAGAAACAGGCACTCTTGCACTCTACTGTGTTTCCTATAGGGCCAGTACAGTGAGCTAGCTCAGAACAAAAGAACTGTGCTTCCTACACAAACGGGGCATACCTAGTTCAACTCAGTATTGGAAACTAAGTAAAACAGGAGCTTCTCTTCAGTCCAATACACTGTACTCGCTGGGAAGAGACGAGAGTGCTATTTGGACTGTTTTTGGCCAGAATAGCACAATAGTGGTGTTCTTACCCTGAATTAACACTAAATGCTAGAAAGTGAAACTGAATGTGATTCAACTCCGTTTAGGAAGTTGTATTGAACCCCAGTTGGCCTTACAAGAAAAACACTCTCCTTTTGAGAAACAGGCACTCTTGCACTCTACTGTGTTTCCTATAGGGCCAGTACAGTGAGCTAGCTCAGAACAAAAGAACTGTGCTTCCTACACAAACGGGGCACACCTAGTTCAACTCAGTATTGGAAACTAAGTAAAACAGGAGCTTCTCTTCAGTCCAATACACTGTACTTGCTGGGAACAGACGCGAGTGCTATTTGGACTGTTTATGGCCAGAATAGCACAATACTGGTGTTCTTACCCTGAATTAACACTAAATGCTAGAACGTGAAAGTGAATGTGATTCAACTGCGTTTATGAAGTTGTATTGAACCCCAGTTGGCCTTACAAGAAAAATACTCTGCTTTTGAGAAAGAATCACTCTTGCACTCTACTGTGTTTCCTATAGGTTCAGTACAGTGAGCTAGCTCAGAACAAAAGAACTGTGCTTCCTACACAAACGGGCCATATCTAGTTCAACTCAGTATTGGAAACTAAGTGAAACAGGAGCTTCTCTTCAGTCCAATACACTGCACTCGGTGGGAACAGACGCGAGTGCTATTTGCACTGTTTATGGCCAGAATAGCACAATAGTGGTGTTCTTACCCTGAATTAACACTAAATGCTAGAACGTGAAACTGAATGTGATTCAACTCCGTTTAGGAAGTAGTATTGAACCCCAGTTGGCCTTACAAGAAAAACACTCTGCTTTTGAGAAACAGGCACTCTTGCACTCTACTGTGTTTCCTATAGGGCCAGTACAGTGAGCTAGCTCAGAACAAAAGAACTGTGCTTCCTACACAAACGGGGCATATCTAGTTCAACTCAGTATTGGAAACTAAGTAAAACAGGAGCTTCTCTTCAGTCCAATACACTGCACTCGCTGGGAACAGACGCGAGTGCTATTTTAATGGTTATGGCCAGAATAGCACAATAGTGGTGTTCTTACCCTGAATTAACACTAAAGGCTAGAACGTGAAACTGAATGTGATTCAACTCCGTTTAGGAAGTTGTATTGAACCCCAGTTGGCCTTACAAGAAAAACACTATGCTTTTGAGAAACAGGCACTCTTGCACTCTACTGTGTTTCCTATAGTGCCAGTACAGTGTACTAGCTCAGAACAAAAGAACTGTGCTTCCTACACAAACGGGGCATATCTAGTTCAACTCAGTATTGGAAACTATGTAAAACAGGAGCGTCTCTTCAGTCCAGTACACTGCACTCGCTGGGAACAGACGCGAGTGCTATTTGCACTGTTTATGGCCAGAATAGCACAATAGTTGTGTTCTTACCCTGAATTAACACTAAATGCTAGAACGTGAAACTGAATGTGATTCAACTCCGTTTAGGAATTTGTATTGAACCCCAGTTGGCCTTTCAAGGAAAACACTCTGCTTTTGAGAAAAAGGCACTATTGCACTCTACTGTGTTTGCTATAGGGCCAGTACAGTGAGCTAGCTCAGAACAAAAGAACTGTGCTTCCTACACAAACGGGGCATACCTAGTTCAACTCAGTATTGGAAACTAAGTAAAACAGGAGCGTCTCTGCAGTCCAGTACACTGCACTCACTGGGAACAGACGCGAGTGCTATTTTCACTCTTTATGGCCAGAATAGCACAATAGTGGTGTTCTTACCCTGAATTAACACTAAATGCTAGAACGTGAAATTGAATGTGATTCAACTCCGTTTAGGAAGTTGTATTGAACCCCAGTTGGCCTTACAAGAAAAACACTCTGCTTTTGAGAAACAGGCACTCTTGCACTCTACTGTGTTTCCTATAGGGCCAGTACAGTGAGCTAGCTCAGAACAAAAGAAGTGTGCTTCCTACACAAACGGGGCATACCTAATTCAACTCAGTATTGGAAACTAAGTAAAACAGGAGCTTCTCTTCAGTCCAATACACTGTACTCGCTGGGAACAGACGCGAGTGCTATTTGCACTGTTTATGGCCAGAATAGCACAATAGTGGTGTTCTTACCCTGAATTAACACTAAATGCTAGAACGTGAAACTGAATGTGATTCAACTCCGTTTAGGAAGTTGTATTGAACCCCAGTTGGCCTTACAAGAAAAACACTCTGCTTCTGAGAAACAGGCACTCTTGCACTCTACTGTGTTTCCAATAGGTCCAGTACAGTGAGCTAGCTCAGAAAAGAACTGTGCTTCCTACACAAACGGGGCATATCTAGTTCAACTCAGTATTTGAAACTAAGTAAAACAGGAGCGTCTCTTCAATCCAGTACACTGCACTCGCTGGGAACAGACGCGAGTGCTATTTGCACTGTTTATGGCCAGAATAGCACAATAGTGGTGTTCTTACCCTGAATTAACACTAAATGCTAGAACGTGAAACTGAATGTGATTCAACTCCGTTTAGGAAGTTGTATTGAACCCCAGTTGGCCTTTCAAGAAAAACACTCTGCTTTTGAGAAAAAGGCACTCTTGCACTCTACTGTGTTTCCTATAGGGCCAGTACATTGAGCTAGCTCAGAACAAAAGAACTGTGCTTCCTACACAAACGGGGCATACCTAGTACAACTCAGTATTGGAAACTAAGTAAAACAGGAGCGTCTCTTCAGTCCAGTACACTGTACTCGCTGGGAACAGACGCTAGTGCTATTTGCACTGTTTATGGCCAGAATAGCACAATAGTGGTGTTCTTACCCTGAATTAACACTAAATGCTAGAACGTGAAACTGAATGTGATTCAACTCCGTTTAGGAAGTTGTATTGATCCCCAGTTGGCCTTACAAGAAAAACACTCTGCTTTTGAGAAAAAGGCACTCTTGCACTCTACTGTGTTTCCTATAGGGCCAGTACAGTGAGCTAGCTCAGAACAAAAGAACTGTGCTTCCTACACAAACGGGGCGTATCTAGTTCAACTCAGTATTGGAAAGTAAGTAAAACAGGAGCTTCTCTTCAGTCCAATACACTGCACCCTGGGAACAGACGCGAGTGCTATTTGCACTGTTTATGGCCAGAATAGCACAATAGTGGTGTTCTTACCCTGAATTAACACTAAATGCTAGAACGTGAAACTGATTGTGATTCAACTCCGTTTATGAAGTTGTATTGAACCCCAGTTGGCCTTACAAGAAAATCTCTGCTTTTGAGAAACAGGCACTCTTGCACTCTACTGTGTTTCCTATAGGGCCAGTACAGTGAGCTAGCTCAGAACAAAAGAACTGTGCTTCCTACACAAACGGGGCACACCTAGTTCAACTCAGTATTGGAAACTAAGTAAAACAGGAGCTTCTCTTCAATCCAATACACTGTACTTGCTGGGAACAGACGCGAGTGCTATTTGGACTGTTTATGGCCAGAATAGCACAATACTGGTGTTCTTACCCTGAATTAACACTAAATGCTAGAACGTTAACCTGAATGTGATTCAACTGCGTTTATGAAGTTGTATTGAACCGCAGTTGGCCTTACAAGAAAAATACTCTGCTTTTGAGAAAGAATCACTCTTGCACTCTACTGTGTTTCCTATAGGTTCAGTACAGTGAGCTAGCTCAGAACAAAAGAACTGTGATTCCTACACAAACGGGCCATATCTAGTTCAACTCAGTATTGGAAACTAAGTAAAACAGGAGCTTCTCTTCAGTCCAATACACTGCACTCGGTGGGAACAGACGCGAGTGCTATTTGCACTGTTTATGGCCAGAATAGCACAATAGTGGTGTTCTTACCCTGAATTAACACTAAATGCTAGAACGTGAAACTGAATGTGATTCAACTCCGTTTAGGAAGTAGTATTGAACCCCAGTTGGCCTTACAAGAAAAACACTCTGCTTTTGAGAAACAGGCACTCTTGCACTCTACTGTGTTTCCTATAGGGCCAGTACAGTGAGCTAGCTCAGAACAAAAGAACTGTGCTTCCTACACAAACGGGGCATATCTAGTTCAACTCAGTATTGGAAACTAAGTAAAACAGGAGCTTCTCTTCAGTCCAATACACTGCACTCGCTGGGAACAGACGCGAGTGCTATTTTAATGTTTATGGCCAGAATAGCACAATAGTGGTGTTCTTACCCTGAATTAACACTAAAGGCTAGAACGTGAAACTGAATGTGATTCAACTCCGTTTAGGTAGTTGTATTGAACCCCAGTTGGCCTTACAAGAAAAACACTATGCTTTTGAGAAACAGGCACTCTTGCACTCTACTGTGTTTCCTATAGTGCCAGTACAGTGTACTAGCTCAGAACAAAAGAACTGTGCTTCCTACACAAACGGGGCATATCTAGTTCAACTCAGTATTGGAAACTATGTAAAACAGGAGCGTCTCTTCAGTCCAGTACACTGCACTCGCTGGGAACAGACGCGAGTGCTATTTGCACTGTTTATGGCCAGAATAGCACAATAGTTGTGTTCTTACCCTGAATTAACACTAAATGCTAGAACGTGAAACTGAATGTGATTCAACTCCGTTTAGGAATTTGTATTGAACCCCAGTTGGCCTTTCAAGAAAAACACTCTGCTTTTGAGAAAAAGGCACTCTTGCACTCTACTGTGTTTCCTCTAGGGCCAGTACAGTGAGCTGGCTCAGAACAAAAGAACTGTGCTTCCCACACAAACGGGGCATACCTAGTTCAACTCAGTATTGGAAACTAAGTAAAACAAGAGCTTCTCTTCATTCCAATACACTGTACTCCCTGGGAACAGATGCGAGTGCTATTTGGACTGTTTATGTCCAGAATAGCACAATAGTGGTGTTCTTACCCTGATTTAACACTAAATGCTAGAACGTGAAACTGAATGTGATTCAACTCCGTTTAGGAAGTTGTATTGAACCCCAGTTGGCCTTACAAGAAAAACACTCTTCTTTTGAGAAACAGGCACTCTTGCACTCTACTGTGTTTCCTATAGGGCCAGTACAGTGAGCTAGCTCAGAACAAAAGAACTGTGCTTCCTACACAAACGGGGCATACCTAGTTCAACACAGTATTGGAAACTAAGTAAAACAGGAGCTTCTCTTCAGTCCAATACACTGTACTCGCTGGGAACAGACGGGAGTGTTATTAGCATTGTTTATGGCCAGAATAGCACAATAGTGGTGTTCTTACCCTGAATTAACACTAAATGCTAGAACGTGAAACTTAATGTGATTCAACTCCGTTTAGGAAGTTGTATTGAACCCCAGTCGGCCTTACAAGAAAAACACTCTGCTTTTGAGAAACAGCCACTCTTGCACTCTACTGTGTTTCCTATATGGCCAGTACAGTGAGCTAGCTCAGAACAAAAGAACTGTGCTTCCTACACAAACGGGGCATACCTAGTTCAACTCAGTATTGGAAACTAAGTAAAACAGGAGCTTCTCTTCAGTCCAATACACTGTACTCGCTGGGAAGAGACACGAGTGCCATTTGCACTGTTTATGGCCAGAATAGCACAAAAGTGGTGTTCTAACCCTGAATTAACACTAAATGCTAGAACATGAAACTGAATGTGATTCAACTCCGTTTAGGAAGTTGTATTGAACCCCAGTTGGCCTTACAAGAAAAACACTATGCTTTTGAGAAACAGGCACTCTTGCACTCTACTGTGTTTCCTATAGTGCCAGTACAGTGTACTAGCTCAGAACAAAAGAACTGTGCTTCCTACACAAACGGGGCATATCTAGTTCAACTCAGTATTGGAAACTATGTAAAACAGGAGCGTCTCTTCAGTCCAGTACACTGCACTCGCTGGGAACAGACGCGAGTGCTATTTGCACTGTTTATGGCCAGAATAGCACAATAGTTGTGTTCTTACCCTGAATTAACACTAAATGCTAGAACGTGAAACTGAATGTGATTCAACTCCGTTTAGGAATTTGTATTGAACCCCAGTTGGCCTTTCAAGAAAAACACTCTGCTTTTGAGAAAAAGGCACTCTTGCACTCTACTGTGTTTCCTCTAGGGCCAGTACAGTGAGCTGGCTCAGAACAAAAGAACTGTGCTTCCTACACAAACGGGGCATACCTAGTTCAACTCAGTATTGGAAACTAAGTAAAACAAGAGCTTCTCTTCATTCCAATACACTGTACTCCCTGGGAACAGATGCGAGTGCTATTTGGACTGTTTATGTCCAGAATAGCACAATAGTGGTGTTCTTACCCTGATTTAACACTAAATGCTAGAACGTGAAACTGAATGTGATTCAACTCCGTTTAGGAAGTTGTATTGAACCCCAGTTGGCCTTACAAGAAAAACACTCTTCTTTTGAGAAACAGGCACTCTTGCACTCTACTGTGTTTCCTAGAGGGCCAGTACAGTGAGCTAGCTCAGAACAAAAGAACTGTGCTTCCTACACAAACGGGGCATACCTAGTTCAACACAGTATTGGAAACTAAGTAAAACAGGAGCTTCTCTTCAGTCCAATACACTGTACTCGCTGGGAACAGACGGGAGTGCTATTAGCATTGTTTATGGCCAGAATAGCACAATAGTGGTGTTCTTACCCTGAATTAACACTAAATGCTAGAACGTGAAACTGAATGTGATTCAACTCCGTTTAGGAAGTTGTATTGAACCCCAGTCGGCCTTACAAGAAAAACACTCTGCTTTTGAGAAACAGCCACTCTTGCACTCTACTGTGTTTCCTATATGGCCAGTATAGTGAGCTAGCTCAGAACAAAAGAACTGTGCTTCCTACACAAACGGGGCATACCTAGTTCAACTCAGTATTGGAAACTAAGTAAAACAGGAGCTTCTCTTCAGTCCAATACACTGTACTCGCTGGGAAGAGACACGAGTGCCATTTGCACTGTTTATGGCCAGAATAGCACAAAAGTGGTGTTCTAACCCTGAATTCACACTAAATGCTAGAACATGAAACTGAATGTGATTCAACTCCGTTTAGGAAGTTGTATTGAACCACAGTTGGCCTTACAAGAAAAACACTATGCTTTTGAGAAACAGGCACTCTTGTACTCTACTGTGTTTCCTATAGGGCCAGTACAGTGAGCTAGCTCAGAACAAAAGAACTGTGCTTCCTACACATAAGGGGCATATCTAGTTCAACTCAGTATTGGAAACTAAGTAAAACAGGTGCTTCTCTTCAGTCCAATACACTGCACTCGCTGGGAACAGACACGAGTGCTATTTGCACTGTTTATGGCCAGATTAGCACAATAGTGGTGTTCTTACCCTGAATTAACACTAAATGCTAGAACGTGAAACTGAATGTGATTCAACTCCGATTAGGAAGTTGTTTTGGACCCCAGTTGGCCTTACAAGAAAAACACTCTGCTTTTGAGAAACAGGCACTCTTGCACTCTGCTCTGTTTCCTAAAGGGTCAGTACAGTGAGCTAGCTCAGAACAAAAGAACTGTGCTTCCTACACAAACGGGGCACACCTAGTTCAACTCAGTATTGGAAACTAAGTAAAACAGGAGCTTCTCTTCAGTCCAATACACTGCACTCGCTGGGAACAGACGCGAGTGCTATTTGCACTGTTTATGGCCAGAATAGTACAATAGTGGTGTTCTTACCCTGAATTAACACTAAACCCTAGAACGTGAAACTGAATGTGTTTCAACTCCGTTTAGGAAGTTGTATTGAACCCCAGTTGGCCTTACAAGAAAAACACTCTGCTTTTGAGAAACAGGCACTCTTGTACTCTACTGTGTTTCCTATAGGGCCAGTACAGTGAGCTAGCTCAGAACAAAAGAACTGTGCTTCCTACACCAACGGGGCATATCTAGTTCAACTCAGTATTGGAAACTAAGTAAAACAGGAGCTTCTCTTCAGTCCAATACACTGTACTCGCTGGGAACAGACGCGAGTGCTATTTGCACTTTTATGGCCAGAATAGCACAATAGTGGTGTTCTTACCCTGAATTAAAACTAAATGCTAGAACGTGAAACTGAATGTGATTCAACTCCGTTTAGGAAGTTGTATTGAACCCCAGTTGGCCTTACAAGAAAAACACTCTTCTTTTGAGAAACAGGCACTCTTGCACTCTACAGTGTTTCCTATAGGGCCAGTACAGTGAGCTAGCTCAGTACAAAAGAACTGTGCTTCCTACACAAACGGGGCATACCTAGTTCAACTCAGTATTGGGAACTAAGTAAAACAGGAGCTTCTCTTCAGTCCAATACACTGTACTCGCTGGGAACAGACGGGAGTGCTATTTGCACGGTTTATGGCCAGAATAGCACAATAGTTGTGTTCTTACCCTGAATTAACACTAAATGCTAGAACGTGAAACTGAATGTGATTCAACTGCGTTTAGGAAGTTGTATTGAACCCCAGTTGGCCTTACAAGAAAAACACTCTGCTTTTGAGAAACAGGCACTCTTGCACTCTACTGTGTTTCCTATAAGGCCAGTACAGTGAGCTAGCTCAGAACAAAAGAACTGTGCTTCCTACACAAACGGGGCATATCTAGTTCAACTCAGTATTGGAAACTAAGTAAAACAGGTGCTTCTCTTCAGTCCAATACACTGCACTCGCTGGGAACAGACACGAGTGCAATTTGCACTGTTTATGGCCAGATTAGCACAATAGTGGTGTTCTTACCCTGAATTAACACTAAATGCTAGAACGTGAAACTGAATGTGATTCAACTCCGATTAGGAAGTTGTTTTGGACCCCAGTTGGCCTTACAAGAAAAACACTCTGCTTTTGAGAAACAGGCACTCTTGCACTCTGCTCTGTTTCCTAAAGGGTCAGTACAGTGAGCTAGCTCAGAACAAAAGAACTGTGCTTCCTACACAAACGGGGCATATCTAGTTCAACTCAGTTTTGGAAACTAAGTAAAACAGGAGCGTCTCTTCCGTCCAGTACACTGCACTCGCTGGGAACAGACGCGAGTGCTCTTTGCACTGTTTATGGCCAGAATAGCACAATAGTGGTGTTCTTACCCTGAATTAACACTAAATGCTAGAACGTGAAACTGAATGTGATTCAACTCCGTTTAGGAAGTTGTATTGAACCCCAGTTGGCCTTACAAGAAAAACACTCTTCTTTTGAGAAACAGGCACTCTTGCACTCTACAGTGTTTCCTCTAGGGCCAGTACATTGAGCTAGCTCAGAACAAAAGAACTGTGCTTCCTACACAAACGGGGCATACCTAGTTCAACTCAGTATTGGAAACTAAGTAAAACAAGAGCTTCTCTTCATTCCAATACACTGTACTCGCTGGGAACAGATGCGAGTGCTATTTGAACTGTTTATGTCCAGAATAGCACAATAGTGGTGTTCTTATCCTGATTTAACACTAAATGCTAGAACGTGAAACTGAATGTGATTCAACTCCGTTTAGGAAGTTGTATTGAACCCCAGTTGGCCTTACAAGAAAAACACTCTTCTTTTGAGAAACAGGCACTCTTGCACTCTACTGTGTTTCCTATAGGGCCAGTACAGTGAGCTAGCTCAGAACAAAAGAACTGTGCTTCCTACACAAACGGGGCATACCTAGTTCAACTCAGTATTGGAAACTAAGTAAAACAGGAGCTTCTCTTCAGTCCAATACACTGTACTCGCTGGGAACAGACGGGAGTGCTATTTGCACTGTTTATGGCCAGAATAGCACAATAGTGGTGTTCTTACCCTGAATTAACACTAAATGCTAGAACGTGAAACTTAATGTGATTCATCTCTGTTTAGGAAGTTGTATTGAACCCCAGTCGGCCTTACAAGAAAAACACTCTGCTTTTGAGAAACAGCCACTCTTGCACTCTACTGTGTTTCCTATAGGGCCAGTACAGTGAGCTAGCTCAGAACAAAAGAACTGTGCTTCCTACACAAACGGGGCATACCTAGTTCAACTCAGTATTGGAAACTAAGTAAAACAGGAGCTTCTCTTCAGTCCAATACACTGTACTCGCTGGGAAGAGACGCGAGTGCCATTTGCACTGTTTATGGCCAGAATAGCACAAAAGTGGTTTTCTAACCCTGAATTAACACTAAATGCTAGAACATGAAACTGAATGTGATTCAACTCCGTTTAGGAAGTTGTATTGAACCACAGTTGGCCTTACAAGAAAAACACTCTGCTTTTGAGAAACAGGCACTCTTGCACTCTACTGTGTTTCCTATAGGGCCAGTACAGTGAGCTAGCTCAGAACAAAAGAACTGTGCTTCCTACACAAACGGGGCACACCTAGTTCAACTCAGTATTGGAAACTAAGTTAAACAGGAGCTTCTCTTCAGTCCAATACACTGCACTCGCTGGGAACAGACGCGAGTGCTATTTGCACTGTTTATGGCCAGAATAGCACAATAGTGGTGTTCTTACCCTGAATTAACACTAAACGCTAGAACGTGAAACTGAATGTGTTTCAAATCCGTTTAGGAAGTTGTATTGAACCCCAGTTGGCCTTACAAGAAAAACACTCTGCTTTTGAGAAACAGGCACTCTTTTTTTTTTTTTTTTTTTTTTTTTTTTTTTTTTTTTTTGGTTTTTCGAGACAGGGTTTCTCTGTGTAGCTTTGCGCCTTTCCTGGGACTCACTTGGTAGTCCAGGCTGGCCTCGAACTCACAGAGATCCACCTGGCTCTGCCTCCCGAATGCTGGGATTAAAGGCGTGCGCCACCACCGCCCGGCGAGAAACAGGCACTCTTGCACTCTACTGTGTTTCCTATAGGGCCAGTACAGTGAGCTAGCTCAGAACAAAAGAACTGTGCTTCCTACACAAACGGGGCATATCTAGTTCAACTCAGTATTGGAAACTAAGTAAAACAGGAGCTTCTCTTCAGTCCAATACACTGTACTCGCTGGGAACAGACGCGAGTGCTATTTGCACTTTTTATGGCCAGAATAGCACAATAGTGGTGTTCTTACCCTGAATTAAAACTAAATGCTAGAACGTGAAACTGAATGTGATTCAACTCCGTTTAGGAAGTTGTATTGAACCCCAGTTGGCCTTACAAGAAAAACACTCTTCTTTTGAGAAACAGGCACTCTTGCACTCTACAGTGTTTCCTATAGGGCCAGTACAGTGAGCTAGCTCAGTACAAAAGAACTGTGCTTCCTACACAAACGGGGCATACCTAGTTCAACTCAGTATTGGAAACTAAGTAAACAGGAGCTTCTCTTCAGTCCAATACACTGTACTCGCTGGGAACAGACGCGAGTGCTATTTGCACGGTTTATGGCCAGAATAGCACAATAGTTGTGTTCTTACCCTGAATTAACACTAAATGCTAGAACGTGAAACTGAATGTGATTCAACTGCGTTTAGGAAGTTGTATTGAACCCCAGTTGGCCTTACAAGAAAAACACTATGCTTTTGAGAAACAGGCACTCTTGCACTCTTCTGTGTTTCCTAAAGGGCCAGTACAGTGAGCTAGCTCAGAACAAAAGAACTGTGCTTCCTACACAAACGGGGCATACCTAGTTCAACTCAGTATTGGAAACTAAGTAAAACAGGAGCGTCTCTTCAGTCCAGTACACTGCACTCGCTGGGAACAGACGCGAGTGCTATTTGCACTGTTTATGGCCAGAATAGCACAATAGTGGTGTTCTTACCCTGAATTAACACTAAATGCTAGAACGTGAAACTGAATGTGATTCAACTCCGTTTAGGAAGTTGTATTGAACCCCAGTTGGCCTTACAAGAAAAACACTCTGCTTTTGAGAAACAGGCACTCTTGCACTCTACTGTGTTTCCTATAGGGCCAGTACAGTGAGCTAGCTCAGAACAAAAGAACTGTGCTTCCTACTCAAACGGGGCATACCTAGTTCAACTCAGTATTGGAAACTAAGTAAAAAAGGAGCTTCTCTTCAGTCCAATACACTGCACTCGCTGGGAACAGACGCGAGTGCTATTTGCACTGTTTCTGGCCAGAATAGCACAACAGTGGTGTTCTTACCCTGAATTAACACTAAACGCTAGAAGGTGAAACTGAATGTGATTCAACTCCGTTTAGGAAGTTGTATTGAACCCCAGTTGGCCTTACAAGAAAAACACTCTGCTTTTGAGAAACAGGCACTCTTGCACTCTGCTGTGTTTCCTATAGGGCCAGTACAGTGTACTAGCTCAGAACAAAAGAACTGTGCTTCCTACACAAACGGGGCATACCTAGTTCAACTCAGTATTGGAAACTAAGTAAAACAGGAGCTTCTCTTCAGTCCAATACACTGTACTCGCTGGGAACAGACGCGAGTGCTATTTGCACTGTTTAAGGCCAGAATAGCACAATAGTGGTGTTCTGACCCTGAATTAACACTAAATGCTAGAACGTGAAACTGAATGTGATTCAACTCCGTTTAGGATGTTGTATTGAACCCCAGTTGGCCTTACAAGAAAAACACTCTGCTTTTGAGAAACAGGCACTCTTGCACTCTACTGTGTTTCCTATAGGGCCAGTACAGTGAGCTAGCTCAGAACAAAAGAACTGTGCTTCCTACACAAACGGGGCATACCTAGTTCAACTCAGTATTGGAAACTAAGTAAAACAGGAGCTTCTCTTCAGTCCAATACACTGTACTCGCTGGGAAGAGACGAGAGTGCTATTTGGACTGTTTTTGGCCAGAATAGCACAATAGTGGTGTTCTTACCCTGAATTAACACTAAATGCTAGAACGTGAAACTGAATGTGATTAAACTCCGTTTAGGAAGTTGTATTGAACCCCAGTTGGCCTTACAAGAAAAACACTCTCCTTTTGAGAAACAGGCACTCTTGCACTCTACAGTGTTTCCTATAGGGCCAGTACAGTGAGCTAGCTCAGAACAAAAGAACTGTGCTTCCTACACAAACGGGGCACACCTAGTTCAACTCAGTATTGGAAACTAAGTAAAACAGGAGCTTCTCTTCAGTCCAATACACTGTACTTGCTGGGAACAGACGCGAGTGCTATTTGGACTGTTTATGGCCAGAATAGCACAATACTGGTGTTCTTACCCTGAATTAACACTAAATGCTAGAACGTGAAACTGAATGTGATTCAACTGCGTTTATGAAGTTGTATTGAACCCCAGTTGGCCTTACAAGAAAAATACTCTGCTTTTGAGAAAGAATCACTCTTGCACTCTACTGTGTTTCCTATAGGTTCAGTACAGTGAGCTAGCTCAGAACAAAAGAACTGTGCTTCCTACACAGACGGGCCATATCTAGTTCAACTCAGTATTGGAAACTAAGTAAAACAGGAGCTTCTCTTCAGTCCAATACACTGCACTCGGTGGGAACAGACGCGAGTGCTATTTGCACTGTTTATGGCCAGAATAGCACAATAGTGGTGTTCTTACCCTGAATTAACACTAAATGCTAGAACGTGAAACTGAATGTGATTCAACTCCGTTTAGGAAGTAGTATTGAATCCCAGTTGGCCTTACAAGAAAAACACTCTGCTTTTGAGAAACAGGCACTCTTGCACTCTACTGTGTTTCCTATAGGGCCAGTACAGTGAGCTAGCTCAGAACAAAAGAACTGTGCTTCCTACACAAACGGGGCATATCTAGTTCAACTCAGTATTGTAAACTAAGTAAAACAGGAGCTTCTCTTCAGTCCAATACACTGCACTCGCTGGGAACAGACGCGAGTGCTATTTTAATGTTTATGGCCAGAATAGCACAATAGTGGTGTTCTTACCCTGAATTAACACTAAAGGCTAGAACGTGAAACTGAATGTGATTCAACTCCGTTTAGGAAGTTGTATTGAACCCCAGTTGGCCTTACAAGAAAAACACTATGCTTTTGAGAAACAGGCACTCTTGCACTCTACTGTGTTTCCTATAGTGCCAGTACAGTGTACTAGCTCAGAACAAAAGAACTGTGCTTCCTACACAAACGGGGCATATCTAGTTCAACTCAGTATTGGAAACTATGTAAAACAGGAGCTTCTCTTCAGTCCAGTACACTGCACTCGCTGGGAACAGACGCGAGTGCTATTTGCTCTGTTTATGGCCAGAATAGCACAATAGTTGTGTTCTTACCCTGAATTAACACTAAATGCTAGAACGTGAAACTGAATGTGATTCAACTCCGTTTAGGAATTTGTATTGAACCCCAGTCGGCCTTACAAGAGAAACACTCTGCTTTTGAGAAACAGGCACTCTTGCACTCTACTGTGTTTCCTATAGGGCCAGTACAGTGAGCTAGCTCAGAACAAAAGAACTGTGCTTCCTACTCAAACGGGGCATACCTAGTTCAACTCAGTATTGGAAACTAAGTAAAAAAGGAGCTTCTCTTCAGTCCAATACACTGCACTCGCTGGGAACAGACGCGAGTGCTATTTGCACTGTTTATGGCCAGAATAGCACAACAGTGGTGTTCTTACCCTGAATTAACACTAAACGCTAGAAGGTGAAACTGAATGTGATTCAACTCCGTTTAGGAAGTTGTATTGAACCCCAGTTGGCCTTACAAGAAAAACACTCTGCTTTTGAGAAACAGGCACTCTTGCACTCTGCTGTGTTTCCTATAGGGCCAGTACAGTGAGCTAGCTCAGAACAAAAGAACTGTGCTTCCTACACAAACGGGGCATACCTAGTTCAACTCAGTATTGGAAACTAAGTAAAACAGGAGCTTCTCTTCAGTCCAATACACTGTACTCGCTGGGAACAGACGCGAGTGCTATTTGCACTGTTTAAGGCCAGAATAGCACAATAGTGGTGTTCTGACCCTGAATTAACACTAAATGCTAGAACGTGAAACTGAATGTGATTCAACTCCGTTTAGGATGTTGTATTGAACCCCAGTTGGCCTTACAAGAAAAACACTCTGCTTTTGAGAAACAGGCACTCTTGCACTCTACTGTGTTTCCTATAGGGCCAGTACAGTGAGCTAGCTCAGAACAAAAGAACTGTGCTTCCTACACAAACGGGGCATACCTAGTTCAACTCAGTATTGGAAACTAAGTAAAACAGGAGCTTCTCTTCAGTCCAATACACTGTACTCGCTGGGAAGAGACGAGAGTGCTATTTGGACTGTTTTTGGCCAGAATAGCACAATAGTGGTGTTCTTACCCTGAATTAACACTAAATGCTAGAACGTGAAACTGAATGTGATTAAACTCCGTTTAGGAAGTTGTATTGAACCCCAGTTGGCCTTACAAGAAAAACACTCTCCTTTTGAGAAACAGGCACTCTTGCACTCTACAGTGTTTCCTATAGGGCCAGTACAGTGAGCTAGCTCAGAACAAAAGAACTGTGCTTCCTACACAAACGGGGCACACCTAGTTCAACTCAGTATTGGAAACTAAGTAAAACAGGAGCTTCTCTTCAGTCCAATACACTGTACTTGCTGGGAACAGACGCGAGTGCTATTTGGACTGTTTATGGCCAGAATAGCACAATACTGGTGTTCTTACCCTGAATTAACACTAAATGCTAGAACGTGAAACTGAATGTGATTCAACTGCGTTTATGAAGTTGTATTGAACCCCAGTTGGCCTTACAAGAAAAATACTCTGCTTTTGAGAAAGAATCACTCTTGCACTCTACTGTGTTTCCTATAGGTTCAGTACAGTGAGCTAGCTCAGAACAAAAGAACTGTGCTTCCTACACAGACGGGCCATATCTAGTTCAACTCAGTATTGGAAACTAAGTAAAACAGGAGCTTCTCTTCAGTCCAATACACTGCACTCGGTGGGAACAGACGCGAGTGCTATTTGCACTGTTTATGGCCAGAATAGCACAATAGTGGTGTTCTTACCCTGAATTAACACTAAATGCTAGAACGTGAAACTGAATGTGATTCAACTCCGTTTAGGAAGTAGTATTGAATCCCAGTTGGCCTTACAAGAAAAACACTCTGCTTTTGAGAAACAGGCACTCTTGCACTCTACTGTGTTTCCTATAGGGCCAGTACAGTGAGCTAGCTCAGAACAAAAGAACTGTGCTTCCTACACAAACGGGGCATATCTAGTTCAACTCAGTATTGTAAACTAAGTAAAACAGGAGCTTCTCTTCAGTCCAATACACTGCACTCGCTGGGAACAGACGCGAGTGCTATTTTAATGTTTATGGCCAGAATAGCACAATAGTGGTGTTCTTACCCTGAATTAACACTAAAGGCTAGAACGTGAAACTGAATGTGATTCAACTCCGTTTAGGAAGTTGTATTGAACCCCAGTTGGCCTTACAAGAAAAACACTATGCTTTTGAGAAACAGGCACTCTTGCACTCTACTGTGTTTCCTATAGTGCCAGTACAGTGTACTAGCTCAGAACAAAAGAACTGTGCTTCCTACACAAACGGGGCATATCTAGTTCAACTCAGTATTGGAAACTATGTAAAACAGGAGCTTCTCTTCAGTCCAGTACACTGCACTCGCTGGGAACAGACGCGAGTGCTATTTGCTCTGTTTATGGCCAGAATAGCACAATAGTTGTGTTCTTACCCTGAATTAACACTAAATGCTAGAACGTGAAACTGAATGTGATTCAACTCCGTTTAGGAATTTGTATTGAACCCCAGTTGGCCTTTCAAGAAAAACACTCTGCTTTTGAGAAAAAGGCACTCTTGCACTCTACTGTGTTTCCTATAGGGCCAGTACAGTGAGCTAGCTCAGAACAAAAGAACTGTGCTTCCTACACAAACGGGGCATACCTAGTTCAACTCAGTATTGGAAACTAAGTAAAACAGGAGCGTCTCTGCAGTCCAGTACACTGCACTCACTGGGAACAGACGCGAGTGCTATTTTCACTGTTTATGGCCAGAATAGCACAATAGTGGTGTTCTTACCCTGAATTAACACTAAATGCTAGAACGTGAAATTGAATGTGATTCAACTCCGTTTAGGAAGTTGTATTGAACCCCAATTGGCCTTACAAGAAAAACACACTGCTTTTGAGAAACAGGCACTCTTGCACTCTACTGTGTTTCCTATAGGGCCAGTACAGTGAGCTAGCTCAGAACAAAAGAACTGTGCTTCCTACACAAACGGGGCATACCTAATTCAACTCAGTATTGGAAACTAAGTAAAACAGGAGCTTCTCTTCAGTTCAATACACTCTACTCGCTGGGAACAGACGCGAGTGCTATTTGCACTGTTTATGGCCAGAATAGCACAATAGTGGTGTTCTTACCCTGAATTAACACTAAATGCTAGAACGTGAAACTGAATGTGATTCAACTCCGTTTAGGAAGTTGTATTGAACCCCAGTTGGCCTTACAAGAAAAACACTCTGCTTTTGAGAAACAGGCACTCTTGCACTCTACTGTGTTTCCTATAGGGCCAGTACAGTGAGCTAGCTCAGAACAAAAGAACTGTGCTTCCTACTCAAACGGGGCATACCTAGTTCAACTCAGTATTGGAAACTAAGTAAAAAAGGAGCTTCTCTTCAGTCCAATACACTGCACTCGCTGGGAACAGACGCGAGTGCTATTTGCACTGTTTCTGGCCAGAATAGCACAACAGTGGTGTTCTTACCCTGAATTAACACTAAACGCTAGAACGTGAAACTGAATGTGATTCAACTCCGTTTAGGAAGTTGTATTGAACCCCAGTTGGCCTTACAAGAAAAACACTCTGCTTTTGAGAAACAGGCACTCTTGCACTCTACTGTGTTTCCTATAGGGCCAGTACAGTGAGCTAGCTCAGAACAAAAGAACTGTGCTTCCTACACAAACGGGGCATACCTAGTTCAACTCAGTATTGGAAACTAAGTAAAACAGGAGCTTCTCTTCAGTCCAATACACTGCACTCGCTGGGAACAGACGCGAGTGCTATTTGCACTGTTTATGGCCAGAATAGCACAATAGTGGTGTTCTGACCCTGAATTAACACTAAATGCTAGAACGTGAAACTGAATGTGATTCAACTCCGTTTAGGATGTTGTATTGAACCCCAGTTGGCCTTACAAGAAAAACACTCTGCTTTTGAGAAACAGGCACTCTTGCACTCTACTGTGTTTCCTATAGGGCCAGTACAGTGAGCTAGCTCAGAACAAAAGAACTGTGCTTCCTACACAAACGGGGCATACCTAGTTCAACTCAGTATTGGAAACTAAGTAAAACAGGAGCTTCTCTTCAGTCCAATACACTGTACTCGCTGGGAAGAGACGAGAGTGCTATTTGGACTGTTTTTGGCCAGAATAGCACAATAGTGGTGTTCTTACCCTGAATTAACACTAAATGCTAGAACGTGAAACTGAATGTGATTCAACTCCGTTTAGGAAGTTGTATTGAACCCCAGTTGGCCTTACAAGAAAAACACTCTCCTTTTGAGAAACAGGCACTCTTGCACTCTACAGTGTTTCCTATAGGGCCAGTACAGTGAGCTAGCTCAGAACAAAAGAACTGTGCTTCCTACACAAACGGGGCACACCTAGTTCAACTCAGTATTGGAAACTAAGTAAAACAGGAGCTTGTCTTCAGTCCAATACACTGTACTTGCTGGGAACAGACGCGAGTGCTATTTGGACTCTTTATGGCCAGAATAGCACAATACTGGTGTTCTTACCCTGAATTAACACTAAATGCTAGAACTTGAAACTGAATGTGATTCAACTGCGTTTATGAAGTTGTATTGAACCCCAGTTGGCCTTACAAGAAAAATACTCTGCTTTTGAGAACGAATCACTCTTGCACTCTACTGTGTTTCCTATAGGTTCAGTACAGTGAGCTAGCTCAGAACAAAAGAACTGTGCTTCCTACACAAACGGGCCATATCTAGTTCAACTCAGTATTGGAAACTAAGTAAAACAGGAGCTTCTCTTCAGTCCAATACACTGCACTCGGTGGGAACAGACGCGAGTGCTATTTGCACTGTTTATGGCCAGAATAGCACAATAGTGGTGTTCTTACCCTGAATTAACACTAAATGCTAGAACGTGAAACTGAATGTGATTCAACTCCGTTTAGGAAGTAGTATTGAATCCCAGTTGGCCTTACAAGAAAAACACTCTGCTTTTGAGAAACAGGCACTCTTGCACTCTACTGTGTTTCCTATAGGGCCAGTACAGTGAGCTAGCTCAGAACAAAAGAACTGTGCTTCTACACAAACGGGGCATATCTAGTTCAACTCAGTATTGGAAACTAAGTAAAACAGGAGCTTCTCTTCAGTCCAATACACTGCACTCGCTGGGAACAGACGCGAGTGCTATTTTAATGTTTATGGCCAGAATAGCACAATAGTGGTGTTCTTACCCTGAATTAACACTAAAGGCTAGAACGTGAAACTGAATGTGATTCAACTCCGTTTAGGAAGTTGTATTGAACCCCAGTTGGCCTTACAAGAAAAACACTATGCTTTTGAGAAACAGGCACTCTTGCACTCTACTGTGTTTCCTATAGTGCCAGTACAGTGTACTAGCTCAGAACAAAAGAACTGTGCTTCCTACACAAACGGGGCATATCTAGTTCAACTCAGTATTGGAAACTATGTAAAACAGGAGCTTCTCTTCAGTCCAGTACACTGCACTCGCTGGGAACAGACGCGAGTGCTATTTGCTCTGTTTATGGCCAGAATAGCACAATAGTTGTGTTCTTACCCTGAATTAACACTAAATGCTAGAACGTGAAACTGAATGTGATTCAACTCCGTTTAGGAATTTGTATTGAACCCCAGTTGGCCTTTCAAGAAAAACACTCTGCTTTTGAGAAACAGGCACTCTTGCACTCTACTGTGTTTCCTATAGGGCCAGTACAGTGAGCTAGCTCAGAACAAAAGAACTGTGCTTCCTACACAAACGGGGCATACCTAGTTCAACTCAGTATTGGAAACTAAGTAAAACAGGAGCGTCTCTGCAGTCCAGTACACTGCACTCACTGGGAACAGACGCGAGTGCTATTTTCACTGTTTATGGCCAGAATAGCACAATAGTGGTGTTCTTACCCTGAATTAACACTAAATGCTAGAACGTGAAACTGAATGTGATTCAACTCCGTTTAGGAAGTTGTATTGATCCCCAGTTGGCCTTACAAGAAAAACACTCTGCTTTTGAGAAAAAGGCACTCTTGCACTCTACTGTGTTTCCTATAGGGCCAGTACAGTGAGCTAGCTCAGAACAAAAGAACTGTGCTTCCTACACAAACGGGGCATACCTAGTTCAACTCAGTATTGGAAACTAAGTAAAACAGGAGCGTCTCTTCAGTCCAGTACACTGCACTCACTGGGAACAGACGCTAGTGCTTGTAGCTAGAGTTTTCCTGCCTTGCCCACAGTCAGGACAAATCTCTGTCACCCGCCAGTCCCACAGCCGCTCAGACCCAACCAAGTAAACACAGAGACTTATATTGCTTACAAACTGTATGGCCGTGGCAGGCTTCTTGCTAACTCTTCTTATAGCTTAAATTAATCCATTTCCATAAGTCTATACCTTGCCACGTTGCTGGTGGCTTGCTGGCGTCTTCACATGCTGCTGGTCATGGCGGCGGCTGCAGAGTTTCTCTGTCAGCCTTCCACTTCCCAGAATTCTCCTCTCTCCTGTCCCACCTACTTCCTGCCTGGCCACTGGCCAATCAGTGTTTTTTTTTTATTGACCAATCAGAGCAATTTGACATACAGACCGTCCCACAGCACTTCCCCTTTCTTTTTTTTAAAAGGAAGGTTTTAACTCTTACACATCTCCAAAGTCAGCTTGGTATTTTGGGAATTTGGGCGTAGCTTCTCTTACTACTTCCTGCTGGAGGGGGGCGCTGTATCTTATGGTGACACAAAGAAAATTTTAGGATCATGGATTAGTCCGTGAGACCATATCGTCTGAGCCAGTTGCCTGAAACAATTCTGGATGTTGGATCATCTAGGCCATGGTGTCATCGGAGATCTTTCAGGGGGTCTTGGCCGGTCAAACCTGATGTATCTTAATCTGGAACAAATCCATAGCCTCTGGCTTTCTGTAGAGACAAAAGCAGAGCCTCTTTTCCAAAGCAACATATCCTTACATCCAAATTTTGAAGTCAAGGTACCTTTAAAATATACATTTTGGCATAACTCAACAGCTTTTGCAATCAAATGTTTTTCTTCAGCTACAAATATCAAAGAGAACATAATCCAGATTCTCTGTGTGGTAGCCATCTTTATGTGGCTTATTTTTTATATTACCTTGAGCCTATTGCTTTAAACAGCAGCCTTTTAAGCCTGAACCGAGGCTGTGGCTGCTGGCTCCGCCCACTTCAGCTTCCCAACATGGTGGTGGTACCTTTTCCGCCAGCTCTGGGAGCCATCCTGGGTCTGTGCTTTTATCCAAGCAGCGCGTAGCCCAGAAACCTCTTTTTTTGTTTTGTACTAGTAAAGGTTAAATCCACTATGCAGCTTAATGTGCCATTTGCAGAGGCCTCATTCCCGCCATACTGCAGGTCAAGCACACACGCCAGGAACCTGCCAGTAGCTCAAACCAGCAGGCTGCCGCTCATTTGAGAGAGAAAATTAGGAAGCTGTTTTTAGTTCCGTTTTAGAATCTTTTCTCAGGTTTTAGGTGGAAACTCTTGCCAACACGTTGGAAGCCATTTGTAGCTAGAGTTTTCCTGCCTTGCCCACAGTCAGGACAAATCTCTGTCACCCGCCAGTCCCACAGCCGCTCAGACCCAACCAAGTAAACACAGAGACTTATATTGCTTACAAACTGTATGGCCGTGGCAGGCTTCTTGCTAACGTTTCTTATAGCTTAAATTAATCCATTTCCATAAGTCTATACCTTGCCACGTGGCTGGTGGCTTGCTGGCGTCTTCACATGCTGCTGGTCATGGCGGCGGCTGCAGAGTTTCTCTGTCAGCCTTCCACTTCCCAGAATTCTCCTCTCTCCTGTCCCACCTACTTCCTGCCTGGCCACTGGCCAATCAGTGTTTTTTTTTATTGACCAATCAGAGCAATTTGACATACAGACCGTCCCACAGCAAGTGCTATTTGCACTGTTTATGGCCAGAATAGCAAAATAGTGGTTTTCTTACCCTGAATTAACACTAAATGCTAGAACGTAAAATTGAATGTGATTCAACTCCGTTTAGGAAGTTGTATTGAACCCCAGTTGGCCTTACAAGAAAAACACTCTGCTTTTGAGAAACAGGCACTCTTGCACTCTACTGTGTTTCCTATAGGGCCAGTACAGTGAGCTAGCTCAGAACAAAAGAACTGTGCTTCCTACACAAACGGGGCATACATAATTCAACTCAGTATTGGAAACTAAGTAAAACAGGAGCTTCTCTTCAGTCCAGTACACTGCACTCGCTGGGAACAGACGCGAGTGCTATTTGCACTGTTTATGGCCAGAATAGCACAATAGTGGTGTTCTTACCCTGAATTAACCCTAAATGCTAGAACGTGAAACTGAATGTGATTCAACTCCGTTTAGGAAGTTGTATTGAACCCCAGTTGGCCTTACAAGAAAAACACTCTGCTTTTGAGAAACAGGCACTCTTGCACTCTACTGTGTTTCCTATAGGGCCAGTACAGTGAGCTAGCTCAGAAAAAAAGAACATGGCTTCCTACACAAACGGGGCATATCTAGTTCAACTCAGTATTGGAAACTAAGTAAAACAGGAGCGTCACTTCAGTCCAGTACACTTCACTCGCTGGGAACAGACACGAGTGCTATTTGCACTGTTTATGGCCAGAATAGCACAATAGTGGTGTTCTTACCCTGAATTAACACTAAATGCTAGAACGTGAAACTAAATGTGATTCAACTCCGTTTAGGAAGTTGTATTGAACCCCAGTTGGCCTTACAAGAAAAACACTCTGCTTTTGAGAAACAGGCACTCTTGCACTCTACTGTGTTTCCTATAGGGCCAGTACAGTGAGCTAGCTCAGAAAAAAAGAACATGGCTTCCTACACAAACGGGGCATATCTAGTTCAACTCAGTATTGGAAACTAAGTAAAACAGGAGCTTCTCTTCAGTCCAATACACTGTACTCGCTGAGAACAGACGCGAGTGCTATTTGCACTGTTTAAGGCCAGAATAGCACAATAGTGGTGTTCTTACCCTGAATTAACCCTAAATGCTAGAACGTGAAACTGAATGTGATTCAACTCCGTTTAGGAAGTTGTATTGAACCCCAGTTGGCCTTACAAGAAAAACACTATGCTTTTGAGAAACAGGCACTCTTGCACTCTACTGTGTTTCCTATAGGGCCAGTACAGTGAGCTAGCTCAGAACAAAAGAACTGTGCTTCCTACACAAACGGGGCATACCTAATTCAACTCAGTATTGGAAACTAAGTAAAACAGGAGCGTCTCTTCAGTCCAGTACACTGCACTCGCTGGGAACAGACGCTAGTGCTATTTGCACTGTTTATGGCCAGAATAGCAAAATAGTGGTGTTCTTACCCTGAATTAACACTAAATGCTCGAACGTGAAATTGAATGTGATTCAACTCCGTTTAGGAAGTTGTATTGAACCCCAGTTGGCCTTACAAGAAAAACACTCTGCTTTTGAGAAACAGGCACTCTTGCTCTCTACTTTGTTTCCTATAGGGCCAGTACAGTGAGCTAGCTCAGAACAAAAGAACTGTGCTTCCTACACAAACGGGGCATACCTAATTCAACTCAGTATTGGAAACTAAGTAAAACAGGAGCTTCTCTTCAGTCCAATACACTGTACTCGCTGAGAACAGACGCGAGTGCTATTTGCACTGTTTAAGGCCAGAATAGCACAATAGTGGTGTTCTTACCCTGAATTAACACTATAGGCTAGAACGTGAAACTGAAAATGATTCAACTCCGTTTAGGAAGTTGTATTCAACCCCAGTTGGCCTTAAAGAAAAACACTCTGCTTTTGAGAAACAAGCACTCTTGCACTCTACTGTGTTTCCTATAGGGCCAGTACAGTGAGCTAGCTCAGAACAAAAGAACTGTGCTTCCTACACAAACGGGGCATATCTAGTTCAACTCAGTATTGGAAACTAAGTAAAACAGGAGCGTCTCTTCAGTCCAGTACACTGCACTCACTGGGAACAGACGCTAGTGCTTGTAGCTAGAGTTTTCCTGCCTTGCCCACAGTCAGGACAAATCTCTGTCACCCGCCAGTCCCACAGCCGCTCAGACCCAACCAAGTAAACACAGAGACTTATATTGCTTACAAACTGTATGGCCGTGGCAGGCTTCTTGCTAACTCTTCTTATAGCTTAAATTAATCCATTTCCATAAGTCTATACCTTGCCACGTGGCTGGTGGCTTGCTGGCGTCTTCACATGCTGCTGGTCATGGCGGCGGCTGCAGAGTTTCTCTGTCAGCCTTCCACTTCCCAGAATTCTCCTCTCTCCTGTCCCACCTACTTCCTGCCTGGCCACTGGCCAATCAGTGTTTTTTTTTATTGACCAATCAGAGCAATTTGACATACAGACCGTCCCACAGCAAGTGCTATTTGCACTGTTTATGGCCAGAATAGCAAAATAGTGGTTTTCTTACCCTGAATTAACACTAAATGCTAGAACGTAAAATTGAATGTGATTCAACTCCGTTTAGGAAGTTGTATTGAACCCCAGTTGGCCTTACAAGAAAAACACTCTGCTTTTCAGAAACAGGCACTCTTGCACTCTACTGTGTTTCCTATAGGGCCAGTACAGTGAGCTAGCTCAGAACAAAAGAACTGTGCTTCCTACACAAACGGGGCATACATAATTCAACTCAGTATTGGAAACTAAGTAAAACAGGAGCTTCTCTTCAGTCCAGTACACTGCACTCGCTGGGAACAGACGCGAGTGCTATTTGCACTGTTTATGGCCAGAATAGCACAATAGTGGTGTTCTTACCCTGAATTAACCCTAAATGCTAGAACGTGAAACTGAATGTGATTCAACTCCGTTTAGGAAGTTGTATTGAACCCCAGTTGGCCTTACAAGAAAAACACTCTGCTTTTGAGAAACAGGCACTCTTGCACTCTACTGTGTTTCCTGTAGGGCCAGTACAGTGAGCTAGCTCAGAACAAAAGAACTGTGCTTCCTACACAAACGGGGCATACATAATTCAACTCAGTATTGGAAACTAAGTAAAACAGGAGCGTCTCTTCAGTCCAGTACACTGCACTCGCTGGGAACAGACGCTAGTGCTATTTGCACTCTTTATGGCCAGAATAGCACAATAGTGGTGTTCTTACCCTGAAATAACACTAAATGCTCGAACGTGAAATTGAATGTGATTCAAATCCGTTTAGGAAGTTGTATTGAACCCCAGTTGGCCTTACAAGAAAAACACTCTGCTTTTGAGAAACAGGGACTCTTGCTCTCCTCTGTGTTTCCTATAGGGCCAGTACAGTGAGCTAGCTCAGAACAAAAGAACTGTGCTTCCTACACAAACGGGGCATACCTAATTCAACTCAGTATTGGAAACTAAGTAAAACAGGAGCTTCTCTTCAGTCCAATACACTGTACTCGCTGAGAACAGACGCGAGTGCTATTTGCACTGTTTATGGCCAGAATAGCACAATAGTGGTGTTCTTACCCTGAATTAACACTAAATGCTAGAATGTGAAACTGAATGTGATTCAACTCCGTTTAGGAAGTTGTATTGAACCACAATTGGCCTTACAAGAAAAACACTCTGATTTTGAGAAAGAGGCACTCTTGCACTCTACTCTGTTTCCTAAAGGGCCAGTACACTGAGCTAGCTCAGAACAAAAGAACTAGGCTTCCTACAAAACGGGGCATATCTAGTTCAACTCAGTATTAGAAACTAAGTAAAACAGGAGCGTCTCTTCAGTCCAGTACACTGCACTCGCTGGGAACAGACGCGTGTGCTATTTGCACTATTTAAGGCCAGAATAGCACAATAGTGGTGTTCTTAACCTGAATTAACACTAAATGCTCGAACGTGAAATTGAATGTGATTCAACTCCGTTTAGGAAGTTGTATTGAACCCCAGTTGGCCTTACAAGAAAAACACTCTGCTTTTGAGAAACAGGCACTCTTGCTCTCCTCTGTGTTTCCTATAGGGCCAGTACAGTGAGCTAGCTCAGAACAAAAGAACTGTGCTTCCTACACAAACGGGGCATACCTAATTCAACTCAGTATTGGAAACTAAGTAAAACAGGAGCTTCTCTTCAGTCCAATACACTGTACTCGCTGAGAACAGACGCGAGTGCTATTTGCACTGTTTATGGCCATAATAGCACAATAGTGGTGTTCTTACCCTGAATTAACACTAAATGCTAGAACGTGAAACTGAATGTGATTCAACTCCGTTTAGGAAGTTGTATTGAACCACAATTGGCCTTACAAGAAAAACACTCTGATTTTGAGAAAGAGGCACTCTTGCACTCTACTCTGTTTCCTAAAGGGCCAGTACACTGAGCCAGCTCAGAACAAAAGAACTAGGTTTCCTACAAAACGGGGCATATCTAGTTCAACTCAGTATTAGAAATTAGTAAAACAGGAGCGTCTCTTCAGTCCAGTACACTGCACTCGCTGGGAACAGACGCGTGTGCTATTTGCACTATTTAAGGCCAGAATAGCACAATAGTGGTGTTCTTACCCTGAATTAACACTAAATGCTAGAACATGAAACTGAACGTGATTCAACTCCGTTTAGGAAGTTGTATTGAACCCCAGTTGGCCTTACAAGAAAAACACTCTGCTTTTGAGAAACAGGCACTCTTGCACTCTACTGTGTTTCCTATATGGCCAGTACAG
The DNA here is from genome assembly GCF_049852395.1 of Peromyscus maniculatus bairdii. Lineage (NCBI taxonomy): Eukaryota > Metazoa > Chordata > Mammalia > Rodentia > Cricetidae > Peromyscus > Peromyscus maniculatus. Next base: position 35,370,250 of record NC_134856.1, on the reverse strand, counting down.
TGAGCTAGCTCAGAACAAAAGAACTGTGCTTCCTACACAAACGGGGCATACCTACTTCAACTCAGTATTGGAAACTAAGTAAAAAAGGAGCTTCTCTTCAGTCCAATACACTGCACTCACTGGGAACAGACGCGAGTGCTATTTGGACTGTTTATGGCCAGAATAGCACAATAGTGGTGTTCTTACCCTGAATTAAAACCAAATGCTAGAACCTGAAACTGAATGTGATTCAACTCCATTTAGGAAGTTGTATTGAACCCCAGTTGGCCTTACAAGGAAAACACTCTGCTTTTGAGAAACAGGCACTCTTGCACTCTACTGTGTTTCCTATAGGGCCAGTACAGTGAGCTAGCTCAGAACAAAAGAACTGTGCTTCCTACACAAACGGGGCATACCTAATTCAACTCAGTATTGGAAACTAAGTAAAACAGGAGCTTCTCTTCAGTCCAATACACTGTACACGCTGGGAACAAACGCGAGTGCTATTTGTACTGTTTATGGCCAGAATAGCACAATAGTGGTGCTCTTACCCTGAATTAACACTAAATGCTAGAACGTGAAACTGAATGTGATTCAACTCCGTTTAGGAAGTTGTATTGAAACCCAGTTGGCCTTACAAGAAAAACACTCTGCTTTTGAGAAACAGGCACTCTTGCACTCTACTGTGTTTCCTATAGGGCCAGTACAGTGAGCTAGCTCAGGACAAAAGAACTGTGCTTCCTACACAAACGGGGCATACCTAGTTCAACTCAGTATTGGAAACTAAGTAAAACAGGAGCTTCTCTTCAGTCCAATACACTGTACTCGCTGGGAACAGACGCGAGTGCTATTTGCACTGTTTATGGCCAGAATAGCACAATAGAGGGGTTCTTACCCTGAATTAACCCTAAATGCTAGAACGTGAAACTGAATGTGTTTCAACTCCGTTTAGGAAGTTGTATTGACCCCAGTTGGACTTACAAGAAAAACACTCTGCTTTTGAGAAACAGGCACTCTTGCACTCTACTGTGTTTCCTGTAGGGCCAGTACAGTGAGCTAGCTCAGAACAAAAGAATTGTACTTCCTACACAAACGGGGCATACTTAGTTCAACTCATTATTGGAAACTAAGTAAAACACGAGCTTCTCTTCAGTCCAATACACTGTACTCGCTTGGAAGAGACGAGAGTGCTATTTGGACTGTTTATGGACAGTATAACACAATAGTGGTGTTCTTACCCTGAATTAACACTAAACGCTAGAACGTGAAACTGAATGTGATTCAATTCCGTTTAGGAAGTTGTATTGAACCCCAGTTGGCCTTACAAGAAAAACACTCTACTTTTGAGAAACAGGCACTCTTGCACTCTACTGTGTTTCCTATAGGGCCAGTACAGGGAACTAGTCAGAACAAAAGAACTGTGCTTCCTACACAAACGAAGCATATCCAGTTCAACTCAGTATTGGAAACTAAGTAAAACAGGAGCGTCTCTTCAGTCCAATACACTGTACTCGCTGGGAACAGACGCGAGTGCTATTTGCACTGTTTATGGCCAGAATAGCACAATAGTGGTGTTCTTACCCTGAATTAACACTAAATACTAGAACGTGAAACTGAATGTGATTCAACTCCGTTTAGGAAGTTGTATTGAACCGCAGTTGGCCTTACAAGAAAAAGACTCTGCTTTTGAGAAACAGGCACTCTTGCACTCTACTGTGTTTCCTATAGGGCCAGTACAGTGAGCTAGCTCAGAACAAAAGAACTGTGCTTCCTACACAAACGGGGCATATCTAGTTCAACTCAGTATTGGAAACTAAGTAAAACAGGAGCGTCACTTCAGTCCAGTACACTGCACTCGCTGGGAAAAGACGCGAGTGCTATTTGCACTGTTTATGGCCAAAATAGCACAATAGTGGTGTTCTTACCCTGAATTAACACTAAATGCTAGAACGTGAAACTAAATGTGATGCAACTCCGTTTAGGAAGTTGTATTGAACCCCAGTTGGCCTTACAAGAAAAACACCCTGCTTTTGAGAAAAAGGCACTCTTGTACTCTACTGTGTTTCCTATAGGGCCAGTACAGTGAGCTAGCTCAGAACAAAAGAACTGTGCTTCCTACACAAACAGGGCATACTTAGTTCAACTCAGTATTGGAAACTAAGTAAAACACGAGCTTCTCTTCAGTCCAATACACTGTACTCGCTTGGAAGAGACAAGAGTGCTATTTGGACTGTTTACGTCCAGTATAGCACAATAGTGGTATTCTTACCCTGAAGTAACACTAAACGCTAGAACGTGAAACTGAATGTGATTCAACTCCATTTAGGAAGTTTTATTGAACCCCAGTTGGCCTTACAAGAAAAACACTCTGCTTTTGAGAAACAGGCACTCTTGCACTCTACTGTGTTTCCTATAGGGCCAGTACAGTGAGCTAGCTCAGAACAAAAGAACTGTGCTTCCTACACAAACGGGGCATACCTAGTTCAACTCAGTATTGGAAACTAAGTAAAACAGGAGCTTCTCTTCAGTCCAATACACTGTACTCGCTGGGAACAGACGCGAGTGCTATTTGCACTGTTTATGGCCAGAATAGCACAATAGTGGTGTTCTTACCCTGAATTAACCCTAGATGCTAGAACGTGAAACTGAATGTGTTTCAACTCCGTTTAGGAAGTTGTATTGACCCCAGTTGGACTTACAAGAAAAACAATCTGCTTTTGAGAAACAGGCACTCTTGCACTCTACTGTGTTTCCTATAGGGCCAGTACAGTGAGCTAGCTCAGAACAAAAGAATTGTACTTCCTACACAAACGGGGCATACTTAGTTCAACTCAGTATTGGAAACTAAGTAAAACAGGAGCTTCTCTTCAGTCCAATACACTGTACTCGCTTGGAAGAGACGAGAGTGCTATTTGGACTGTTTATGGCCAGTATAGCACAATAGTGGTGTTCTTACCCTGAATTAACACTAAACGCTAGAACGTGAAACTGAATATGATTCAATTCCGTTTAGGAAGTTGTATTGAACCCCAGTTGCCCTTACAAGAAAAACACTCTACTTTTGAGAAACATGCACTCTTGCACTCTACTGTGTTTCCTATAGGGCCAGTACAGTGAGCTAGCTCAGAACAAAAGATCTGTGCTTCCTAAACAAACGGGGCATACCTAGTTCAACTCAGTATTGGAAACTAAGTAAAACAGCAGCGTCTCTTCAATCCAGTACACTGCACTTGCTGGGAACAGACGCTAGTGCTATTTGTACTGTTTATGGCCAGAATAGCACAATAGTGGTCTTCTTACCCTGAATTAACACTAAATGCTAGAACGTGAAACTGAATGTGATTCAACTCCGTTTATGAAGTTGTATTGAACCCCAGTTGGCTTTACATGAAAAACACTCTGCTTTTGAGAAACAGGCACTCTTGCACTCTACTGTGTTTCCTATAGGGCCAGTACAGTGAGCTAGCTCAGAACAAAAGAACTGTGCTTCCTACACAAACGGGGCACACCTAGTTCAACTCAGTATTGGAAACTAAGTAAAACAGGAGCTTCTCTTCAGTCCAATACACTGCAGTCGCTGGGAACAGACGCGAGTGCTATTTGCACTGTTTATGGCCAGAAGAGCACTATAGTGGTGTTCTTACCCTGAATTAACACTAAATGCTAGAACGTGAAACTGAATGTGATTCAACTCCGTTTAGGAAGTTTTATTGAACCCCAGTTCGCCTTATAAGAAAAACACTCATCTTTTAGAAAGAGGCACTCTTTCACTCTACTGTGTTTCCTATAGGGCCAGTTGAGTGAGCTAGCTCAGAACAAAAGAACTGTGCTTCCTACACAAACGGGGCATATCTAGTTCAACTCAGTATTGGAAACTAAGTAAAACAGGAGCTTCTCTTCAGTCCAATACACTGCACTCGCTGGGAACAGATGCGAGTGCTATTTGCACTGTTTATGGCCAGAATAGCACAATAGTGGTGTTCTTACCCTGAATTAACACTAAATGCTAGAACGTGAAACTGAATGGGATTCAACTCCGTTTAGGAAGTTGTATTGAACACCAGTTGGCCTTACAAGAAAAACACTCTGCTTTTGAGAAACAGGCACTCTTGCACTCTTCTGTGTTTCCTATAGGGCCAGTACAGTGAGCTAGCTCAGAACAAAAGAACTGTGCTTCCTACACAAACGGGGCATATCTAGTTCAACTCAGTATTGGAAACTAAGTAAAACAGGAGCTTCTCTTCAGTCCAATACACTGCACTCGCTGGGAACAGATGCGAGTGCTATTTGCACTGTTTATGGCCAGAATAGCACAATAGTGGTGTTCTTACCCTGAATTAACACTAAATGCTAGAACGTGAAACTGAATTTGATTCAACTCCGTTTAGGAAGTTGTATTGAACCCCAGTTGGCCTTACAAGAAAAACACTCTGCTTTTGAGAAACAGGCACTCTTGCACTCTACTGTGTTTCCTATAGGGCCAGTACAGTGTGCTAGCTCAGAACAAAAGAACTGTGCTTCCTACACAAACGGGGCATACTTAGTTCAACTTAGTATTGGAAACTAAGTAAAACAGGAGCTTCTCTTCCGTCCAATACACTGTATTCGCTTGGAAGAGACGAGAGTGCTATTTGGTCTGTTTATGGCCAGTATAGCACAATAGTGGTGTTCTTAACCTGAATTAACACTAAACGCTAGAACGTGAAACTGAATGTGATTCAATTCCGTTTAGGAAGTTGTATTGAACCCCAGTTGGCCTTACAAGAAAACACTCTGTTTTTGAGAAACAGGCACTCTTGCACTGTACTGTGTTTCCTATAGGGCCAGTACAGTGAGCTAGCTCAGAACAAAAGAACTGTGCTTCCTGCACAAACGGGGAATATCTAGTTCAACTCAGTATTGGAAACTAAGTAAAACAGGAGCTTCTCTTCAGTCTAATACACTGCACTCGCTGGGAACAGACACGAGTGCTATTTGCACTGTTTATGGCCAGAATAGCACAATAGTGGTGTTCTTACCCTGAGTTAACACTAAATGCTAGAACGTGAAACTTAATGTGATTCAACTCCGTTTAGGAAGTTGTATTGAACCCCAGTTGGCCTTATAAGAAAAACACTCTGCTTTTGAGAAACAGGCACTCTTGCACTCTACTGTGTTTCCTATAGGGCCAGTACAGTGAGCTAGCTCAGAACAAAAGATCTGTGCTTCCTAAACAAACGGGGCATACCTAGTTCAACTCAGTATTGGAAACTAAGTAAAACAGCAGCGTCTCTTCAATCCAGTACACTGCACTTGCTGGGAACAGACGCTAGTGCTATTTGTACTGTTTATGGCCAGAATAGCACAATAGTGGTCTTCTTAACCTGAATTAACACTAAATGCTAGAACGTGAAACTGAATGTGATTCAACTCCGTTTATGAAGTTGTATTGAACCCCAGTTGGCTTTACATGAAAAACACTCTGCTTTTGAGAAACAGGCACTCTTGCACTCTACTGTGTTTCCTATAGGGCCAGTACAGTGAGCTAGCTCAGAACAAAAGAACTGTGCTTCCTACACAAACGGGGCACACCTAGTTCAACTCAGTATTGGAAACTAAGTAAAACAGGAGCTTCTCTTCAGTCCAATACACTGCAGTCGCTGGGAACAGACGCGAGTGCTATTTGCACTGTTTATGGCCAGAAGAGCACTATAGTGGTGTTCTTACCCTGAATTAACACTAAATGCTAGAACGTGAAACTGAATGTGATTCAACTCCGTTTAGGAAGTTTTATTGAACCCCAGTTCGCCTTATAAGAAAAACACTCTGCTTTTAGAAAGAGGCACTCTTTCACTCTACTGTGTTTCCTATAGGGCCAGTTGAGTGAGCTAGCTCAGAACAAAAGAACTGTGCTTCCTACACAAACGGGGCATATCTAGTTCAACTCAGTATTGGAAACTAAGTAAAACAGGAGCTTCTCTTCAGTCCAATACACTGCACTCGCTGGGAACAGATGCGAGTGCTATTTGCACTGTTTATGGCCAGAATAGCACAATAGTGGTGTTCTTACCCTGAATTAACACTAAATGCTAGAACGTGAAACTGAATGGGATTCAACTCCGTTTAGGAAGTTGTATTGAACACCAGTTGGCCTTACAAGAAAAACACTCTGCTTTTGAGAAACAGGCACTCTTGCCCTCTACTGTGTTTCCTATAGGGCCAGTACAGTGAGCTAGCTCAGAACAAAAGAACTGTGCTTCCTACACAAACGGGGCATATCTAGTTCAACTCAGTATTGGAAACTAAGTAAAACAGGAGCTTCTCTTCAGTCCAATACACTGTACTCACTTGGAAGACACGAGAGTGCTATTTGGACTGTTTATGGCCAGTATAGCACAATAGTGGTGTTCTTACCCTGAATTACAACTAAATGCTAGAACGTGAAGCTGAATGTGATTCAACTCCGTTTAGGAAGTTGTATTGAACCCCAGTTGGCCTTACAAGAAAAACACTCTGCTTTTGAGAAACAGGCACTCTTGCACTCTACTGTGTTTCCTATAGGGCCAGTACAGTGAGCTAGCTCAGAACAAAAGAACTGTGCTTCCTACACAAACGGGGCACACCTAGTTCAACTCAGTATTGGAAACTAAGTAAAACAGGAGCTTCTCTTCAGTCCAATACACTGCAGTCACTGGGAACAGACGCGAGTGCTATTTGCACTGTTTATGGCCAGAATAGCACAATAGTGGTGTTCTTACCCTGAATTAACACTTAATGCTAGAACGTGAAACTGAATGTGATTCAACTCCGTTTAGGAAGTTGTATTGAACCCCAGTTGGCCTTACAAGAAAAACACTCTACTTTTGAGAAACAGGCACTCTTGCACTCTACTGTGTTTCCTATAGGCCCAGTACAGTGACCTAGTCAGAACAAAAGAACTGTGCTTCCTACACAAACGAAGCATATCCAGTTCAACTCAGTATTGGAAACTAAGTAAAACAGGAGCGTCTCTTCAGTCCAGTACACTGCACTCGCTGGGAACAGACGCGAGTGCTATTTGCACTGTTTATGGCCAGAATAGCACAATAGTGGTGTTCTTACCCTGAATTAACACTAAATGCTAGAACGTGAAACTGAATATGATTCAACTCCGTTTAGGAAGTTGTATTGAACCCCAGTTGGCCTTACAAGAAAAACACTCTGCTTTTGAGAAACAGGCACTCATGCACTCTACTGTGTTTCCTATAGGGCCAGTACAGTGAGCTAGCACAGAACAAAAGAACTGTGCTTCCTACACAAACGGGGCATACCTAGTTCAACTCAGTATTGGAAACTAAGTAAAACAGCAGCGTCTCTTCAGTCCAGTACACTGCACTTGCTGGGAACAGACGCTAGTGCTATTTGCACTGTTTATGTCCAGAATAGCACAATAGTGGTCTTCTTACCCAAAATTAACACTAAATGCTAGAACGTGAAACTGAATGTGATTCAACTCCGTTTATGAAGTTGTATTGAACCCCAGTTGGCCTTACATGAAAAACACTCAGCTTTTGAGAAACAGGCACTCTTGCACTCTACTGTGTTTCCTATAGGGCCAGTACAGTGAGCTAGCTCAGAACAAAAGAAATGTGCTTCCTACACAAACGGGGCATATCTAGTTCAACTCAGTATTGGAAACTAAGTAAAACAGGAGCTTCTCTTCAGTCCAATACACTGCAGTCGCTGGGAACAGACGCGAGTGCTATTTGCACTGTTTATGGCCAGAAGAGCACAATAGTGGTGTTCTTACCCTGAATTAACACTAAATGCTAGAACGTGAAACTGAATGTGATTCAACTCCGTTTAGGAAGTTGTATTGAACCCCAGTTGGCCTTACAAGAAAATCTCTGCTTTTGAGAAACAGGCACTCTTGCACTCTACTGTGTTTCCTATAGAGCCAGTACAGTGAGCTAGCTCAGAACAAAAGAACTGTGCTTCCTACACAAACGGGGAATATCTAGTTCAACTCAGTATTGGAAACTAAGTAAAACAGGAGCTTCTCTTCAGTCCAATACACTGTACTCACTTGGAAGACACGAGAGTGCTATTTGGACTGTTTATGGCCAGTATAGCACAATAGTGGTGTTCTTACCCTGAATTAACACTAAACGCTAGAACGTGAAACTGAATGTGATTCAATTCGGTTTAGGAAGCTGTATTGAACCCCAGTTGGCCTTACAAGAAAAACACTCTGCTTTTGAGAAACAGGCACTCTTGCACTGTACTATGTTTCCTATAGGGCCAGTACAGTGAGCTAGCTCAGAACAAAGAACTGTGCTTCCTACACAAACGGGGCATATCTAGTTCAACTCAGTATTGGAAACTAAGTAAAACAGGAGCTTCTCTTCAGTCCAATACACTGCACTAGCTGGGAACAGACGCGAGTGCTATTTGCACTGTTTATGGCCATAATAGCACAATAGTGGTGTTCTTACCCTGAATTAACACTAAATGCTAGAACGTGAAGCTGAATGTGATTCAACTCCGTTTAGGAAGTTGTATTGAACCCCAGTTGGCCTTACAAGAAAAACACTCTGCTTTTGAGAAACAGGCACTCTTGCACTCTACTGTGTTTCCTATAGGGCCAGTACAGTGAGCTAGCTCAGAACAAAAGAACTGTGCTTCCTACACAAACGGGGCACACCTAGTTCAACTCAGTATTGGAAACTAAGTAAAACAGGAGCTTCTCTTCAGTCCAATACACTGCAGTCACTGGGAACAGACGCGAGTGCTATTTGCACTGTTTATGTCCAGAATAGCACAATAGTGGTGTTCTTACCCTGAATTAACACTTAATGCTAGAACGTGAAACTGAATGTGATTCAACTCCGTTTAGGAAGTTGTATTGAACCCCAGTTGGCCTTACAAGAAAAACACTCTACTTTTGAGAAACAGGCACTCTTGCACTCTACTGTGTTTCCTATAGGCCCAGTACAGTGAACTAGTCAGAACAAAAGAACTGTGCTTCCTACACAAACGAAGCATATCCAGTTCAACTCAGTATTGGAAACTAAGTAAAACAGGAGCGTCTCTTCAGTCCAGTACACTGCACTCGCTGGGAACAGACGCGAGTGCTATTTGCACTGTTTATGGCCAGAATAGCACAATAGTGGTGTTCTTACCCTGAATTAACACTAAATGCTAGAACGTGAAACTGAATATGATTCAACTCCGTTTAGGAAGTTGTATTGAACCCCAGTTGGCCTTACAAGAAAAACACTCTGCTTTTGAGAAACAGGCACTCTTGCACTTTACTGTGTTTCCTATAGGGCCTGTACAGTGAGCTAGCTCAGAACAAAAGAACTGTGCTTCCTACCCAAACGGGGCATACCTAGTTCAACTCAGTATTGGAAACTAAGTAAAACAGGAGCGTCTCTTCTGTCCAGTACACTGCACTTGCTGGGAACAGACCCTAGTGATATTTGCACTGTTTATGGCCAGAATAGCACAATAGTGGTCTTCTTACCCTGAATTAACACTAAATGCTAGAACGTGAAACTGAATGTGATTCAACTCCGTTTATGAAGTTGTATTGTACCCCAGTTGCCCTTACAAGAAAAACACTCTGCTTTTGAGAAACAGGCACTCTTGCACTCTACTGTGTTTCCTATAGGGCCAGTACAGTGAGCTAGCTCAGAACAAAAGAATTGTGCTCCCTACACAAATGGGGCATATCTAGTTCAACTCAGTATTGGAAATTAAGTAAAACAGGAGCTTCTCTTCCGTCCAATACACTGCACTCGCTGGGAACAGACGCGAGTGCTATTTGCACTGTTTATCTCCAGAATAGCACAATAGTGGTGTTCTTACCCTGAATTAACACTAAATGCTAGAACGTGAAACTGAATGTGATTCAACTCCGTTTAGGAATTTGTATTGAACCCCAGTTGGCCTTACAAGGAAAACAGTCTACTTTTGAGAAACAGGCACTCTTGCACTCTACTGTGTTTCCTATAGGGCCAGTACAGTGAACTAGTCAGAACAAAAGAACTGTGCTTCCTACACAAACGAAACATATCCAGTTCAACTCAGTATTGGAAACTAAGTAAAACAGGAGCGTCTCCTCAGTCCAGTACACTGCACTCGCTGGGAACAGACGCGAGTGCTATTTGCACTGTTTATGGCCAGAATGGCACAATAGTGGTGTTCTTACACTGAATTAACTCTAAATGCTAGAACGTGAAACTGAATGTGATTCAACTCCGTTTAGGAAGTTGTATTGAAAACCAGTTGGCCTTACAAGAAAAACACTCTGCTTTTGATAAACAGGAACTCTTGCACTCCACTGTGTTTCCTATAGGGCCAGTACAGTGTGCTAGCTCAGAACAAAAGAACTGTGCTTCCTACACAAACGGGGAATATCTAGTTCAACTCAGTATTGGAAACTAAGTAAAACAGGAGCTTCTCTTCAGTCTAATACACTGCACTCGCTGGGAACAGACACGAGTGCTATTTGCACTGTTTAAGGCCAGAATAGCACAATAGTGGTGTTCTTACCCTGAATTAACACTAAACGCTAGAACGTGAAACTGAATATGATTCAACTCCGTTTAGGAAGTTGTATTGAACCCCAGTTGGCCTTACAAGAAAAACACTCTGCCTTTGAGAAACAGGCAATCTTGCACTCTACTGTGTTTCCTATAGGGCCTGTACAGTGAGCTAGCTCAGAACAAAAGAACTGTGCTTCCTACACAAACGGGGCATACCTAGTTCAACTCAGTATTGGAAACTAAGTAAAACAGGAGCTTCTCTTCCGTCCAACACTGCACTCGCTGGGAACAGACCCTAGTGCTATTTGCACTGTTTATCTCCAGAATAGCACAATAGTGGTGTTCTTACCCTGAATTAACACTAAATGCTAGAACATGAAACTGAATGTGATTCAACTCCGTTTAGGAAGTTGTATTGAACCCCAGTTGGCCTTACAAGAAAAACACTCTACTTTTGAGAAACAGGCACTCTTGCACTCTACTGTGTTTCCTATAGGGCCAGTACAGTGAACTAGTCAGAACAAAAGAACTGTGCTTCCTACACAAACGAAGCATATCCAGTTCAACTCAGTATTGGAAACTAAGTAAAACAGGAGCGTCTCTTCAGTCCAGTACACTGCACTCGCTGGGAACAGACGCGGGTGCTATTTGCACTGTTTATGGCCAGAATAGCAAAATAGTGGTGTTCTTACCCTGAATTAACACTAAATGCTAGAAAATGAAACTAAATGTGATTCAACTCCGTTTAGGAAGTTGTATTGAACCCCAGTTGGCCTTACAAGAAAACCACTCTGCTTTTGAGAAATAGGCACTCTTGCACTCTACTGTGTTTCCTATAGGGCCAGTACAGTGAGCTAGCTCAGAACAAAAGAACTGTGCTTCCTACACAAACAGGGCATATCTAGTTCAACTCAGTATTGGAAACTAAGTAAAACAGGAGCTTCTCTTCAGTCCAATACACTGCACTCGCTGGGAACAGACGCGAGTGCTATTTGCACTGTTTATGGCCAGAATAGCACAATAGTGGTGTTCTTACCCTGAATTAACTCTAAATGCTAGAACGTGAAACTGAATGTGATTCAACTCCGTTTAGGAAGTTGTATTGAAAACCGGTGGGCATACAAGAAAAACACTCTGCTTTTGAGAAACAGGCACTCTTGCACTCCAATGGGTTTCTTATAGGGCCAGTACAATGAGCTAGCTCAGAAAAGAACTGTGCTTCCTACACAAACGGGGCATATCTAGTTCAACTAAGTATTGGAAACTAAGTAAAACAGGAGCGTCTCTTCAGTCCAGTACACTGCACTCGCTGGGAACAGACGCGAGTGCTATTTGCATTGTTTATGGCCATAATTGCACAATAGTGGTGTTCTTACCCTGAATTAACACTAATTGCTAGAACGTGATACTGAATGTGATTCAACTCCGTTTAGGAAGTTGTATTGAACCCCAGTTGGCCTTACAAGAAAAACACTCTGCTTTTGAGAAAAAGGCACTCTTGCACTCTACTGTGTTTCCTATAGGGCCAGTACAGAGAGCTAGCTCAGAAAAGAACTGTGCTTCCTACGCAAACGGGGCATATCTAGTTCTACTCATTATTGGAAACTAAGTAAAACAGGAGCTTCTCTTCAGTCCAATACTCTGCACTCGCTGGGAACAGACGCGAGTGCTATTTGCACTGTTTATGGCCATAATAGCACAATAGTGGTGTTCTTACCCTGAATTAAAACTAAATGCTAGAACGTGAAGCTGAATGTGATTCAACTCCGTTTAGGAAGTTGTATTGAACCCCAGTTGGCCTTACAAGAAAAACACTCTGCTTTTGAGAAACAGGCACTCTTGCACTCTACTGTGTTTCCTATAGGGCCAGTACAGTGAGCTAGCTCAGAACAAAATAACTGTGCTTCCTACACAAACGGGGCACACCTAGTTCAACTCAGTATTGGAAACTAAGTTAAACAGGAGCTTCTCTTCAGTCCAATACACTGCAGTCACTGGGAACAGACGCGAGTGCTATTTGCACTGTTTATGGCCAGAATAGCACAATAGTGGTGTTCTTACCCTGAATTAACACTTAATGCTAGAACGTGAAACTGAATGTGATTCAACTCCGTTTAGGAAGTTGTATTGAACCCCAGTTGGCCTTACAAGAAAAACACTCTACTTTTGAGAAACCGGCACTCTTGAACTCTACTGTGTTTCCTATAGGGCCAGTACAGTGAACTAGTCAGAACAAAAGAACTGTGCTTCCTACACAAACGAAGCATATCCAGTTCAACTCAGTATTGGAAACTAAGTAAAACAGGAGCGTCTCTTCAGTCCAGTACACTGCACTCGCTGGGAACAGACGCGAGTGCTATTTGCACTGTTTATGGCCAGAATAGCACAATAGTGGTGTTCTTACCCTGAATTAACACTAAATGCTAGAACGTGAAACTGAATATGATTCAACTCCGTTTAGGAAGTTGTATTGAACCCCAGTTGGCCTTACAAGAAAAACACTCTGCCTTTGAGAAACAGGCAATCTTGCACTCTACTGTGTTTCCTATAGGGCCTGTACAGTGAACTAGCTCAGAACAAAAGAACTGTGCTTCCTACACAAAAGGGGCATATCTAGTTCAACTCAGTATTGGAAACTAAGTAAAACAGGAGCTTCTCTTCCGTCCAACACTGCACTCGCTGGGAACAGACCCTAGTGCTATTTGCACTGTTTATCTCCAGAATAGCACAATAGTGGTGTTCTTACCCTGAATTAACACTAAATGCTAGAACATGAAACTGAATGTGATTCAACTCCGTTTAGGAAGTTGTATTGAACCCCAGTTGGCCTTACAAGAAAAACACTCTACTTTTGAGAAACAGGCACTCTTGCACTCTACTGTGTTTCCTATAGGGCCAGTACAGTGAACTAGTCAGAACAAAAGAACTGTGCTTCCTACACAAACGAAGCATATCCAGTTCAACTCCGTATTGGAAACTAAGTAAAACAGGAGCGTCTCTTCAGTCCAGTACACTGCACTCGCTGGGAACAGACGCGAGTGCTATTTGCATTGTTTATGGCCATAATAGCACAATAGTGGTGTTCTTACCCTGAATTAACACTAAATGCTAGAACGTGATACTGAATGTGATTCAACTCCGTTTAGGAAGTTGTATTGAACCCCAGTTGGCCTTACAAGAAAAACACTCTGCTTTTGAGAAACAGGCACTCTTGCACTCTACTGTGTTTCCTATAGTGCCAGTACAGTGAGCTAGCTGAGAACAAAAGAACTGTGTTTCCTACACAAACGGGGCATATCTAGTTCAACTCAGTATTGGAAACTAAGTAAAACAGGAGCTTCTCTTCACTCCAATACACTGCCTCGCTGGGAACAGACACGAGTGCTATTTGCACTGTTTATGGCCAGAATAGCACAATAGTGGTGTTCTTACACTGAATTAACATTAAATGCTAGAACGTGAAACTGAATGTGATTCAACTCCGTTTAGGAAGTTGTATTGGACCCCAGTTGGCCTTACAAGAAAAACACTCTGCTTTTGAGAAACAGGCACTCTTGCACTCTACTGTGTTTCCTATAGGGCCAGTACAGTGAGCTAGCTCAGAACAAAAGAACTGTGCTTCCTACACAAACGGGGCATACCTAGTTCAACTCAGTTTTGGAAACTAAGTAAAACAGGAGCGTCTCTTCAGTCCAGTACACTGCACTCGACGGGAACAGACGCGAGTGCTATTTGCACTGTTTATTGCCAGAATAGCAAAATAGTGCTGTTCTTACCCTGAATTAACACTAAATGCTAGAACGTGAAACTGAATGTGATTCAACTCCGTTTAGGAAGTTGTATTGAACCCCAGTTGGCCTTAGAAGAAAAACACTCTGCTTTTGAGAAAAAGGCACTCTTGCACGCTACTGTGTTTCCTATAGGGCCAGTACAGAGAGCTAGCTCAGAAAAGAACTGTGCTTCCTACGCAAACGGGGCATATCTATTTCTACTCATTATTGGAAACTAAGTAAAACAGGAGCTTCTCTTCAGTCCAATACTTTGCACTCGCTGGGAACAGACGCGAGTGCTATTTGCACTGTTTATGGCCATAATAGCACAATAGTGGTGTTCTTACCCTGAATTAACACTAAATGCTAGAACGTGAAACTAAATGTGATTCAACTGCGTTTAGGAAGTTGTATTGAACCCCAGTTGGCCTTACAAGAAAAACACTCTGCTTTTGAGAAACAGGCACTCTTGTACTCTACTGTGTTTACAATAGGGCCAGTACAGTGAGCTAGGTCAGAACAAAAGAACTGTGCTTCCTACACAAACGGGGCATATCTAGTTCAACTCAGTATTGGAAACTAAGTAAAACAGGAGCTTCTCTTCAGTCCAATACCCTGCACTAGCTGGGAAGAGATGCGAGTGCTATTTGCACTGTTTATGGCCAGAATAGCACAATAGTGGTGTTCTTACCCTGAATTAACACTAAAGTCTAGAACATGAAACTGAATGTGATTCAACTCCGTTTAGGAAGTTGTATTGAACCCCAGTTGGCCTTATAAGAAAAACACTCTGCTTTTGAGAAACAGGCACTCTTGCACTCTACTGTGTTTCCTATAGGGCCAGTACAGTGAGCTAGCTCAGAACAAAAGAACTGTGCTTCCTACACAAACGGGGCATACCTAGTTCAACTCAGTATTGGAAACTAAGTAAAAAAGGAGCGTCTCTTCAGTCCAGTACACTGCACTCGCTGGGAACAGTCGCGAGTGCTATTTGCACTGTTTATGGCCATAATAGCACAATAGTGGTGTTCTTACCCTGTATTAACACTAAATGCTAGAATGTGTAACTGAATGTGATTCAACTCTGTTTAGGAAGTTGTATTGAACCCCAGTTGGCCTTACAAGCTAAACACTCTGCTTTTGAGAAACAGGCACTCTTGCACTCTACTGTGTTTCCTATAGGGCCAGTACAGTGAGCTAGCTCAGAAAAAAAGAACTCTGCTTCCTACTCAAATGGGGCATATCTAGTTCAACTCAGTATTGGCAACTATGTAAAACAGGAGCTTCTCTTCAGTCCAATACACTGCACTCGCTGGGAACAGACGCGAGTGCTATTTGCACTGTTTATGGCCAGAATAGCACAATAGTGGTGTTCTTACCCTGAATTAACACTAAATGCTAGAACGTGAAACTGAATGTGATTCAACTCCGATTAGGAAGTTGTATTGAACCCCAGTTGGCCTTAAAAGTAAAACACTCTGGTTTTGAGAAACAGGCACTCTTGCACTCTACTGTGTTATCTATAGGGCCAGTACAGAAAGCTAGCTCAGAACAAAAGAACTGTGCTTCCTACACAAACGGGGCATACCTAGTTCAACTCAGTATTGGAAACTAAGTAAAACAGGAGCTTCTCTTCAGTCCAATACACTGCACCCTGGGAAGAGACGCGAGTGCTATTTGCACTGTTTATTGCCAGAATAGCACAATAGTTGTGTTCTTAACCTGAATTAACAATAAATGCTAGAACGTGAAACTGAATGTGATTCAACTCCGTTTAGGAAGTTGTATTGAACCCCAGTTGGGCTTACAAGAAAAACACTCTGCTTTTGAGAAACAGGTACTCTTGCACTCTACTGTGTTTCCTATAGGGCCAGTAGAGTGAGCTAGCTCAGAAAAGAACTGTGCTTCCTACACAAACGGGGCATATCTAGTTCAACTAAGTATTGGAAACTAAGTAAAACAGGAGCTTCTCTTCAGTCCAATACACTGCACTCGCTGGGAACAGACACGAGTGCTATTTGCACTGTTTATGGCCAGAATAGGACAATGAGGGTGTTCTTACCCTGAATTAACACTAAATGCTAGAACGTGAAACTGAATGTGATTCAACTCCGTTTAGGAAGTTGTATTGAACCCCAGTTGGCCTTACAAGAAAAACACTCTGCTTTTGAGAAACAGGCACTCTTGCACTCTACTGTGTTTCCTATAGGGCCAGTACAGTGAGCTAGCTCAGAACAAAAGAACTGTGCTTCCTACACAAACGGGGCATATCTAGTTCAACTCATTATTGGAAACTAAGTAAAACAGGAGCTTCTCTTCAGTCCAATACACTGCACTCGCTGGGAACAGATGCGAGTGCTATTTGCACTGTTTATGGCCAGAATAGCACAATAGTGGTGTTCTTACCCTGAATTAACACTAAAGGCTAGAACGTGAAACTGAATGTGATTCAACTCCGTTTAGGAAGTTGTATTGAACCCCAGTTGGCCTTACAAGAAAAACACTCTGCTTTTGAGAAACAGGCACTCTTGCACTCTACTGTGTTTCCAATAGGGCCAGTACAGTGAGCTAGCTCAGAACAAAGAACTGTGCTTCCTACACAAACGGGGCATATCTAGTTCAACTCAGTATTGGAAACTAAGTAAAACAGGAGCTTCTCTTCAGTCCAATACACTGCACTCGCTGGGAACAGATGCGAGTGCAATTTGCACTGTTTATGGCCAGAATAGCACAATAGTGGTGTTCTTACACTGAATTAACACTAAAGGCTAGAACGTGAAACTGAATGTGATTCAACTCCGTTTAGGAAGTTGTATTGAACCCCAGTTGGCCTTACAAGAAAAACACTCTGCTTTTGAGAAACAGGCACTCTTGCACTCTACTGTGTTTCCTATAGGGCCAGTACAGTGAGCTAGCTCAGAACAAAAGAACCCTGCTTCCTACACAAACGGGGCATACATAGTTCAACTCAGTATTGGAAACTAAGTAAAACAGGAGCGTCTCTTCAGTCCAGTACACTGCACTCGCTGGGAACAGACGCGAGTTCTATTTGCACTGTTTATGGCCAGAATAGCACAATAGTGGTGTTCTTACCCTGAATTAACACTAAATGCTAGAACGTGAAACTAAATGTGATTCAACTG
The DNA here is from genome assembly GCF_049852395.1 of Peromyscus maniculatus bairdii. Lineage (NCBI taxonomy): Eukaryota > Metazoa > Chordata > Mammalia > Rodentia > Cricetidae > Peromyscus > Peromyscus maniculatus. The sequence goes on along the minus strand of NC_134856.1, from coordinate 35,352,850 downwards.
CGTTTAGGACGTTGTATTGAACCCCAGTTGGCCTTACAAGAAAAACACTCTGCTTTTGAGAAACAGGCACTCTTGTACTCTACTGTGTTTACAATAGGGCCAGTACAGTGAGCTAGGTCAGAACAAAAGAACTGTGCTTCCTACACAAACGGGGCATATCTAGTTCAACTCAGTATTGGAAACTAAGTAAAACAGGAGCTTCTCTTCAGTCCAATACCCTGCACTAGCTGGGAAGAGATGCGAGTGCTATTTGCACTGTTTATGGCCAGAATAGCACAATAGTGGTGTTCTTACCCTGAATTAACACTAAAGTCTAGAACATGAAACTGAATGTGATTCAACTCCGTTTAGGAAGTTGTATTGAACCCCAGTTGGCCTTATAAGAAAAACACTCTGCTTTTGAGAAACAGGCACTCTTGCACTCTACTGTGTTTCCTATAGGGCCAGTACAGTGAGCTAGCTCAGAACAAAAGAACTGTGCTTCCTACACAAACGGGGCATACCTAGTTCAACTCAGTATTGGAAACTAAGTAAAAAAGGAGCGTCTCTTCAGTCCAGTACACTGCACTCGCTGGGAACAGTCGCGAGTGCTATTTGCACTGTTTATGGCCATAATAGCACAATAGTGGTGTTCTTACCCTGTATTAACACTAAATGCTAGAATGTGTAACTGAATGTGATTCAACTCTGTTTAGGAAGTTGTATTGAACCCCAGTTGGCCTTACAAGCTAAACACTCTGCTTTTGAGAAACAGGCACTCTTGCACTCTACTGTGTTTCCTATAGGGCCAGTACAGTGAGCTAGCTCAGAAAAAAAGAACTCTGCTTCCTACTCAAATGGGGCATATCTAGTTCAACTCAGTATTGGCAACTATGTAAAACAGGAGCTTCTCTTCAGTCCAATACACTGCACTCGCTGGGAACAGACGCGAGTGCTATTTGCACTGTTTATGGCCAGAATAGCACAATAGTGGTGTTCTTACCCTGAATTAACACTAAATGCTAGAACGTGAAACTGAATGTGATTCAACTCCGATTAGGAAGTTGTATTGAACCCCAGTTGGCCTTAAAAGTAAAACACTCTGGTTTTGAGAAACAGGCACTCTTGCACTCTACTGTGTTATCTATAGGGCCAGTACAGAAAGCTAGCTCAGAACAAAAGAACTGTGCTTCCTACACAAACGGGGCATACCTAGTTCAACTCAGTATTGGAAACTAAGTAAAACAGGAGCTTCTCTTCAGTCCAATACACTGCACCCTGGGAAGAGACGCGAGTGCTATTTGCACTGTTTATTGCCAGAATAGCACAATAGTTGTGTTCTTAACCTGAATTAACAATAAATGCTAGAACGTGAAACTGAATGTGATTCAACTCCGTTTAGGAAGTTGTATTGAACCCCAGTTGGGCTTACAAGAAAAACACTCTGCTTTTGAGAAACAGGTACTCTTGCACTCTACTGTGTTTCCTATAGGGCCAGTAGAGTGAGCTAGCTCAGAAAAGAACTGTGCTTCCTACACAAACGGGGCATATCTAGTTCAACTAAGTATTGGAAACTAAGTAAAACAGGAGCTTCTCTTCAGTCCAATACACTGCACTCGCTGGGAACAGACACGAGTGCTATTTGCACTGTTTATGGCCAGAATAGGACAATGAGGGTGTTCTTACCCTGAATTAACACTAAATGCTAGAACGTGAAACTGAATGTGATTCAACTCCGTTTAGGAAGTTGTATTGAACCCCAGTTGGCCTTACAAGAAAAACACTCTGCTTTTGAGAAACAGGCACTCTTGCACTCTACTGTGTTTCCTATAGGGCCAGTACAGTGAGCTAGCTCAGAACAAAAGAACTGTGCTTCCTACACAAACGGGGCATATCTAGTTCAACTCATTATTGGAAACTAAGTAAAACAGGAGCTTCTCTTCAGTCCAATACACTGCACTCGCTGGGAACAGATGCGAGTGCTATTTGCACTGTTTATGGCCAGAATAGCACAATAGTGGTGTTCTTACCCTGAATTAACACTAAAGGCTAGAACGTGAAACTGAATGTGATTCAACTCCGTTTAGGAAGTTGTATTGAACCCCAGTTGGCCTTACAAGAAAAACACTCTGCTTTTGAGAAACAGGCACTCTTGCACTCTACTGTGTTTCCAATAGGGCCAGTACAGTGAGCTAGCTCAGAACAAAGAACTGTGCTTCCTACACAAACGGGGCATATCTAGTTCAACTCAGTATTGGAAACTAAGTAAAACAGGAGCTTCTCTTCAGTCCAATACACTGCACTCGCTGGGAACAGATGCGAGTGCAATTTGCACTGTTTATGGCCAGAATAGCACAATAGTGGTGTTCTTACACTGAATTAACACTAAAGGCTAGAACGTGAAACTGAATGTGATTCAACTCCGTTTAGGAAGTTGTATTGAACCCCAGTTGGCCTTACAAGAAAAACACTCTGCTTTTGAGAAACAGGCACTCTTGCACTCTACTGTGTTTCCTATAGGGCCAGTACAGTGAGCTAGCTCAGAACAAAAGAACCCTGCTTCCTACACAAACGGGGCATACATAGTTCAACTCAGTATTGGAAACTAAGTAAAACAGGAGCGTCTCTTCAGTCCAGTACACTGCACTCGCTGGGAACAGACGCGAGTTCTATTTGCACTGTTTATGGCCAGAATAGCACAATAGTGGTGTTCTTACCCTGAATTAACACTAAATGCTAGAACGTGATACTGAATGTGATTCAACTCCGTTTAGGAAGTTGTATTGAACCCCAGTTGGCCTTACAAGAAAAACACTCTGCTTTTGAGAAACAGGCACTCTTGCACTCTACTGTGTTTCCTATAGGGCCAGTACAGTGAGCTAGCTCAGAACAAAAGAACTGTGCTTCCTACACAAACGGGGCATATATACTTCAACTCAGTATTGGAAACTAAGTAAAACAGGAGCTTCTCTTCAGTCCAATACTCTGCACTCGCTGGGAACAGACACGAGTGCTATTTGCACTGTTTATGGCCAGAGTAACACAATAGTGGTGTTCTTACCCTGAATTTACACTAAATGCTAGAACGTGAAACTGAATGTGATTCAACTCCGTTTAGGAAGTTGTATTGAACCCCAGTTGGCCTTACAAGAAAAACACTCTGCTTTTGAGAAACAGGCACTCTTGTACTCTACTGTGTTTCCTATAGTGCCAGTACAGTGAGCTAGCTCAGAAAAGAACTGTGCTTCCTACACAAACGGGGCATATCTAGTTCAACTCAGTATTGGCAACTAAGTAAACAGGAGCTTCTCTTCAGTCCAATACACAGTACTCGCTGGGAATAGACGCGAGTGCTATTTGCACTGTTTATGGCCAGAATAGCAAAATAAGGGTGTTCTTACCCTGAATTAACACTAAAGGCTAGAACGTGAAACTGAATGTGATTCAACTCCATTTAGGAAGTTGTATTGAACCCCAGTTGGCCTTACAGGAAAATCTCTGCTTTTGAGAAACAGGCACTCTTGCACTCTACTGTGTTTCCTATAGGGCCAGTACAGTGAGCTAGCTCAGAACAAAAGAACTGCTTCCTACACAAACGGGGCATATCTAGTTCAACTAAGTATTGGAAACTAAGTAAAACAGGAGCTTCTCTTCAGTCCAATACACTGCCTTCGCTGGGAACAGACGCGAGTGCTATTTGCACTGTTTATGGCAGGAATAGCACAATAAGGGTGTTCTTACCCTGAATTAACACTAAATGCTAGAACGTGAAACTGAATGTGATTCAACTCCGTTTAGGAAGTTGTATTGAACCCCAGTTGGGCTTACAAGAAAAACACTCTGCTTTTGAGAAACACGTACTCTTGCACTCTACTGTGTTTCCTATAGGGCCAGTAGAGTGAGCTAGCACAGAAAAGAACTGTGCTTCCTACACAAACGGCTCATATCTAGTTCAACTAAGTATTGGAAACTAAGTAAAACAGGAGCTTCTCTTCAGTCCAATACACTGCACTCACCGGGAACAGACACGAGTGCTATTTGCACTGTTTATGGCCAGAATAGGACAATGAGGGTGTTCTTACCCTGAATTAACACTAAATGCTAGAACGTGGAACTGAATGTGATTCATCTCCGTTTAGGAAGTTGTATTGAACCCCAGTTGGCCTTACAAAAAAAACACTCTGCTTTTGAGAAACAGGCACTCTTGCACTCTACTGTGTTTCCAATAGGGCCAGTACAGTGAGCTAGCTCAGAACAAAAGAACTGTGCTTCCTACACAAACGGGGCATATCTAGTTCAACTCATTATTGGAAACTAAGTAAAACAGGAGCTTCTCTTCAGTCCAATACACTGCACTCGCTGGGAACAGATGCGAGTGCTATTTGCACTGTTTATGGCCAGAATAGCACAATAGTGGTGTTCTTACCCTGAATTAACACTAAAGGCTAGAACGTGAAACTGAATGTGATTCAACTCCGTTTAGGAAGTTGTATTGAACCCCAGTTGGCCTTACAAGAAAAACACTCTGCTTTTGAGAAACAGGCACTCTTGCACTCTACTGTGTTTCCAATAGGGCCAGTACAGTGAGCTAGCTCAGAACAAAGAACTGTGCTTCCTACACAAACGGGGCATATCTAGTTCAACTCAGTATTGGAAACTAAGTAAAACAGGAGCTTCTCTTCAGTCCAATACACTGCACTCGCTGGGAACAGATGCGAGTGCTATTTGTACTGTTTATGGCCAGAATAGCACAATAGTGGTGTTCTTACCCTGAATTAACACTAAATGCTAGAACGTGAAACTGAATGTGATTCAACTCCGTTTAGGAAGTTGTATTGAACCCCAGTTGGCCTTACAAGAAAAACACCTGCTTTTGAGAAACAGGCACTCTTGCACTCTACTGTGTTTCCTATAGGGCCAGTACAGTGAGCTAGCTCAGAACAAAAGAACCCTGCTTCCTACACAAACGGGGCATACATAGTTCAACTCAGTATTGGAAACTAAGTAAAACAGGAGCGTCTCTTCAGTCCAGTACACTGCACTCACTGGGAACAGACGCGAGTTCTATTTGCACTGTTTATTGCCAGAATAGCACAATAGTGGTGTTCTTACCCTGAATTAACACTAAATGCTAGAACGTGATACTGAATGTGATTCAACTCCGTTTAGGAAGTTGTATTGAACCCCAGTTGGCCTTACAAGAAAAACACTCTGCTTTTGAGAAACAGGCACTCTTGCACTCTACTGTGTTTCCTATAGGGCCAGTACAGTGAGCTAGCTCAGAACAAAAGAACTGTGCTTCCTACACAAACGGGGCATATCTACTTCAACTCAGTATTGGAAACTAAGTAAAACAGGAGCTTCTCTTCAGTCCAATACTCTGCACTCGCTGGGAACAGACGCGAGTGCTATTTGCACTGTTTATGGCCAGAGTAACACAATAGTGGTGTTCTTACCCTGAATTTACACTAAATGCTAGAACGTGAAACTGAATGTGATTCAACTCCGTTTAGGAAGTTGTATTGAACCCCAGTTGGCCTTACAAGAAAAACACTCTGCTTTTGAGACACAGGCACTCTTGCACTCTACTGTGTTTCCTATAGGGCCAGTACAGTCAGCTAGCTCAGAACAAAAGAACTGTGCTTCCTACACAAACGGGGCATATCTAGTTCAACTCAGTATTGGAAACTAAGTAAAACAGTAGCTTCTCTTCAGTCCAATACACTGCACTCGCTGGGAACAGACGCGAGTGCTATTTGCACTGTTTATGGCCAGAATAGCACAATAGTGGTGTTCTTAACCTGATTAACACTAAAGGCTAGAAGGTGAAACTGAATGTGATTCAACTCCGTTTTGGAAGTTGTATTGAACCCCAGTTGGGCTTACAAGAAAAACACTCTGCTTTTGAGAAACAGGCACTCTTGCACTCTATTGTGATTCCTATAGGGCCAGTACAGTGAGCTAGCTCAGAAAAGAACTGTGCTTCCTACACAAACGGGGCATATCTAGTTCAACTCAGTATTGGAAACTAAGTAAAACAGGAGCTTCTCTTCAGTCCAATACACTGCACTCGCTGGGAACAGACGCGAGTGCTATTTGCACTGTTTATGGCCAGAATAGCACAATAGTGGTGTTCTTACCCTGAATTAACACTAAAGGCTAGAACGTGAAACTGAATGTGATTCAACTCCGTTTAGGAAGTTGTATGGAACCCCAGTTGGCCTTACAAGAAGAACACTCTGCTTTTGAGAAACAGGCACTATTGAACTCTACTGTGTTTCCTATAGGGCCAGTACAGTGAGCTAGCTCAGAACAAAAGAACTTTGCTTCCTACACAAACGGGGCATACATAGTTCAACTCAGTATTGGAAACTAAGTAAACAGGAGCTTCTTTTCAGTCCAATACTCTGTACTCACTGGGAACAGACGCGAGTGCAATTTGCACTGTTTATGGCCAGAGTAGCACAATAGAGGTGTTCTTACCCTGAATTAACACTAAATGCTAGAACGTGAAACTGAATGTGATTCAACTCCGTTTAGGAAGTTGTATTGGACCCCAGTTGGCCTTACAAGAAAAACACTCTGCTTTTGAGACACAGGCACTCTTGCACTCTACTGTATTTCCTATAGGGCCAGTACAGTGAGGTAGCTCAGAACAAAAGAACTGTGCTTCCTACACAAACGGGGCATATCTAATTCAACTCAGTATTGGAAACTAAGTAAAACAGTAGCTTCTCTTCAGTCCAATACACTGCACTCGCTGGGAACAGACGCGAGTGCTATTTGCACTGTTTATGGCCAGAATAGCACAATAGTGGTGTTCTTAACCTGATTAACACTAAAGGCTAGAAGGTGAAACTGAATGTGATTCAAATCCGTTTTGGAAGTTGTATTGAACCCCAGTAGGGCTTACAAGAAAAACACTCTGCTTTTGAGACACAGGCACTCTTGCACTCTACTGTGATTCCTATAGGGCCAGTACAGTGAGCTAGCTCAGAAAAGAACTGTGCTTCCTACACAAACGGGGCATATCTAGTTCAACTCAGTATTGGAAACTAAGAGAAACAGGAGCTTCTCTTCAGTCCAATACACTGCACTCGCTGGGAACAGACGCGAGTGCTATTTGTACTGTTTATGGCCAGAATAGCACAATAGTGGTGTTCTTACCCTGAATTAACACTAAAGGCTAGAACGTGAAACTGAATGTGATTCAACTCCGTTTAGGAAGTTGTATGGAACCCCAGTTGGCCTTACAAGAAGAACACCCTGCTTTTGAGAAACAGGCACTATTGAACTCTACTGTGTTTCCTATAGGGCCAGTACAGTGAGCTAGCTCAGAACAAAGAACTGTGCTTCCTACACAAACGGGGCATACATAGTTCAACTCAGTATTGGAAACTAAGTAAAACAGGAGTGTCTCTTCAGTCCAGTACACTGCACTCGCTGGGAACAGACGCGAGTGCTATTTGCACTGTTTATGGCCAGAATAGCACAATAGTGGTGTTCTTAACCTGATTAACACTAAAGGCTAGAACGTGAAACTGATGTGATTCAACTCCGTTTAGGAAGTTGTATTGAACCCTAGTTGGCCTTACAAGAAAAACACTCTGCTTTTGAGAAACAGGCACTATTGCACTCTACTGTGTTTCCTATAGAGCCAGTACAGTGAGCTAGCTCAGAACAAAAGAACTGTGCTTCCTACACAAACGGGGCATACATAGTTCAACTCAGTATTTGAAACTAAGTAAAACAGGAGTGTCTCTTCAGTCCAGTACACTGCACTCGCTGGGAACAGACGCGAGTGCTATTTGCACTGTTTATGGCCAGAATAGCACAATAAGGGTGTTCTTATCCTGAATTAACACTAAATGCTAGAACGTGAAACTGATGTGATTCAACTCCGTTTAGGAAGTTGTATTGAACCGCAGTTGGCCTTACAAGAAAAACACTCTGCTTTTGAGAAACAGGCACTCTTGTACTCTACTGTGTTTCCTATAGGGCCAGCACAGTGAGCTAGCTCAGAAAAGAACTGTGCTTCCTACACAAACGGGGCATATCTAGTTCAACTCAGTATTGGAAACTAAGTAAAACAGGAACTTCTCTTCAGTCCAATACACTGCACTCGCTGGGAACAGACAGGAGTGCTATTTGCACTGTTTATGGCCAGAATAGGACAATAAGGGTGTTCTTACCCTGAATTAACACTAAATGCTAGAACGTAAAACTGAATGTGATTCAACTCCGTTTAGGAAGTTGTATTGAACCCCAGTTGGCCTTACAAGAAAAACACTCTGGTTTTGAGAAACAGGCACTCTTGCACTCTACTGTGTTTCCAATAGGGCCAGTACAGTGAGCTAGCTCAGAACAAAAGAACTGTGCTTCCTACACAAACGGGGCATATCTAGTTCAACTCAGTATTGGAAACTAAGTAAAACAGGAGCTTCTCTTCAGTCCAATACACTGCACTCGCTGGGAACAGATGCGAGTGCTATTTGCACTGTTTATGGCCAGAATAGCACAATAGTGTTGTTCTTACCCTGAATTAACACTAAAGGCTAGAACGTGAAACTGAATGTGATTCAACTCCATTTAGGAAGTTGTATTGAACCCCAGTTGGCCTTACAAGAAAAACACTCTGTTTTTGAGAAACAGGCACTCTTGCACTCTACTGTGTTTCCTATAGGGCCAGCACAGTGAGCTAGCTCAGAAAGAACTGTGCTTCCTACACAAACGGGGCATATCTAGTTCAACTCAGTATTGGAAACTAAGTAAAACAGGAGCTTCTCTTCAGTCCAATACACTGCACTCGCTGGGAACAGATGCGAGTGCTATTTGCACTGTTTATGGCCAGAATAGCACAATAGTGTCGTTCTTACCCTGAATTAACACTAAAGGCTAGAACGTGAAACTGAATGTGATTCAACTCCATTTAGGAAGTTGTATTGAACCCCAGTTGGCCTTACAAGAAAAACACTCTGTTTTTGAGAAACAGGCACTCTTGCACTCTACTGTGTTTCCAATAGGGCCAGTACAGTGAGCTAGCTCAGAACAAAAGAACTGTGCTTCCTACACAAACGGAGCATACCTAGTTCAACTCAGTATTGGAAACTAAGTAAAACAGGAGCGTCTCTTCAGTCCAGTACACTGCACTCGCTGGGAACAGACGCGAGTGCTATTTGCACTGTTTATGGCCATATTAGGACAATAAGGGTGTTCTTACCCTGAATTAACACTAAATGCTAGAATGTGTAACTGAATGTGATTCAACTCCGTTTAGGAAGTTGTATTGAACACCAGATGGCCTTACAAGAAAAACACTCTGCTTTTGAGAAACAGGCACTCTTGCACTCTACTGTGTTTCCTATAGGGCCAGTACAGTGAGATAGCTCAGAACAAAAGAACTGTGCTTCCTACACAAACGGGGCATATCTAGTTCAACTCAGTATTGGAAACTAAGTAAACAGGAGCTTCTTTTCAGTCCAATACTCTGCACTCGCTGGGAACAGACGCGAGTGCAATTTTCACTGTTTATGGCCAGAGTAGCACAATAGTGGTGTTCTTACCCTGAATTAACACCAAATGCTAGAACGTGAAACTGAATGTGATTCAACTCCATTTAGGAATTGGTATTGGACCCCAGTTGGCCTTACAAGAAAAACACTCTGCTTTTGAGACACAGGCACTCTTGCACTCTACTGTGTTTCCTATAGGGCCAGTACAGTGAGCTAGCTCAGAACAAAAGAACTGTGCTTCCTACACAAACGGGGCATATCTAGTTCAACTCAGTATTGGAAACTAAGTAAAACAGGAGCTTCTCTTCAGTCCAATACACTGCACTCGCTGGGAACAGACGCGAGTGCTATTTGCACTGTTTATGGCCAGAATAGCACAATAGTGGTGTTCTTAACCTGATTAACACTGAAGGCTAGAAGGTGAAACTGAATGTGATTCAACTCCGTTTTGGAAGTTGTATTGAACCCCAGTTGGGCTTACAAGAAAAACACTCTGCTTTTGAGAAACAGGCACTCTTGCACTCTACTGTGATTCCTATAGGGCCAGTACAGTGAGCTAGCTCAGAAAAGAACTGTGCTTCCTACACAAACGGGGCATATCTAGTTCAACTCAGTATTGGAAACTAAGTAAAACAGGAGCTTCTCTTCAGTCCAATACACTGCACTCGCTGGGAACAGACGCGAGTGCTATTTGCACTGTTTATGGCCAGAATAGCACAATAGTGGTGTTCTTACCCTGAATTAACACTAAAGGCTAGAACGTGAAACTGATTGTGATTCAACTCCGTTTAGGAAGTTGTATGGAACCCCAGTTGGCCTTACAAGAAGAACACTCTGCTTTTGAGAAACAGGCACTATTGAACTCTACTGTGTTTCCTATAGGGCCAGTACAGTGAGCTAGCTCAGAACAAAAGAACTTTGCTTCCTACACAAACGGGGCATACATAGTTCAACTCAGTATTGGAAACTAAGTAAAACAGGAGTGTCTCTTCAGTCCAGTACACTGCACTCGCTGGGAACAGACGCGAGTGCTATTTGCACTGTTTATGGCCATAATAGCACAATAGTGGTGTTCTTACCCTGAATTAACACTAAATACTAGAATGTGTAACTGAATGTGATTCAACTCCGTTTAGGAAGTTGTATTGAACCCCAGTTGGCCTTACAAGAAAAACACTCTGCTTTTGAGAAACAGGCACTCTTGCACTCTACTGTGTTTCCTATAAGGCCAGTACAGTGAGATAGCTCAGAACAAAAGAACTGTGCTTCCTACACAAACGGGGCATATCTAGTTCAACTCAGTATTGGAAACTAAGTAAACAGGAGCTTCTTTTCAGTCCAATACTCTGCACTCGCTGGGAACAGACGCGAGTGCAATTTGCACTGTGTATGGCCAGAGTAGCACAATAGTGGTGTTCTTACCCTGAATTAACACCAAATGCTAGAACGTGAAACTGAATGTGATTCAACTCCGTTTAGGAAGTTGTATTGGACCCCAGTTGGCCTTACAAGAAAAACACTCTGCTTTTGAGACACAGGCACTCTTGCACTCTACTGTGTTTCCTATAGGGCCAGTACAGTGAGCTAGCTCAGAACAAAAGAACTGTGCTTCCTACACAAACGGGGCATATCTAGTTCAACTCATTATTGGAAACTAAGTAAAACAGTAGCTTCTCTTCAGTCCAATACACTGCACTCGCTGGGAACAGACGCGAGTGCTATTTGCACTGTTTATGTTAGAATAGCACAATAGTGGTGTTCTTAACCTGATTAACACTAAAGGCTAGAAGGTGAAACTGAATGTGATTCAACTCCGTTTTGGAAGTTGTATTGAACCCCAATTGGGCTTACAAGAAAAACACTCTACTTTTGAGAAACAGGCACTCTTGCACTCTACTGTGATTCCTATAGGGCCAGTACAGTGAGCTAGCTCAGAAAAGAACTGTGCTTCCTACACAAACGGGGCATATCTAGTTCAACTCAGTATTGGAAACTAAGTAAAACAGGAGCTTCTCTTCAGTCCAATACACTGCACTCGCTGGGAACAGACGCGAGTGCTATTTGCACTGTTTATGGCCAGAATAGCACAATAGTGGTGTTCTTACCCTGAATTAACACTAAAGGCTAGAACGTGAAACTGAATTTGATTCAACTCCGTTTATGAAGTTGTATGGAACCCCAGTTGGCCTTACAAGAAGAACACTCTGCTTTTGAGAAACAGGCACTATTGAACTCTAGTGTGTTTCCTATAGGGCCAGTACAGTGAGCTAGCTCAGAACAAAAGAACTGTGCTTCCTACACAAACGGGGCATACATAGTTCAACTCAGTATTGGAAACTAAGTAAAACAGGAGAGTCTCTTCAGTCCAGTACACTGCACTCGCTGGGAACAGACGCGAGTGCTATTTGCACTGTTTATGGCCAGAATAGCACAATAAGGGTGTTCTTATCCTGAATTAACACTAAATGCTAGAACGTGAAACTGATGTGTTTCAACTCCGTTTAGGAAGTTGTATTGAACCGCAGTTGTCCTTACAAGAAAAACACTCTGCTTTTGAGAAACAGGCACTCTTGCACTCTACTGTGTTTCCTATAGGGCCAGCACAGTGAGCTAGCTCAGAAAGAACTGTGCTTCCTACACAAACGGGGCATATCTAGTTCAACTCAGTATTGGAAACTAAGTAAAACAGGAGCTTCTCTTCAGTCCAATACACTGCACTCGTTGGGAACAGATGCGAGTGCTATTTGCACTGTTTATGGCCAGAATAGCACAATAGTGGTGTTCTTACCCTGAATTAACACTAAATGCTAGAACGTGAAACTGAATGTGTTTCAACTTCTTTTAGGAAGTTGTATTGAACCCCAGTTGGGCTTACAAGAAAAACACTCTGCTTTTGAGAAACAGGCACTCTTGCACTCTACTGTGTTTCCTATAGTCCAGTACAGTGAGCTAGCTCAGAAATGAACTGTGCTTCCTACACAAACGGGGCATATCTAGTTCAACTAAGTATTGGAAACTAAGTAAAACAGGAGCTTCTCTTAAGTCCAATACACTGAACTCGCTGGGAACAGACACGAGTGCTATTTGCACTGTTTATGGCCAGAATAGGACAATAAGGGTGTTCTTACCCGGAATTAACACTAAATGCTAGAACATGAAACTGAATGTGATTCAACTCCGTTTAGGAAGTTGTATTGAACCCCAGTTGGCCTTACAAGAAAAACACTCTGGTTTTGAGAAACAGGCACTCTTGCACTCTACTGTGTTTCCAATAGGGCCAGTACAGTGAGCTAGCTCAGAACAAAAGAACTGTGCTTCCTACACAAACGGGGCATATCTAGTTCAACTCAGTATTGGAAACTAAGTAAAACAGGAGCTTCTCTTCAGTCCAATACACTGCACTCGCTGGGAACAGATGCGAGTGCTATTTGCACTGTTTATGGCCAGATTGCACAATAGTGGTGTTCTTACCCTGAATTAACACTAAAGGCTAGAAGGTGAAACTGAATGTGATTCAACTCCATTTAGGAAGTTGTATTGAACCCCAGTTGGCCTTACAAGAAAAACACTCTGTTTTTGAGAAACAGGCGCTCTTGCACTCTACTGTGTTTCCAATAGGGCCAGTACAGTGAGCTAGCTCAGAACAAAAGAACTGTGCTTCCTACACAAACGGGGCATACCTAGTTCAACTCAGTATTGGAAACTAAGTAAAACAGGAGCGTCTCTTCAGTCCAGTACACTGCACTCGCTGGGAACAGACGCGTGTGCTATTTGCACTGTTTATGGCCATAATAGCACAGTCGTGGTGTTCTTACCCTGAATTAACACTAAATGCTAGAATGTGTAACTGAATGTGATTCAACTCCGTTTAGGAAGTTGTATTGAACCCCAGTTGGCCTTACAAGAAAAACACTCTGCTTTTGAGAAACAGGCACTCTTGCACTCTACTGTGTTTCCTATAGGGCCAGTACAGTGAGATAGCTCAGAACAAAAGAACTGTGCTTCCTACACAAACGGGGCATATCTAGTTCAACTCAGTATTGGAAACTAAGTAAACAGGAGCTTCTTTTCAGTCCAATACTCTGCACTCGCTGGGAACAGACGCGAGTGCAATTTGCACTGTTTATGGCCAGAGTAGCACAATAGTGGTGTTCTTACCCTGAATTAACACTAAATACTAGAACGTGAAACTGAATGTGATTCAACTCCGTTTAGGAAGTTGTATTGGACCCCAGTTGGCCTTACAAGAAAAACACTCTGCTTTTGAGACACAGGCACTCTTGCACTCTACTGTGTTTCCTATAGGGCCAGTACAGTCAGCTAGCTCAGAACAAAAGAACCTTGCTTCCTACACAAACGGGGCATATCTAGTTCAACTCAGTATTGGAAACTAAGTAAAACAGTAGCTTCTCTTCAGTCCAATACACTGCACTCGCTGGGAACAGACGCGAGTGCTATTTGCACTGTTTATGGCCAGAATAGCACAATAGTGGTGTTCTTAACCTGATTAACACTAAAGGCTAGAAGGTGAAACTGAATGTGATTCAACTCCGTTTTGGAAGTTGTATTGAACCCCAGTTGGGCTTACAAGAAAAACACTCTGCTTTTGAGAAACAGGCACTCTTGCACTCTACTGTGATTCCTATAGGGCCAGTACAGTGAGCTAGCTCAGAACAAAAGAACTGTGCTACCTACACAAACGGGGCATACCTAGTTCAACTCAGTATTGGAAACTAAGAAAAACAGGAGTTTCTCTTCAGTCCAATACACTGCACTCGCTGGGAACAGACGCGAGTGCTATTTGCACTGTTTATGGCCAGAATAGCACAATAGTGTTGTTCTTACCCTGAATTAACACTAAAGGCTAGAACGTGAAACTGAATGTGATTCAACTCTGTTTAGGAAGTTGTATGGAACCCCAGTTGGCCTTACAAGAAGAACACTCTGCTTTTGAGAAACAGGCACTATTGAACTCTACTGTGTTTCCTATAGGGCCAGTACAGTGAGCTAGCTCAGAACAAAAGAACTTTGCTTCCTACACAAACGGGGCATACATAGTTCAACTCAGTATTGGAAACTAAGTAAACAGGAGCTTCTTTTCAGTCCAATACTCTGTACTCGCTGGGAACAGACGCGAGTGCAATTTGCACTGTTTATGGCCAGAGTAGCACAATAGTGGTGTTCTTACCCTGAATTAACACTAAATGCTAGAACGTGAAACTGAATGTGATTCAACTCCGTTTAGGAAGTTGTATTGGACCCCAGTTGGACTTACAAGAAAAACACTCTGCTTTTGAGACACAGGTACTCTTGCACTCTACTGTATTTCCTATAGGGCCAGTACAGTGAGCTAGCTCAGAACAAAAGAACTGTGCTTCCTACACAAACGGGGCATATCTAGTTCAACTCAGTATTGGAAACTAAGTAAAACAGTAGCTTCTCTTCAGTCCAATACACTGCACTCGCTGGGAACAGACGCGAGTGCTATTTGCACTGTTTATGGCCATAATAGCACAATAGTGGTGTTCTTAACCTGATTAACACTAAAGGCTAGAAGGTGAAACTGAATGTGATTCAACTCCGTTTTGGAAGTTGTATTGAACCCCAGTTGGGCTTACAAGAAAAACACTCTGCTTTTGAGACACAGGCACTCTTGCACTCTACTGTGATTCCTATAGGGCCAGTACAGTGAGCTAGCTCAGAAAAGAACTGTGCTTCCTACACAAACGGGGCATATCTAGTTCAACTCAGTATTGGAAACTAAGAAAAACAGGAGCTTCTCTTCAGTCCAATACACTGCACTCGCTGGGAACAGACGCGAGTGCTATTTGCACTGTTTATGGCCAGAATAGCACAATAGTTGTGTTCTTACCCTGAATTAACACTAAAGGCTAGAACGTGAAACTGAATGTGATTCAACTCCGTTTAGGAAGTTTTATGGAACCCTAGTTGGCCTTACAAGAAGAACACTCTGCTTTTGAGAAACAGGCACTATTGAACTCTACTGTGTTTCCTATAGGGCCAGTACAGTGAGCTAGCTCAGAACAAAAGAACTTTGCTTCCTACACAAACGGGGCATACATAGTTCAACTCAGTATTGGAAACTAAGTAAAACAGGAGTGTCCCTTCAGTCCAGTACACTGCACTCGCTGGGAACAGACGGGAGTACTATTTGCACTGTTTATGGCGAGAATAGCACAATAGTGGTGTTCTTAACCTGATTAACACTAAAGGCTAGAACGTGAAACTGATGTGATTCAACTCCGTTTAGGAAGTTGTATTGAACCCTAGTTGGCCTTACAAGAAAAACACTCTGCTTTTGAGAAACAGGCACTCTTGCTTTCTACTGTGTTTCCTATAGGGCCAGTACATTGAGCTAGCTCAGAACAAAAGAACTGTGCTTCCTACACAAACGGGGCATATCTAGTTCAACTCAGTATTGGAAACTAAGTAAAACAGTAGCTTCTCTTCAGTCCAATACACTGCACTCGCTGGGAACAGACGCGAGTGCTATTTGCACTGTTTATGGCCATAATAGCACAATAGTGGTGTTCTTAACCTGATTAACACTAAAGGCTAGAAGGTGAAACTGAATGTGATTCAACTCCGTTTTGGAAGTTGTATTGAACCCCAGTTGGGCTTACAAGAAAAACACTCTGCTTTTGAGACACAGGCACTCTTGCACTCTACTGTGTTTCCTATAGGGCCAGTACAGTCAGCTAGCTCAGAACAAAAGAACCTTGCTTCCTACAGAAACGGGGCATATCTAGTTCAACTCAGTATTGGAAACTAAGAAAAACAGGAGCTTCTCTTCAGTCCAATACACTGCACTCGCTGGGAACAGACGCGAGTGCTATTTGCACTGTTTATGGCCAGAATAGCACAATAGTTGTGTTCTTACCCTGAATTAACACTAAAGGCTAGAACGTGAAACTGAATGTGATTCAACTCCGTTTAGGAAGTTGTATGGAACCCTAGTTGGCCTTACAAGAAGAACACTCTGCTTTTGAGAAACAGGCACTATTGAACTCTACTGTGTTTCCTATAGGGCCAGTACAGTGAGCTAGCTCAGAACAAAAGAACTTTGCTTCCTACACAAACGGGGCATACATAGTTCAACTCAGTATTGGAAACTAAGTAAAACAGGAGTGTCCCTTCAGTCCAGTACACTGCACTCGCTGGGAACAGACGGGAGTACTATTTGCACTGTTTATGGTGAGAATAGCACAATAGTGGTGTTCTTAACCTGATTAATACTAAAGGCTAGAACGTGAAACTGATGTGATTCAACTCCGTTTAGGAAGTTGTATTGAACCCTAGTTGGCCTTACAAGAAAAACACTCTGCTTTTGAGAAACAGGCACTCTTGCTTTCTACTGTGTTTCCTATAGGGCCAGTACATTGAGCTAGCTCAGAACAAAAGAAGTGTGCTTCCTACACAAACGGGGCATATCTAGTTCAACTCAGTATTGTAAACTAAGTAAACAGGAGCTTCTTTTCAGTCCAATACTCTGCACTCGCTGGGAACAGACGCGAGTGCAATTTGCACTGTTTATGGCCAGAGTAGCACAATACTGGTGTTCTTACCCTGAATTAACACTAAATGCTAGAACTTGAAACTGAATGTGATTCAACTCCGTTTAGGAAGTTGTATTGGAACCCAGTTGGCCTTTCAAGAAAAACACTCTGCTTTTGAGAAACAGGCACTCTTGCACTCTACTGTGTTTCCTAGAGGTCCAGTACAGTGAGCTAGCTCAGAACAAAAGAACTCTGCTTCCTACACAAACGGGGCATATCTAGTTCAACTCAGTATTGGAAACTAAGTAAAACAGTAGCTTCTCTTCAGTCCAATACACTGCACTCGCTGGGAACAGACGCGAGTGCTATTTGCACTGTTTATGGCCAGAATAGCACAATAGTGGTGTTCTTAACCTGATTAACACTAAAGGCTAGAAGGAGAAACTGAATGTGATTCAACTCCGTTTTGGAAGTTGTATTGAAACCCAGTTGGGCTTACAAGAAAAACACTCTGCTTTTGAGAAACAGGCACTCTTGCACTCTACTGTGATTCCTATAGGGCCAGTACAGTGAGCTAGCTCAGAAAAGAACTGTGCTTCCTACACAAACGGGGCATACCTAGTTCAACTCAGTATTGGAAACTAAGTAAAACAGGAGTGTCTCTTCAGGCCAGTACACTGCACTCGCTGGGAACAGACGGGAGTGCTATTTGCACTGTTTATGGCCAGAATAGCACAATAAGGGTGTTCTTATCCTGAATTACACTAAATGCTAGAACGTGAAACTGATGTGATTCAACTCCGTTTAGGAAGTTGTATTGAACTGCAGTTGGCCTTTAAAGAAAAACACTCTGCTTTTGAGAAACAGGCACTCTTGCACTCTTCTGTTTCCTATAGGGCCAGCACAGTGAGCTAGCTCAGAAAAGAACTGTGCTTCCTACACAAACGGGGCATATCTAGTTCAACTCAGTATTGGAAACTAAGTAAAACAGGAGCTTCTCTTCAGTCCAATACACTGCACTCGCTGGGAACAGATGCGAGTGCTATTTGCACTGTTTATGGCCATAATAGCACAATAGTGGTGTTCTTACCCTGAATTAACACAAAGGCTAGAACGTGAAACTGAATGTGATTCAACTCCATTTAGGAAGTTGTATTGAACCCCAGTTGGCCTTACAAGAAAAACACTCTGTTTTTGAGAAACAGGCACTCTTGCACTCTACTGTGTTTCCAATAGGGCCAGTACAGTGAGCTAGCTCAGAACAAAAGAACTGTGCTTCCTAAACAAACGGAGCATACCTAGTTCAACTCAGTATTGGAAACTAAGTAAAACAGGAGCGTCTCTTCAGTCCAGTACACTGCACTCGCTGGGAACAGACACGAGTGCTATTTGCACTGTTTATGGCCATAATAGCACAATAGTGGTGTTCTTACCCTGAATTAACACTAAATGCTAGAATGTGTAACTGAATGTGATTCAACTCCGTTTAGGAAGTTGTATTGAACCCCAGTTGGCCTTACAAGAAAAACACTCTGCTTTTGAGAAACAGGCACTCTTGCACTCTACTGTGTTTCCTATAGGGCCAGTACAGTGAGATAGCTCAGAACAAAAGAACTGTGCTTCCTACACAAACGGGGCATATCTAGTTCAACTCAGTATTGGAAACTAAGTAAACAGGAGCTTCTTTTCAGTCCAATACTCTGCACTCGCTGGGAACAGACGCGAGTGCAATTTGCACTGTTTATGGCCAGAGTAGCACAATAGTGGTGTTCTTACCCTGAATTAACACTAAATGCTATAACGTGAAACTGAATGTGATTCAACTCAGTTTAGGAAGTTGTATTGGACCCCAGTTGGCCTTACAAGAAAAACACTCTGCTTTTGAGACACAGGCACTCTTGCACTCTACTGTGTTTCCTATAGGGCCAGTACAGTGAGCTAGCTCAGAACAAAAGAACTGTGCTTCCTACACAAACGGGGCATATCTAGTTCAACTCAGTATTGGAAACTAAGTAAAACAGTAGCTTCTCTTCAGTCCAATACACTGCACTCGCTGGGAACAGACGCGAGTGCTATTTGCACTGTTTATGGCCAGAATAGCACAATAGTGGTGTTCTTAACCTGATTAACACTAAAGGCTAGAAGGTGAAACTGAATGTGATTCAACTCCGTTTTGGAAGTTGTATTGAACCCCAGTTGGGCTTACAAGAAAAACACTCTGCTTTTGAGAAACAGGCACTCTTGCACTCTACTGTGATTCCTATAGGGCCAGTACAGTGAGCTAGCTCAGAAAAGAACTGTGCTTCCTACACAAACGGGGCATATCTAGTTCAACTCAGTATTGGAAACTAAGTAAAACAGGAGCTTCTCTTCAGTCCAATACACTGCACTCGCTGGGAACAGACGCGAGTGCTATTTGCACTGTTTATGGCCAGAATAGCACAATAGTGGTGTCCTTACCCTGAATTAACACTAAAGGCTAGAACATGAAACTGAATTTGATTCAACTCCGTTTAGGAAGTTGTATGGAACCCCAGTTGGCCTTACAAGAAGAACACTCTGCTTTTGAGAAACAGGCACTATTGAACTCTACTGTGTTTCCTATAGGGCCAGTACAGTGAGCTAGCTCAGAACAGAAGAACTGTGCTTCCTAAACAAACGGGGCATATCTAGTTCAACTCAGTATTGGAAACTAAGTAAAACAGGAGTGTCTCTTCAGTCCAGTACACTGCACTCGCTGGGAACAGACGCGAGTGCTATTTGCATTGTTTATGGCCATAATAGCACAATAGTGGTGTTCTTACCCTGAATTAACACTAAAGGCTAGAACGTGAAACTGATGTGATTCAACTCCGTTTAGGAAGTTGTATTGAACCCTAGTTGGCCTTACAAGAAAAACACTCTGCTTTTGAGAAACAGGCACTATTGCACTCTACTGTGTTTCCTATAGAGCCAGTACAGTGAGCTAGCTCAGAACAAAAGAACTGTGCTTCCTACACAAACGGGGCATACATAGTTCAACTCAGTTTTGAAACTAAGTAAAACAGGAGTGTCTCTTCAGTCCAGTACACTGCACTCGCTGGAAACAGACGCGAGTGCTATTTGCACTGTTTATGGCCAGAATAGCACAATAAGGGTGTTCTTATCCTGAATTAACACTAAATGCTAGAACGTGAAACTGATGTGATTCAACTCCGTTTAGGAAGTTGTATTGAACCCCAGTTGGCCTTACAAGAAAAACACTCTGCTTTTGAGAAACAGGCACTCTTGCACTCTACTGTGTTTCCTATAGGGCCAGCACAGTGAGCTAACTCAGAAAAGAACTGTGCTTCCTACACAAACGGGGCATATCTAGTTCAACTCAGTATTGGAAACTAAGTAAAACAGGAGCGTCTCTGCAGTCCAGTAGACTGCACTCGCTGGGAACAGACGCGAGTGCTATTTGCACTGTTTATTGCCATAATAGCACAATAGTGGTGTTCTTACCCTGAATTAACACTAAATGCTAGAATGTGTAACTGAATGTGATTCAACTCCGTTTAGGAAGTTGTATTGAAACCCAGTTGGCCTTACAAGAAAAACACTCTGCTTTTGAGAAACAGGCACTCTTGTACTCTACTGTGTTTCCTATAGGGCCAGTACAGTGAGCTAGCTCAGAACAAAAGAAGTGTGCTTCCTACACAAACGGGGCATATCTAGTTCAACTCAGTATTGTAAACTAAGTAAACAGGAGCTTCTTTTCAGTCCAATACTCTGCACTCGCTGGGAACAGACGCGAGTGCAATTTGCACTGTTTATGGCCAGAGTAGCACAATAGTGGTGTTCTTACCCTGAATTAACACTAAAGGCTAGAACGTGAAACTGAATGTGATTCAACTCCGTTTAGGAAGTTGTATTGGAACCCAGTTGGCCTTACAAGAAAAACACTCTGCTTTTGAGAAACAGGCACTCTTGCACTCTAGTGTGTTTCCTATAGGGCCAGTACAGTGAGCTAGCTCAGAACAAAAGAACTCTGCTTCCTACACAAACGGGGCATATCTAGTTCAACTCAGTATTGGAAACTAAGTAAAACAGGAGCTTCTCTTCAGTCCAATACACTGCACTCGCTGGGAACAGACGCGAGTGCTATTTGCACTGTTTATGGCCAGAATAGCACAATAGTGGTGTTCTTACCCTGAATTAACACTAAAGGCTAGAACGTGAAACTGAATGTGATTCAACTCCGTTTAGGAAGTTGTATTGAACCCCAGTTGGCCTTACAAGAAAAACACTCTGCTTTTGAGAAACAGGCACTCTTGCATTCTACTGTGTTTCCAATAGGGCCAGTACAGTGAGCTAGCTCAGAACAAAAGAACTGTGCTTCCTACACAAACGGGGCATATCTAGTTCAACTCAGTATTGGAAACTAAGTAAAACAGGAGCTTCTCTTCAGTCCAATACACTGCACTCGCTGGGAACAGATGCGAGTGCTATTTGCACTGTTTATGGCCAGAATAGCACAATAGTGGTGTTCTTACCCTGAATTAACACTAAAGGCTAGAACGTGAAACTGAATGTGATTCAACTCCGTTTAGGAAGTTGTATTGAACCCCAGTTGCCCTTACAAGAAAAACACTCTGCTTTTGAGAAACAGGCACTCTTGCACTCTACTGTGTTTCCTATAGGGCCAGTACAGTGAGCTAGCTCAGAACAAAAGAACTCTGCTTCCTACACAAACGGGGCATATCTAGTTCAACTCAGTATTGGAAACTAAGTAAACAGGAGATTCTTTTCAGTCCAATACTCTGCATTCGCTGGGAACAGACGCGAGTGCTATTTGCACTGTTTATGGCCAGAGTAGCACAATAGTGGTGTTCTTACCCTGAATTAACACTAAATGCTAGAACGTGAAACTGAATGTGATTCAACTCCGTTTAGGAAGTTGTATGGAACCCCAGTTGGCCTTACAAGAAGAACACTCTGCTTTTGAGAAACAGGCACTCTTGCACTCTACTGTGTTTCCTATAGGGCCAGTACAGTGAGCTAGCTCAGAACAAAAGAACTGTGCTACCTACACAAACGGGGCATACCTAGTTCAACTCAGTATTGGACACTAAGTAAAACAGTAGCGTCTCTTCAGTCCAGTACATTGCACTCGCTGGGAACAGACGTGAATGCTATTTACACTGTTTATGGCCATAATAGCACAATAGTGGTGTTCTTACTCTGAATTAACACTAAATGCTAGAATGTGTAACTGAAGGTGATTCAACTCCGTTTAGGAAGTTGTATTGAACCCCAGTTGGCCTTACAAGCTAAACACTCTACTTTTGAGAAACAGGCACTCTTGCACTCTACTGTGTTTCTTATAGGGCCAGTACAGTGAGCTAGCTCAGAAAAGAACTGTGCTTCCTACACAAACGGGGCATATCTAGTTCAACTCAGTATTGGAAACTAAGTAAAACAGGAGCTTCTCTTCAGTGCAATACACTGCACTCGCTGGGAACAGACGCGAGTGCTATTTGCACTGTTTATGGCCAGAATAGCACAATAGTGGTGTTCTTAGCCTGAATTAACACTAAAGGCTAGAACGTGAAACTGAATGTGATTCAACTCCGTTTAGGAAGTTGTATTGAACCCCAGTTGGCCTTACAAGAAAAACACTCTGCTTTTGAGAAACAGGCACTCTTGCACTCTACTGTGTTTCCTATAGGGCCAGTACAGTGAGCTAGCTCAGAACAAAAGAACTGTGCTTCCTACACAAACGGGGCATACCAAGTTCAACTAAGTATTGGAAACTAAGTAAAACAGGAGCGTCTCTTTAGTCCAGTACACTGCACTAGCTGGGAACAGACACGAGTGCTATTTGCACTGTTTATGGCCATAATAGCACAATAGTGGTGTTCTTACCCTGAATTAACACTAAATGCTAGAATGTGTAACTGAATGTGATTCAACTCCGTTTAGGAAGTTGTATTGAACCCCAGTTGGCCTTACAAGAAAAACACTCTGCTTTAGAGAAACAGGCACTCTTGCACTCTACTGTGTTTCCTATAGGGCCAGTACAGTGAGCTAGCTCAGAACAAAAGAACTGTGCGTCCTACACAAACGGGGCATATCTAGTTCAACTCAGTATTGGAAACTAAGTAAACAGGAGCTTCTTTTCAGTCCAATACTCTGCACTCGCTGGGAACAGACGCGAGTTCAATTTGCACTGTTTATCGCCAGAGTAGCACAATAGTGGTGTTCTTACCCTGAATTAACACTAAAGGCTAAAACGTGAAACTGAATGTGATTCAACTCCGTTTAGGAAGTTGTATTGAACCCCAGTTGGCCTTACAAGAAAAACACTCTGCTTTTGAGAAACAGGCACTCTTGCACTCTACTGTGTTTCCTATAGGGCCAGTACAGTGAGCTAGCTCAGAAAAGAACTGTGCTTCCTACACAAACGGGGCATATCTAGTTCAACTCAGTATTGGAAACTAAGTAAAACAGGAGCTTCTCTTCAGTCCAATACACTGCACTCGGTGGGAACAGATGCGAGTGCTATTTGCACTGTTTATGGCCAGAATAGCACAATAGTGGTGTTCTTACTCTGAATTAACACTAAAGGCTAGAACGTGAACCTGAATTGATTCAACTCCGTTTAGGAAGTTGTATTGAACCCAAGTTGGCCTTACAAGAAAAACACTCTGCTTTTGAGAAACAGGCACTCTTGCACACTACTGTGTTTCCTATAGGGCCAGTACAGTGAGCTAGCTCAGAACAAAAGAACTGTGCTACCTACACAAACGGGGCATACCTAGTTCAACTCAGTATTGGACACCAAGTAAAACAGGAGCGTCTCTTCAGTCCAGTACACTGCACTCGCTGGGAACAGACGTGAATGCTATTTGCACTGTTTATGGCCATAATAGCACAATAGTGGTGTTCTTACCCTGAATTAACACTAAATGCTAGAATGTGTAACTGAATGTGATTCAACTCCGTTTAGGAAGTTTTATTGAACCCCAGTTGGCCTTACAAGCTAAACACTCTACTTTTGAGAAACAGGCACTCTTGCACTCTACTGTGTTTCCTATAGGGCCAGTAGAGTGAGCTAGCTCAGAACAAAAGAACTCTGCTTCCTACACAAACGGGGCATATCTAGTTCAACTCAGTATTGGAAACTAAGTAAAACAGGAGCTTCTCTTCAGTGCAATACACTGCACTCGCTGGGAACAGACGCGAGTGCTATTTGCACTGTTTATGGCCAGAATAGCACAATAGTGGTGTTCTTACCCTGAATTAACACTAAAGGCTAGAACGTGAAACTGAATGTGATTCAACTCCGTTTAGGAAGTTGTATTGAACCCCAGTTGGCCTTACAAGAAAAACACTCTGCTTTTGAGAAACAGGCACTCTTGCACTCTACTTTGTTTCCTATAGGGCCAGTACAGTGAGCTAGCTCAGAATAAAAGAACTGTGCTTCCTACACAAACGGGGCATATCTAGTTCAACTCAGTTTTTTTAAACTAAGTAAAACAGGAGCTTCTCTTCAGTCCAATACACTGCACTCGCTGGGAACAGATGCGAGTGCTATTTGCACTGTTTATGGCCATAATAGCACAATAGTGGTGTTCTTACCCTGAATTAACACTAAAGGCTAGAACGTGAAACTGAATGTGATTCAACTCCGTTTAGGAAGTTGTATTGAACCCCAGTTGGCCTTACAAGAAAAACACTCTGCTTTTGAGAAACAGGCACTCTTGCACTCTACTGTGTTTCCTATAGGGCCAGTACAGTGAGCTAGCTCAGAACAAAAGAACTGTGCTTCCTACACAAACGGGGCATACCAAGTTCAACTAAGTATTGGAAACTAAGTAAAACAGGAGCGTCTCTTCAGTCCAGTACACTGCACTAGCTGGGAACAGACGCGAGTGCTATTTGCACTGTTTATGGCCATAATAGCACAATAGTGGTGTTCTTACCCTGAATTAACACTAAATGCTAGAATGTGTAACTGAATGTGATTCAACTCCGTTTAGGAAGTTGTATTGAACCCCAGTTGGCCTTACAAGAAAAACACTCTGCTTTTGAGAAACAGGCACTCTTGCACTCTACTGTGTTTCCTATAGGGCCAGTACAGTGAGCTAGCTCAGAACAAAAGAACTGTGCTTCCTACACAAACGGGGCATATCTAGTTCAACTCAGTATTGGAAACTAAGTAAACAGGAGCTTCTTTTCAGTCCAATACTCTGCACTCGCTGGGAACAGACGCGAGTGCAATTTGCACTGTTTATCGCCAGAGTAGCACAATAGTGGTGTTCTTACCCTGAATTAACACTAAATGCTAGAACGTGAAACTGAATGTGATTCAACTCCGTTTAGGAAGTTGTATTGGACCCCAGTTGGCCTTACAAGAAAAACACTCTGCTTTTGAGAAACAGGCACTCTTGCACTCTACTGTGTTTCCTATAGGGCCAGTATAGTGAGCTAGCTCAGAACGAAAGAACTATGCTTCCTACACAAACGGGGCATATCTAGTTCAACTCAGTATTGGAAACTAAGTAAAACAGGAGCGTCTCTTCAGTCCAATACACTGCACTCGCTGGAAACAGACACGAGTGCTATTTGCACTGTTTCTGGCCAGAATAGCACAATAGTGGTGTTCTTACCCTGAATTAACACTAAAGGCTAGAACGTGAAACTGAATGTGATTCAAATCCGTTTAGGAAGTTGTATTGAACCCCAGTTGGCCTTACAAGAAAAACACTCTGCTTTTGAGAAACAGGCACTCTTGCACTCTACTGTGTTTCCTATAGGGCCAGTACAGTGAGCTAGCTCAGAAAAGAACTGTGCTTCCTACACAAACGGGGTATATCTAGTTCAACTCAGTATTGGAAACTAAGTAAAACAGGAGCTTCTCTTCAGTGCAATACACAACACTCGCTGGGAACAGACGCGAGTGCTATTTGCACTGTTTATGGCCAGAATAGCACAATAGTGGTGTTCTTACCCTGAATTAACACTAAAGGCTAAAACGTGAAACTGAATGTGATTCAACTCCGTTTAGGAAGTTGTATTGAACCCCAGTTGGCCTTACAAGAAAAACACTCTGCTTTTGAGAAACAGGCACTCTTGCACTCTACTGTGTTTCCTATAGGGCCAGTACAGTGAGACAGCTCAGAACAAAAGAACTGTGCTTCCTACACAAACGGGGCATACATAGTTCAACTCAGTATTGGAAACTAAGTAAAACAGAAGCGTCTCTTCAGTCCAGTACACTGCACTCGCGGGGAACAGACGCGAGTGCTATTTGCACTGTTTATGGCCATAATAGCACAATAGTGGTGTTCTTAACCTGAATTAACACTAAATGCTAGAACGTGATACTGAATGTGATTCAACTCCGTTTAGGAAGTTGTATTGAACCCCAGTTGGCCTCAGAAGAAAAACACTCTGCTTTTGAGAAACAGGCACTCTTGCACTCTACTGTGTTTCCTATAGGGCCAGTACAGTGAGCTAGCTCAGAACAAAAGAACTGTGCTTCCTACACAAACGGGGCATATCTAGTTCAACTCAGTATTGGAAACTAAGTAAAACAGGAGCGTCTCTTCAGTCCAGTACACTGCACTCGCTGGGAACAGACGCGAGTGCTATTTGCACTGTTTATGGCCAGAATAGCACAATAGTGGTGTTCTTACACTGACTTAACACTAAATGCTAGAATGTGTAACTGAATGTGATTCAACTCCGTTCAGGAAGTTGTATTGAACCCCAGTTGGCCTTACAAGAAAAACACTCTGCTTTTGAGAAACAGGCACTCTTGCACTCTACTGTGTTTCCTATAGGGCCAGTACAGTGAGCTAGCTCAGAACAAAAGAACTGTGCTTCCTACACAAACGGGGCATATCTAGTTCAACTCAGTATTGGAAAATAAGTAAACAGGAGCTTCTTTTTAGTCCAATACTCTGCACTCGCTGGGAACAGACGCGAGTGCAATTTGCACTGTTTATGGCCAGAGTAGCACAATAGTGGTGTTCTTACCCTGAATTAACGCTAAATGCTAGAACGTGAAACTGAATGTGATTCAACTCCGTTTAGGAAGTTGTATTGGACCCCAGTTGGCCTTACAAGAAAAACACTCTGCTTTTGAGAAACAGGCACTCTTGCACTCTACTGTGTTTCCTATAGGGCCAGTATAGTAAGCTAGCTCAGAACAAAAGAACTCTGCTTCCTACACAAACGGGGCATATCTAGTTCAACTCAGTATTGGAAACTAAGTAACACAGTAGCTTCTCTTCAGTCCAATACACTGCACTCGCTGGAAACAGACACGAGTGCTATTTGCTCTGTTTCTGGCCAGAATAGAACAATAGTGGTGTTCTTACCCTGAATTAACACTAAAGGCTAGAACGTGAAACTGAATGTGATTCAACTCCGTTTAGGAAGTTGTATTGAACCCCAGTTGGCCTTACAAGAAAAACACTCTGCTTTTGAGAAACAGGCACTCTTGCACTCTACTGTGTTTCCTATAGGGCCAGTACAGTGAGCTAGCTCAGAAAAGAACTGTGCTTCCTACACAAACGGGGCATATCTAGTTCAACTCAGTATTGGAAACTAAGTAAAAGAGGAGCTTCTCTTCAGTGCAATACACTGCACTCGCTGGGAACAGACGCGAGTGCTATTTGCACTGTTTATGGCCAGAATAGCACAATAGTGGTGTTCTTACCCTGAATTAACACTAAAGGCTAGAACGTGAAACTGAATGTGATTCAACTCCGTTTAGGAAGTTGTATTGAACACCAGTTGGCCTTACAAGAAAAACACTCTGCTTTTGAGAAACAGGCACTCTTGCACTCTACTGTGTTTCCTATAGGGCCAGTACAGTGAGCTAGCTCAGAACAAAAGAACTGTGCTTCCTACACAAACGGGGCATATCTAGTTCAACTCAGTATTGGAAACTAAGTAAAACAGGAGCTTCTCTTCAGTCCAATACACTGCACTCGCTGGGAACAGATGCGAGTGCTATTTGCACTGTTTATGGCCAGAATAGCACAATAGTGATGTACTTACCCTGAATTAACACTAAATGCTAGAACATGAAACTGAATGTGATTCAACTCCGTTTAGGAAGTTGTATTGAACCGCAGTTGGCCTTACAAGAAAAACACTCTGCTTTGAGAAACAGGCACTCTTGCACTCTACTGTGTTTCCTATAGGGCCAGTACAGTGAGCTAGCTCAGAACAAAAGAACTGTGCTTCCTACACAAACGGGGCATACGTAGTTCAACTCAGTATTGGAAACTAAGTAAAAAAGGAGCGTCTCTTCAGTCCAGTACACTGCACTCGCTGGGAACAGATGCGAGTGCTATTTGCACTGTTTATGGCCATAATAGCACAATAGTGGTGTTTTTACCCTGAATTAACACTAAATGCTAGAATGTGTAACTGAATGTGATTCAACTCCGTTTAGGAAGTTGTATTGGACCCCAGTTGTCCTTACAAGAAAAAAACTCTGCTTTTGAAAAACAGGCACTCTTGCACTCTACTGTGTTTCCTATAGGGCACGTACAGTGAGCTAGCTCAGAACAAAAGAACTGTGCTTCCTACACAAACGGGGCATATCTAGTTCAACTCAGTATTGGAAAATAAGTAAACAGGAGCTTCTTTTTAGTCCAATACTCTGCACTCGCTGGGAACAGACGCGAGTGCAATTTGCACTGTTTATGGCCAGAGTAGCACAATAGTGGTGTTCTTACCCTGAATTAACACTAAATGCTAGAACGTGAAACTGAATGTGATTCAACTCCGTTTAGGAAGTTGTATTGGACCCCAGTTGGCCTTACAAGAAAAACACTCTGCTTTTGAGAAACAGGCACTCTTGCACTCTACTGTGTTTCCTATAGGGCCAGTATAGTGAGCTAGCTCAGAACAAAAGAACTCTGCTTCCTACACAAACGGGGCATATCTAGTTCAACTCAGTATTGGAAACTAAGTAAAACAGGAGCTTCTCTTCAGTGCAATACACTGCACTCGCTGGGAACAGACGCGAGTGCTATTTGCACTGTTTATGGCCAGAATAGCACAATAGTGGTGTTCTTACCCTGAATTAACACTAAAGGCTAGAACGTGAAACTGAATGTGATTCAACTCCGTTTAGGAAGTTGTATTGAACCCCAGTTGGCCTTAGAAGAAAAACACTCTGCTTTTGAGAAACAGGCACTCTTGCACTCTACTGTGTTTCCTATAGGGCCAGTACAGTGAGCTAGCTCAGAACAAAAGAACTGTGCTTCCTACACAAACGGGGCATATCTAGTTCAACTCAGTATTGGAAACTAAGTAAACAGGAGCTTCTCTTCAGTCCAATACTCTGCACTCGCTGGGAACAGACGCGAGTGCTATTTGCACTGTTTATGGCCATAATAGCACAATAGTGGTGTTCTTACCCTGAATTAACACTAAATGCTAGAACGTGATACTGAATGTGATTCAACTCCGTTTAGGAAGTTGTATTGAACCCCAGTTGGCCTTACAAGAAAAACACTCTGCTTTTGAGAAACAGGCACTCTTGCACTCTACTGTGTTTCCTATAGGGCCAGTACAGTGAGCTAGCTCAGAACAAAAGAACTGTGCTTCGTACACAAACGGGGCATATCTAGTTCAACTCAGTATTGAAAACTAAGTAAACAGGAGCTTCTTTTCAGTCCAATACTCTGCACTCGCTGGGAACAGACGCGAGTGCAATTTGCACTGTTTATGGCCAGAGTAGCACAATAGTGGTGTTCTTACCCTGAATTAACACTAAATGCTAGAACGTGAAACTGAATGTGATTCAACTCCGTTTA
The DNA here is from genome assembly GCF_049852395.1 of Peromyscus maniculatus bairdii. NCBI lineage: Eukaryota > Metazoa > Chordata > Mammalia > Rodentia > Cricetidae > Peromyscus > Peromyscus maniculatus. The sequence goes on along the minus strand of NC_134856.1, from coordinate 35,323,033 downwards.
GGAAGTTGTATTGGACCCCAGTTGTCCTTACAAGAAAAAAACTCTGCTTTTGAAAAACAGGCACTCTTGCACACTACTGTGTTTCCTATAGGGCACGTACAGTGAGCTAGCTCAGAACAAAAGAACTGTGCTTCCTACACAAACGGGGCATATCTAGTTCAACTCAGTATTGGAAAATAAGTAAACAGGAGCTTCTTTTTAGTCCAATACTCTGCACTCGCTGGGAACAGACGCGAGTGCAATTTGCACTGTTTATGGCCAGAGTAGCACAATAGTGGTGTTCTTACCCTGAATTAACACTAAATGCTAGAACGTGAAACTGAATGTGATTCAACTCCGTTTAGGAAGTTGTATTGGACCCCAGTTGGCCTTACAAGAAAAACACTCTGCTTTTGAGAAACAGGCACTCTTGCACTCTACTGTGTTTCCTATAGGGCCAGTATAGTGAGCTAGCTCAGAACAAAAGAACTCTGCTTCCTACACAAACGGGGCATATCTAGTTCAACTCAGTATTGGAAACTAAGTAAAACAGGAGCTTCTCTTCAGTGCAATACACTGCACTCGCTGGGAACAGACGCGAGTGCTATTTGCACTGTTTATGGCCAGAATAGCACAATAGTGGTGTTCTTACCCTGAATTAACACTAAAGGCTAGAACGTGAAACTGAATGTGATTCAACTCCGTTTAGGAAGTTGTATTGAACACCAGTTGGCCTTACAAGAAAAACACTCTGCTTTTGAGAAACAGGCACTCTTGCACTCTACTGTGTTTCCTATAGGGCCAGTACAGTGAGCTAGCTCAGAACAAAAGAACTGTGCTTCCTACACAAACGGGGCATATCTAGTTCAACTCAGTATTGGAAACTAAGTAAAACAGGAGCTTCTCTTCAGTCCAATACACTGCACTCGCTGGGAACAGATGCGAGTGCTATTTGCACTGTTTATGGCCAGAATAGCACAATAGTGATGTACTTACCCTGAATTAACACTAAATGCTAGAACATGAAACTGAATGTGATTCAACTCCGTTTAGGAAGTTGTATTGAACCGCAGTTGGCCTTACAAGAAAAACACTCTGCTTTGAGAAACAGGCACTCTTGCACTCTACTGTGTTTCCTATAGGGCCAGTACAGTGAGCTAGCTCAGAACAAAAGAACTGTGCTTCCTACACAAACGGGGCATACGTAGTTCAACTCAGTATTGGAAACTAAGTAAAAAAGGAGCGTCTCTTCAGTCCAGTACACTGCACTCGCTGGGAACAGATGCGAGTGCTATTTGCACTGTTTATGGCCATAATAGCACAATAGTGGTGTTTTTACCCTGAATTAACACTAAATGCTAGAATGTGTAACTGAATGTGATTCAACTCCGTTTAGGAAGTTGTATTGGACCCCAGTTGTCCTTACAAGAAAAAAACTCTGCTTTTGAAAAACAGGCACTCTTGCACTCTACTGTGTTTCCTATAGGGCACGTACAGTGAGCTAGCTCAGAACAAAAGAACTGTGCTTCCTACACAAACGGGGCATATCTAGTTCAACTCAGTATTGGAAAATAAGTAAACAGGAGCTTCTTTTTAGTCCAATACTCTGCACTCGCTGGGAACAGACGCGAGTGCAATTTGCACTGTTTATGGCCAGAGTAGCACAATAGTGGTGTTCTTACCCTGAATTAACACTAAATGCTAGAACGTGAAACTGAATGTGATTCAACTCCGTTTAGGAAGTTGTATTGGACCCCAGTTGGCCTTACAAGAAAAACACTCTGCTTTTGAGAAACAGGCACTCTTGCACTCTACTGTGTTTCCTATAGGGCCAGTATAGTGAGCTAGCTCAGAACAAAAGAACTCTGCTTCCTACACAAACGGGGCATATCTAGTTCAACTCAGTATTGGAAACTAAGTAAAACAGGAGCTTCTCTTCAGTGCAATACACTGCACTCGCTGGGAACAGACGCGAGTGCTATTTGCACTGTTTATGGCCAGAATAGCACAATAGTGGTGTTCTTACCCTGAATTAACACTAAAGGCTAGAACGTGAAACTGAATGTGATTCAACTCCGTTTAGGAAGTTGTATTGAACCCCAGTTGGCCTTACAAGAAAAACACTCTGCTTTTGAGGAACAGGCACTCTTGCACTCTACTGTGTTTCCTATAGGGCCAGTACAGTGAGCTAGCTCAGAACAAAAGAACTGTGCTTCCTACACAAACGGGGCATATCTAGTTCAACTCAGTATTGGAAACTAAGTAAACAGGAGCTTCTCTTCAGTCCAATACTCTGCACTCGCTGGGAACAGACGCGAGTGCTATTTGCACTGTTTATGGCCATAATAGCACAATAGTGGTGTTCTTACCCTGAATTAACACTAAATGCTAGAACGTGATACTGAATGTGATTCAACTCCGTTTAGGAAGTTGTATTGAACCCCAGTTGGCCTTACAAGAAAAACACTCTGCTTTTGAGAAACAGGCACTCTTGCACTCTACTGTGTTTCCTATAGGGCCAGTACAGTGAGCTAGCTCAGAACAAAAGAACTGTGCTTCGTACACAAACGGGGCATATCTAGTTCAACTCAGTATTGAAAACTAAGTAAACAGGAGCTTCTTTTCAGTCCAATACTCTGCACTCGCTGGGAACAGACGCGAGTGCAATTTGCACTGTTTATGGCCAGAGTAGCACAATAGTGGTGTTCTTACCCTGAATTAACACTAAATGCTAGAACGTGAAACTGAATGTGATTCAACTCCGTTTAGGAAGTTGTATTGGACCCCAGTTGTCCTTACAAGAAAAAAACTCTGCTTTTGAAAAACAGGCACTCTTGCACTCTACTGTGTTTCCTATAGGGCACGTACAGTGAGCTAGCTCAGAACAAAAGAACTGTGCTTCCTACACAAACGGGGCATATCTAGTTCAACTCAGTATTGGAAAATAAGTAAACAGGAGCTTCTTTTTAGTCCAATACTCTGCACTCGCTGGGAACAGACGCGAGTGCAATTTGCACTGTTTATGGCCAGAGTAGCACAATAGTGGTGTTCTTACCCTGAATTAACACTAAATGCTAGAACGTGAAACTGAATGTGATTCAACTCCGTTTAGGAAGTTGTATTGGACCCCAGTTGGCCTTACAAGAAAAACACTCTGCTTTTGAGAAACAGGCACTCTTGCACTCTACTGTGTTTCCTATAGGGCCAGTATAGTGAGCTAGCTCAGAACAAAAGAACTCTGCTTCCTACACAAACGGGGCATATCTAGTTCAACTCAGTATTGGAAACTAAGTAAAACAGGAGCTTCTCTTCAGTGCAATACACTGCACTCGCTGGGAACAGACGCGAGTGCTATTTGCACTGTTTATGGCCAGAATAGCACAATAGTGGTGTTCTTACCCTGAATTAACACTAAAGGCTAGAACGTGAAACTGAATGTGATTCAACTCCGTTTAGGAAGTTGTATTGAACACCAGTTGGCCTTACAAGAAAAACACTCTGCTTTTGAGAAACAGGCACTCTTGCACTCTACTGTGTTTCCTATAGGGCCAGTACAGTGAGCTAGCTCAGAACAAAAGAACTGTGCTTCCTACACAAACGGGGCATATCTAGTTCAACTGAGTATTGGAAACTAAGTAAACAGGAGCTTCTCTTCAGTCCAATACTCTGCACTCGCTGGGAACAGACGCGAGTGCTATTTGCACTGTTTATGGCCATAATAGCACAATAGTGGTGTTCTTACCCTGAATTAACACTAAATGCTAGAACGTGATACTGAATGTGATTCAACTCCGTTTAGGAAGTTGTATTGAACCCCAGTTGGCCTTACAAGAAAAACACTCTGCTTTTGAGAAACAGGCACTCTTGCACTCTACTGTGTTTCCTATAGGGCCAGTACAGTGAGCTAGCTCAGAACAAAAGAACTGTGCTTCCTACACAAACGGGGCATATCTAGTTCAACTCAGTATTGGAAACTAAGTAAACAGGAGCTTCTCTTCAGTCCAATACTCTGCACTCGCTGAGAACAGACGCGAGTGCTATTTGCACTGTTAATGGCCATAATAGCACAATAGTGGTGTTCTTACCCTGAATTAACACTAAATGCTAGAACGTGATACTGAATGTGATTCAACTCCGTTTAGGAAGTTGTATTGAACCCCAGTTGGCCTTACAAGAAAAACACTCTGCTTTTGAGAAACAGGCACTCTTGCACTCTACTGTGTTTCCTATAGGGCCAGTACAGTGAGCTAGCTCAGAACAAAAGAACTGTGTTTCCTACACAAACGGGGCATATCTTGTTCAACTCAGTATTGAAAACTAAGTAAACAGGAGCTTCTTTTCAGTCCAATACTCTGCACTCGCTGGGAACAGACGCGAGTGCAATTTGCACTGTTTATGGCCAGAGTAGCACAATAGTGGTGTTCTTACACTGAATTAACACTAAATGCTAGAACGTGAAACTGAATGTGATTCAACTCCGTTTAGGAAGTTGTATTGGACCCCAGTTGGCCTTACAGGAAAAACACTCTGCTTTTGAGAAACAGGCACTCTTGCACTCTACTGTGTTTCCTATAGGGCCAGTACAGTGAGCTAGCTCAGAACAAAAGAACTCTGCTTCCTACACAAACGGGGCATATCTAGTTCAACTCAGTATTGGAAACTAAGTAAAACAGTAGCTTCTCTACAGTCCAATACACTGCACTCGCTGGGAACAGACGCGAGTGCTATTTGCACTGTTTATGGCCAGAATAGCACAATAGTGGTGTTCTTACCCTGAATTAACACTAAAGGCTAGAACGTGAAACTGAATGTGATTCAACTCCGTTTAGGAAGTTGTATTGAACCCAAGTTGGCCTAACAAGAAAAACACTCTGCTTTTGAGAAACAGGCACTCTTGCCCTCTACTGTGTATCCTATAGGGCCAGTACAGTGAGCTAGCTCAGAAAAGAACTGTGCTTCCTACACAAACGGGGCATATCTAGTTCAACTCAGTATTGGAAACTAAGTAAAACAGGAGCTTCTCTTCAGTCCTATACACTGCACTCGCTGGGAACAGACGCGAGTGCTATTTGCACTGTTTATGGCCAGAATAGCACAATAGAGGTGTTCTTACCCTGTAATAACACTAAAGGCTAGAACGTGAAACTGAATGTGATTCAACTCCGTTTAGGAAGTTGTATTGAACCCCAGTTGGCCTTACAAGAAAAACACTCTGCTTTTGAGAAACAGGCACTCTTGTACTCTACTGTGTTTCCTATAGGGCCAGTACAGTGAGCTAGCTCAGAACAAAAGAACTGTGCTTCCTACACAAACGGGGCATACATAGTTCAACTCAGTATTGGAAACTAAGTAAAACAGGAGCATCTCTTCAGTCCAGTACACTGCACTCGCTGGGAACAGATGCGATTGCTATTTGCACTGTTTATGGCCATAATAGCACAATAGTGGTGTTCTTACCCTGAATTAACACTAAATGCTAGAACGTGATACTGAATGTGATTCAACTCCGTTTAGGAAGTTGTATTGAACCCCAGTTGGCCTTACAAGAAAAACACTCTGCTTTTGAGAAACAGGCACTCTTGTACTCTACTGTGTTTCCTATAGGGCCAGTACAGTGAGCTAGCTCAGAACAAAAGAACTGTGCTTCCTACACAAACGGGGCATACATAGTTCAACTCAGTATTGGAAACTAAGTAAACAGGAGCTTCTTTTCAGTCCAATACTCTGCACTCGCTGGGAACAGACGCGAGTGCAATTTGCACTGTTTATGTCCAGAGTAGCACAATAGTTGTGTTCTTACCCTGAATTAACACTAAATGCTAGAACGTGAAACTGAATGTGATTCAACTCCGTTTAGGAAGTTGTATTGAACCCCAGTTGGCCTTACAAGAAAAACACTCTGCTTTTGAGAAACAGGCACTCTTGCACTCTATTGTGTTTCCTATAGGGCCAGTACAGTGAGCTAGCTCAGAACAAAAGAAGTGTGCTTACTACACAAACGGGGCATATCTAGTTCAACTCAGTATTGGAAACTAAGTAAAACAGGAGCTTCTCTTCAGTCCAATACACTGCAATAGCTGGAACAGACGCGAGTGCTATTTGCACTGTTTATGGCCAGAATAGCACAATAGTGGTGTTCTTACCCTGAATTAACACTAAATGCTAGAAAGTGAAACTGAATGTGATTCAACTCCGTTTAGGAAGTTGTATTGGACCCCAGTTGGCCTTACAAGACAAAAACTCTGCTTTTGAGAAACAGGCACTCTTGCACTCTACTGTGTTTCCTATAGGGCCAGTACATTGAGCTAGTTCAGAACAAAAGAACTCTGCATCCTACACAAACGGGGCATATCTAGTTCAACTCAGTATTGGAAACTAAGTAAAACAGGAGCTTCTCTTCAGTGCAATACACTGCACTCGCTGGGAACAGACGCGAGTGCTATTTGCACTGTTTATGGCCAGAATAGCACAATAGTGGTGTTCTTACCCTGAATTAACACTAAAGGCTAGAACGTGAAACTGAATGTGATTCAACTCCGTTTAGGAAGTTGTATTGAACACCAGTTGGCCTTACAAGAAAAACACTCTGCTTTTGAGAAACAGGCACTCTTGCACTCTACTGTGTTTCCTATAGGGCCAGTACAGTGAGCTAGCTCAGAACAAAAGAACTGTGCTTCCTACACAAACGGGGCATATCTAGTTCAACTCAGTATTGGAAACTAAGTAAACAGGAGCTTCTCTTCAGTCCAATACTCTGCACTCGCTGGGAACAGACGCGAGTGCTATTTGCACTGTTTATGGCCAGAATAGCACAATAGTGGTGTTCTTACCCTGAATTAACACTAAATGCTAGAACGTGATACTGAATGTGATTCAACTCCGTTTAGGAAGTTGTATTGAACCCCAGTTGGCCTTACAAGAAAAACACTCTGCTTTTGAGAAACAGGCACTCTTGCACTCTACTGTGTTTCCTATAGGGCCAGTACAGTGAGCTAGCTCAGAACAAAAGAACTGTGCTTCCTACACAAACGGGGCATATCTAGTTCAACTCAGTATTGAAAACTAAGTAAACAGGAGCTTCTTTTCAGTCCAATACTCTGCACTCGCTGGGAACAGACGCGAGTGCAATTTGCACTGTTTATGGCCAGAGTAGCACAATAGTGGTGTTCTTACCATGAATTAACACTAAATGCTAGAACGTGAAACTGAATGTGATTCAACTCCGTTTAGGAAGTTGTATTGGACCCCAGTTGGCCTTACAGGAAAAACACTCTGCTTTTGAGAAACAGGCACTCTTGCACTCTACTGTGTTTCCTATAGGGCCAGTACAGTGAGCTAGCTCAGAACAAAAGAACTCTGCTTCCTACACAAACGGGGCATATCTAGTTCAACTCAGTATTGGAAACTAAGTAAAACAGTAGCTTCTCTACAGTCCAATACACTGCACTCGCTGGGAACAGACGCGAGTGCTATTTGCACTGTTTATGGCCAGAATAGCACAATAGTGGTGTTCTTACCCTGAATTAACACTAAAGGCTAGAACGTGAAACTGAATGTGATTCAACTCCGTTTAGGAAGTTGTATTGAACCCAAGTTGGCCTCACAAGAAAAACACTCTGCTTTTGAGAAACAGGCACTCTTGCCCTCTACTGTGTTTCCTATAGGGCCAGTACAGTGAGCTAGCTCAGAAAAGAACTGTGCTTCCTACACAAACGGGGCATATCTAGTTCAACTCAGTATTGGAAACTAAGTAAAACAGGAGCTTCTCTTCAGTCCTATACACTGCACTCGCTGGGAACAGACGCGAGTGCTATTTGCACTGTTTATGGCCAGAATAGCACAATAGAGGTGTTCTTACCCTGTAATAACACTAAAGGCTAGAACGTGAAACTGAATGTGATTCAACTCCGTTTAGGAAGTTGTATTGAACCCCAGTTGGCCTTACAAGAAAAACACTCTGCTTTTGAGAAACAGGCACTCTTGTACTCTACTGTGTTTCCTATAGGGCCAGTACAGTGAGCTAGCTCAGAACAAAAGAACTGTGCTTCCTACACAAACGGGGCATACATAGTTCAACTCAGTATTGGAAACTAAGTAAAACAGGAGCATCTCTTCAGTCCAGTACACTGCACTCGCTGGGAACAGATGCGATTGCTATTTGCACTGTTTATGGCCATAATAGCACAATAGTGGTGTTCTTACCCTGAATTAACACTAAATGCTAGAACGTGATACTGAATGTGATTCAACTCCGTTTAGGAAGTTGTATTGAACCCCAGTTGGCCTTACAAGAAAAACACTCTGCTTTTGAGAAACAGGCACTCTTGTACTCTACTGTGTTTCCTATAGGGCCAGTACAGTGAGCTAGCTCAGAACAAAAGAACTGTGCTTCCTACACAAACGGGGCATACATAGTTCAACTCAGTATTGGAAACTAAGTAAACAGGAGCTTCTTTTCAGTCCAATACTCTGCACTCGCTGGGAACAGACGCGAGTGCAATTTGCACTGTTTATGTCCAGAGTAGCACAATAGTGGTGTTCTTACCCTGAATTAACACTAAATGCTAGAACGTGAAACTGAATGTGATTCAAATCCGTTTAGGAAGTTGTATTGAACCCCAGTTGGCCTTACAAGAAAAACACTCTGCTTTTGAGAAACAGGCACTCTTGCCCTCTACTGTGTTTCCTATAGGGCCAGTACAGTGAGCTAGCTCAGAAAAGAACTGTGCTTCCTACACAAACGGGGCATATCTAGTTCAACTCAGTATTGGAAACTAAGTAAAACAGGAGCTTCTCTTCAGTCCTATACACTGCACTCGCTGGGAACAGACGCGAGTGCTATTTGCACTGTTTATGGCCAGAATAGCACAATAGAGGTGTTCTTACCCTGTAATAACACTAAAGGCTAGAACGTGAAACTGAATGTGATTCAACTCCGTTTAGGAAGTTGTATTGAACCCCAGTTGGCCTTACAAGAAAAACACTCTGCTTTTGAGAAACAGGCACTCTTGTACTCTACTGTGTTTCCTATAGGGCCAGTACAGTGAGCTAGCTCAGAACAAAAGAACTGTGCTTCCTACACAAACGGGGCATACATAGTTCAACTCAGTATTGGAAACTAAGTAAAACAGGAGCATCTCTTCAGTCCAGTACACTGCACTCGCTGGGAACAGATGCGATTGCTATTTGCACTGTTTATGGCCATAATAGCACAATAGTGGTGTTCTTACCCTGAATTAACACTAAAGGCTAGAACGTGATACTGAATGTGATTCAACTCCGTTTAGGAAGTTGTATTGAACCCCAGTTGGCCTTACAAGAAAAACACTCTGCTTTTGAGAAACAGGCACTCTTGTACTCTACTGTGTTTCCTATAGGGCCAGTACAGTGAGCTAGCTCAGAACAAAAGAACTGTGCTTCCTACACAAACGGGGCATACATAGTTCAACTCAGTATTGGAAACTAAGTAAACAGGAGCTTCTTTTCAGTCCAATACTCTGCACTCGCTGGGAACAGACGCGAGTGCAATTTGCACTGTTTATGTCCAGAGTAGCACAATAGTGGTGTTCTTACCCTGAATTAACACTAAATGCTAGAACGTGAAACTGAATGTGATTCAAATCCGTTTAGGAAGTTGTATTGAACCCCAGTTGGCCTTACAAGAAAAACACTCTGCTTTTGAGAAACAGGCACTCTTGCACTCTATTGTGTTTCCTATAGGGCCAGTACAGTGAGCTAGCTCAGAACAAAAGAAGTGTGCTTACTACACAAACGGGGCATATCTAGTTCAACTCAGTATTGGAAACTAAGTAAAACAGGTGCTTCTCTTCAGTGCAATACACTGCAATAGCTGGAACAGACGCGAGTGCTATTTGCACTGTTTATGGCCAGAATAGCACAATAGTGGTGTTCTTACCTTGAATTAACACTAAATGCTAGAAAGTGAAACTGAATTTGATTCAACTCCGTTTAGGAAGTTGTATTGGACCCCATTTGGCCTTAAAGACAAAAACTCTGCTTTTGAGAAACAGGCACTCTTGCACTCTACTGTGTTTCCTATAGGGCCAGTACATTGAGCTAGTTCAGAACAAAAGAACTCTGCATCCTACACAAACGGGGCATATCTAGTTCAACTCAGTATTGGAAACTAAGTAAAACAGGAGCTTCTCTTCAGTGCAATACACAACACTCGCTGGGAACAGACGCGAGTGCTATTTGCACTGTTTATGGCCAGAATAGCACAATAGTTGTGTTCTTACCCTGAATTAACACTAAAGGCTAAAACGTGAAACCGAATGTGATTCAACTCCGTTTAGGAAGTTGTATTGAACCCCAGTTGGCCTTACAAGAAAAACACTCTGCTTTTGAGAAACAGGCACTCTTGCACTCTACTGTGTTTCCTATAGGGCCAGTACAGTGAGCTAGCTCAGAACAAAAGAACTGTGCTTCCTACTCAAACGGGGCATACATAGTTCAACTCAGTATTGGAAACTAAGTAAAACAGGATCGTCTCTTCAGTCCAGTACACTGCACTCGCTGGGAACAGACGCGAGTGCTATTTGCACTGTTTATGGCCATAATAGCACAATAGTGGTGTTCTTACCCTGAATTAACACTTAATGCTAGAACGTGATACTGAATGTGATTCAACTCCGTTTAGGAAGTTGTATTGAACCCCAGTTGGCCTCAGAAGAAAAACACTCTGCTTTTGAGAAACAGGCACTCTTGCACTCTACTGTGTTTCCTATAGGGCCAGTACAGTGAGCTAGCTCAGAACAAAAGAACTGTGCTTCCTACACAAACGGGGCATACCTAGTTCAACTCAGTATTGGAAACTAAGTAAAACTGGAGCGTCTCTTCAGTCCAGTACACTGCACTCGCTGGGAACAGACGCGAGTGCTATTTGCACTGTTTATGGCCAGAATAGCACAATAGTGGTGTTCTTACCCTGACTTAACACTAAATGCTAGAATGTGTAACTGAATGTGATTCAACTCCGTTCAGGAAGTTGTATTGAACCCCAGTTGGCCTTACAAGAAAAACACTCTGCTTTTGAGAAACAGGCACTCTTGCACTCTACTGTGTTTCCTATAGGGCCAGTACAGTGAGCTAGCTCAGAACAAAAGAACTGTGCTTCCTACACAAACGGGGCATATCTAGTTCAACTCAGTATTGGAAACTAAGTAAACAGGAGCTTCTTTTCAGTCCAATACTCTGCACTCGCTGGGAACAGACGCGAGTGCAATTTGCACTGTTTATGGCCAGAGTAGCACAATAGTGGTGTTCTTACCCTGAATTAACACTAAATGCTAGAACGTGAAACTGAATGTGATTCAACTCCGTTTAGGAAGTTGTATTGGACCCCAGTTGGCCTTACAGGAAAAACACTCTGCTTTTGAGAAACAGGCACTCTTGCACTCAACTGTGTTTCCTATAGGGCCAGTACAGTGAGCTAGCTCAGAACAAAAGAACTCTGCTTCCTACACAAACGGGGCATATCTAGTTCAACTCAGTATTGGAAACTAAGTAAAACAGTAGCTTCTCTACAGTCCAATACACTGCACTCGCTGGGAACAGACGCGAGTGCTATTTGCACTGTTTATGGCCAGAATAGCACAATAGTGGTGTTCTTACCCTGAATTAACACTAAAGGCTAGAACGTGAAACTGAATGTGATTCAACTCCGTTTAGGAAGTTGTATTGAACCCAAGTTGGCCTTACAAGAAAAACACTCTGCTTTTGAGAAACAGGCACTCTTACCCTCTACTGTGTTTCCTATAGGGCGAGTACAGTGAGCTAGCTCAGAAAAGAACTGTGCTTCCTACACAAACGGGGCATATCTAGTTCAACTCAGTATTGGAAACTAAGTAAAACAGGAGCTTCTCTTCAGTCCAATACACTGCACTCGCTGGGAACAGACGCGAGTGCTATTTGCACTGTTTATGGCCAGAATAGCACAATAGTGGTGTTCTTACCTTGAATTAACACTAAAGGCTAGAACGTGAAACTGAATGTGATTCAACTCCGTTTAGGAAGTTGTATTGAACCCCAGTTGGCCTTACAAGAAAAACACTCTGCTTTTGAGAAACAGGCACTCTTGTACTCTACTGTGTTTCCTATAGGGCCAGTACAGTGAGCTAGCTCAGAACAAAAGAACTGTGCTACCTACACAAACGGGGCATACATAGTTCAACTCAGTATTGGAAACTAAGTAAAACAGGAGCGTCTCTTCAGTCCAGTACACTGCACTCACTGGGAACAGATGCGATTGCTATTTGCACTGTTTATGGCCATAATAGCACAATAGTGGTGTTCTTACCCTGAATTAACACTAAATGCTAGAACGTGATACTGAATGTGATTCAACTCCGTTTAGGAAGTTGTATTGAACCCCAGTTGGCCTTACAAGAAAAACACTCTGCTTTTGAGAAACAGGCACTCTTGCACTCTACTGTGTTTCCTATAGGGCCAGTACAGTGAGCTAGCTCAGAACAAAAGAACTGTGCTTCCTACACAAACGGGGCATATCTAGTTCAACTCAGTATTGGAAACTAAGTAAACAGGAGCTTCTTTTCAGTCCAATACTCTGCACTCGCTGGGAACAGACGCGAGTGCAATTTGCACTGTTTAGGTCCAGAGTAGCACAATAGTGGTGTTCTTACCCTGAATTAACACTAAATGCTAGAACGTGAAACTGAATGTGATTCAACTCCGTTTAGGAAGTTGTATTGAACCCCAGTTGGCCTTACAAGAAAAACACTCTGCTTTTGAGAAACAGGCACTCTTGCACTCTATTGTGTTTCCTATAGGGCCAGTACAGTGAGCTAGCTCAGAACAAAAGAAGTGTGCTTCCTACACAAACGGGGCATATCTAGTTCAACTCAGTATTGGAAACTAAGTAAAACAGGAGCTTCTCTTCAGTGCAATACACTGCAATCGCTGGGAACAGACGCGAGTGCTATTTGCACTCTTTATGGCCAGAATAGCACAATAGTGGTGTTCTTACCCTGAATTAACACTAAATGCTAGAAAGTGAAACTGAATGTGATTCAACTCCGTTTAGGAAGTTGTATTGGACCCCAGTTGGCCTTACAAGACAAAAACTCTGCTTTTGAGAAACAGGCACTCTTGCACTCTACTGTGTTTCCTATAGGGCTAGTACATTGAGCTAGTTCAGAACAAAAGAATTCTGCATCCTACACAAACGGGGCATATCTAGCTCAACTCAGTATTGGAAACTAAGTAAAACAGGAGCTTCTCTTCAGTGCAATACACAACACTCGCTGGGAATAGACGCGAGTGCTATTTGCACTGTTTATGGCCAGAATAGCACAATAGTGGTGTTCTTACCCTGAATTAACACTAAAGGCTAAAACGTGAAACCGAATGTGATTCAACTCCGTTTAGGAAGTTGTATTGGACCCCAGTTGGCCTTACAAGACAAAAACTCTGCTTTTGAGAAACAGGCACTCTTGCACTCTACTGTGTTTCCTATAGGGCCAGTACAGTGAGCTAGCTCAGAACAAAAGAACTGTGCTTCCTACACAAACGGGGCATACATAGTTCAACTCAGTATTGGAAACTAAGTAAAACAGGAGCGTCTCTTCAGTCCAGTACACTGCACTTGCTGCAACAGACGCGAGTGCTATTTGCACTGTTTATGGCCAGAATAGCACAATAGTGGTGTTCTTACCCTGAATTAACACTAAAGGCTAGAATGTGAAACTGAATGGGATTCAACTCCGTTTAGGAAGTTGTATTGAACCCCAGTTGGCCTTACAAGAAAAACACTCTGCTTTTGAGAAACAGGCACTCTTGCACTCTACTGTGTTTCCTATAGGGCCAGTACAGTGAGCTAGCTCACAACAAAAGAACTGTGCTTCCTACACAAACGGGGCATATCTAGTTCAACTCAGTATTGGAAACTCAGTAAACAGGAGCTTCTCTTCAGTCCAATACTCTGCACTCGCTGGGAACAGACGCGAGTGCTATTTGCACTGTTTACGGCCATAATAGCACAATAGTGGTGTTCTTACCCTGAATTAACACTAAATGCTAGAATGTGTAACTGAATGTGATTCAACTCCGTTTAGGAAGTTGTATTGAACCCCAGTTGGCCTTACAAGAAAAACACTCTGCTTTTGAGAAACAGGCACTCTTGCACTCTACTGTGTTTCCTATAGGGCCAGTACAGTGAGCTAGCTCAGAACAAAAGAACTGTGCTTCCTACACAAACGGGGCATATCTAGTTCAACTCAGGATTGGAAACTAAGTAAACAGGAGCTTCTTTCAGTCCAATACTCTGCACTCGCTGGGAACAGACGCGAGTGCAATTTGCACTGTTTATGGCCAGAGTAGCACAATAGTGGTGTTCTTACCCTGAATTAACACTAAATGCTAGAACGTGAAACTGAATGTGAATCAACTCCATTTAGGAAGTTGTATTGGACCCCAGTTGGCCTTACAGGAAAAACACTCTGCTTTTGAGAAAGAGGCACTCTTGCACTCTACTGTGTTTCCTATAGGGCCAGTACAGTGAGCTAGCTCAGAACAAAAGAACTCTGCTTCCTACACAAACGGGGCATATCTAGTTCAACTCAGTATTGGAAACTAAGTAAAACAGTAGCTTCTCTACAGTCCAATACACTGCACTCGCTGGGAACAGACGCGAGTGCTATTTGCACTGTTTATGGCCAGAATAGCACAATAGTGGTGTTCTTACCCTGAATTAACACTAAAGGCTAGAACGTGAAACTGAATGTGATTCAACTCCGTTTAGGAAGTTGTATTGATCCCCAGTTGGCCTTACAAGAAAAACACTCTGCTTTTGAGAAACAGGCACTCTTGTACTCTACTGTGTTTCCTATAGGGCCAGTACAGTGAGCTAGCTCAGAACAAATGAACTGTGCTTCCTACACAAACGGGGCATACATAGTTCAACTCAGTATTGGAAACTAAGTAAAACAGGAGCGTCTCTTCAGTCCAGTACACTGCACTCGCTGGGAACAGATGCAATTGCTATTTGCACTGTTTATGGCCATAATAGCACAATAGTGGTGTTCTTACCCTGAATTAACACTAAATGCTAGAAAGTGATACTGAATGTGATTCAACTCCGTTTAGGAAGTTGTATTGAACCCCAGTTGGCCTTACAAGAAAAACACACTGCTTTTGAGAAACAGGCACTCTTGCACTCTACTGTGTTTCCTATAGGGCCAGTACAGTGAGCTAGCTCAGAACAAAAGAACTGTGCTTCCTACACAAACGGGGCATATCTAGTTCAACTCAGTATTGGAAACTAAGTAAACAGGAGCTTCTTTTCAGTCCAATACTCTGCACTCGCTGGGAACAGACGCGAGTGCAATTTGCACTGTTTATGGCCAGAATAGCACAATAGTGGTGTTCTTACCCTGAATTAACACTTAATGCTAGAACGTGATACTGAATGTGATTCAACTCCGTTTAGGAAGTTGTATTGAACCCCAGTTGGCCTCAGAAGAAAAACACTCTGCTTTTGAGAAACAGGCACTCTTGCACTCTACTGTGTTTCCTATAGGGCCAGTACAGTGAGCTAGCTCAGAACAAAAGAACTGTGCTTCCTACACAAACGGGGCATACCTAGTTCAACTCAGTATTGGAAACTAAGTAAAACAGGAGCGTCTCTTCAGTCCAGTACACTGCACTCGCTGGGAACAGACGAGAATGCTATTTGCACTGTTTATGGCCAGAATAGCACAATAGTGGTGTTCTTACACTGACTTAACACTAAATGCTAGAATGTGTAAATGAATGTGATTCAACTCCGTTCAGGAAGTTGTATTGAACCCCAGTTGGCCTTACAAGAAAAACACTCTGCTTTTGAGAAACAGGCACTCTTGCACTCTACTGTGTTTCCTATAGGGCCAGTACAGTGAGCTAGCTCAGAACAAAAGAACTGTGCTTCCTACACAAACGGGGCATATCTAGTTCAACTCAGTATTGGAAAATAAGTAAACAGGAGCTTCTTTTTAGTCCAATACTCTGCACTCGCTGGGAACAGACGCGAGTGCAATTTGCACTGTTTATGGCCAGAGTAGCACAATAGTGGTGTTCTTACCCTGAATTAACACTAAATGCTAGAACGTGAAACTGAATGTGATTCAACTCCGTTTAGGAAGTTGTATTGGACCCCAGTTGGCCTTACAAGAAAAACACTCTGCTTTTGAGAAACAGGCACTCTTGCACTCTACTGTGTTTCCTATAGGGCCAGTATAGTGAGCTAGCTCAGAACAAAAGAACTCTGCTTCCTACACAAACGGGGCATATCTAGTTCAACTCAGTATTGGAAACTAAGTAAAACAGGAGCTTCTCTTCAGTGCAATACACTGCACTCGCTGGGAACAGACGCGAGTGCTATTTGCACTGTTTATGGCCAGAATAGCACAATAGTGGTGTTCTTACCCTGAATTAACACTAAAGGCTAGAACGTGAAACTGAATGTGATTCAACTCCGTTTAGGAAGTTGTATTGAACACCAGTTGGCCTTACAAGAAAAACACTCTGCTTTTGAGAAACAGGCACTCTTGCACTCTACTGTGTTTCCTATAGGGCCAGTACAGTGAGCTAGCTCAGAACAAAAGAACTGTGCTTCCTACACAAACGGGGCATATCTAGTTCAACTCAGTATTGGAAACTAAGTAAACAGGAGCTTCTCTTCAGTCCAATACTCTGCACTCGCTGGGAACAGACGCGAGTGCTATTTGCACTGTTTATGGCCATAATAGCACAATAGTGGTGTTCTTACCCTGAATTAACACTAAATGCTAGAACGTGATACTGAATGTGATTCAACTCCGTTTAGGAAGTTGTATTGAACCCCAGTTGGCCTTACAAGAAAAACACTCTGCTTTTGAGAAACAGGCACTCTTGCACTCTACTGTGTTTCCTATAGGGCCAGTACAGTGAGCTAGCTCAGAACAAAAGAACTGTGCTTCCTACACAAACGGGGCATATCTAGTTCAACTCAGTATTGAAAACTAAGTAAACAGGAGCTTCTTTTCAGTCCAATACTCTGCACTCGCTGGGAACAGACGCGAGTGCAATTTGCACTGTTTATGGCCAGAGTAGCACAATAGTGGTGTTCTTACCCTGAATTAACACTAAATGCTAGAACGTGAAACTGAATGTGATTCAACTCCGTTTAGGAAGTTGTATTGGACCCCAGTTGGCCTTACAGGAAAAACACTCTGCTTTTGAGAAACAGGCACTCTTGCACTCTACTGTGTTTCCTATAGGGCCAGTACAGTGAGCTAGCTCAGAACAAAAGAACTCTGCTTCCTACACAAACGGGGCATATCTAGTTCAACTCAGTATTGGAAACTAAGTAAAACAGTAGCTTCTCTACAGTCCAATACACTGCACTCGCTGGGAACAGACGCGAGTGCTATTTGCACTGTTTATGGCCAGAATAGCACAATAGTGGTGTTCTTACCCTGAATTAACACTAAAGGCTAGAACGTGAAACTGAATGTGATTCAACTCCGTTTAGGAAGTTGTATTGAACCCAAGTTGGCCTCACAAGAAAAACACTCTGCTTTTGAGAAACAGGCACTCTTGCCCTCTACTGTGTTTCCTATAGGGCCAGTACAGTGAGCTAGCTCAGAAAAGAACTGTGCTTCCTACACAAACGGGGCATATCTAGTTCAACTCAGTATTGGAAACTAAGTAAAACAGGAGCTTCTCTTCAGTCCTATACACTGCACTCGCTGGGAACAGACGTGAGTGCTATTTGCACTGTTTATGTCCAGAGTAGCACAATAGTGGTGTTCTTACCCTGAATTAACACTAAATGCTAGAACGTGAAACTGAATGTGATTCAACTCCGTTTAGGAAGTTGTATTGAACCCCAGTTGGCCTTACAAGAAAAACACTCTGCTTTTGAGAAACAGGCACTCTTGCACTCTATTGTGTTTCCTATAGGGCCAGTACAGTGAGCTAGCTCAGAACAAAAGAAGTGTGCTTACTACACAAACGGGGCATATCTAGTTCAACTCAGTATTGGAAACTAAGTAAAACAGGAGCTTCTCTTCAGTGCAATACACTGCAATAGCTGGAACAGACGCGAGTGCTATTTGCACTGTTTATGGCCAGAATAGCACAATAGTGGTGTTCTTACCCTGAATTAACACTAAATGCTAGAAAGTGAAACTGAATGTGATTCAACTCCGTTTAGGAAGTTGTATTGGACCCCAGTTGGCCTTACAAGACAAAAACTCTGCTTTTGAGAAACAGGCACTCTTGCACTCTACTGTGTTTCCTATAGGGCCAGTACATTGAGCTAGTTCAGAACAAAAGAACTCTGCATCCTACACAAACGGGGCATATCTAGTTCAACTCAGTATTGGAAACTAAGTAAAACAGGAGCTTCTCTTCAGTGCAATACACTGCACTCGCTGGGAACAGACGCGAGTGCTATTTGCACTGTTTATGGCCAGAATAGCACAATAGTGGTGTTCTTACCCTGAATTAACACTAAAGGCTAGAACGTGAAACTGAATGTGATTCAACTCCGTTTAGGAAGTTGTATTGAACACCAGTTGGCCTTACAAGAAAAACACTCTGCTTTTGAGAAACAGGCACTCTTGCACTCTACTGTGTTTCCTATAGGGCCAGTACAGTGAGCTAGCTCAGAACAAAAGAACTGTGCTTCCTACACAAACGGGGCATATCTAGTTCAACTCAGTATTGGAAACTAAGTAAACAGGAGCTTCTCTTCAGTCCAATACTCTGCACTCGCTGGGAACAGACGCGAGTGCTATTTGCACTGTTTATGGCCATAATAGCACAATAGTGGTGTTCTTACCCTGAATTAACACTAAATGCTAGAACGTGATACTGAATGTGATTCAACTCCGTTTAGGAAGTTGTATTGAACCCCAGTTGGCCTTACAAGAAAAACACTCTGCTTTTGAGAAACAGGCACTCTTGCACTCTACTGTGTTTCCTATAGGGCCAGTACAGTGAGCTAGCTCAGAACAAAAGAACTGTGCTTCCTACACAAACGGGGCATATCTAGTTCAACTCAGTATTGAAAACTAAGTAAACAGGAGCTTCTTTTCAGTCCAATACTCTGCACTCGCTGGGAACAGACGCGAGTGCAATTTGCACTGTTTATGGCCAGAGTAGCACAATAGTGGTGTTCTTACCATGAATTAACACTAAATGCTAGAACGTGAAACTGAATGTGATTCAACTCCGTTTAGGAAGTTGTATTGGACCCCAGTTGGCCTTACAGGAAAAACACTCTGCTTTTGAGAAAGAGGCACTCTTGCACTCTACTGTGTTTCCTATAGGGCCAGTACAGTGAGCTAGCTCAGAACAAAAGAACTCTGCTTCCTACACAAACGGGGCATATCTAGTTCAACTCAGTATTGGAAACTAAGTAAAACAGTAGCTTCTCTACAGTCCAATACACTGCACTCGCTGGGAACAGACGCGAGTGCTATTTGCACTGTTTATGGCCAGAATAGCACAATAGTGGTGTTCTTACCCTGAATTAACACTAAAGGCTAGAACGTGAAACTGAATGTGATTCAACTCCGTTTAGGAAGTTGTATTGAACCCAAGTTGGCCTCACAAGAAAAACACTCTGCTTTTGAGAAACAGGCACTCTTGCCCTCTACTGTGTTTCCTATAGGGCCAGTACAGTGAGCTAGCTCAGAAAAGAACTGTCCTTCCTACACAAACGGGGCATATCTAGTTCAACTCAGTATTGGAAACTAAGTAAAACAGGAGCTTCTCTTCAGTCCTATACACTGCACTCGCTGGGAACAGACGCGAGTGCTATTTGCACTGTTTATGGCCAGAATAGCACAATAGAGGTGTTCTTACCCTGTAATAACACTAAAGGCTAGAACGTGAAACTGAATGTGATTCAACTCCGTTTAGGAAGTTGTATTGAACCCCAGTTGGCCTTACAAGAAAAACACTCTGCTTTTGAGAAACAGGCACTCTTGTACTCTACTGTGTTTCCTATAGGGCCAGTACAGTGAGCTAGCTCAGAACAAAAGAACTGTGCTTCCTACACAAACGGGGCATACATAGTTCAACTCAGTATTGGAAACTAAGTAAAACAGGAGCATCTCTTCAGTCCAGTACACTGCACTCGCTGGGAACAGATGCGATTGCTATTTGCACTGTTTATGGCCATAATAGCACAATAGTGGTGTTCTTACCCTGAATTAACACTAAATGCTAGAACGTGATACTGAATGTGATTCAACTCCGTTTAGGAAGTTGTATTGAACCCCAGTTGGCCTTACAAGAAAAACACTCTGCTTTTGAGAAACAGGCACTCTTGTACTCTACTGTGTTTCCTATAGGGCCAGTACAGTGAGCTAGCTCAGAACAAAAGAACTGTGCTTCCTACACAAACGGGGCATACATAGTTCAACTCAGTATTGGAAACTAAGTAAACAGGAGCTTCTTTTCAGTCCAATACTCTGCACTCGCTGGGAACAGACGCGAGTGCAATTTGCACTGTTTATGTCCAGAGTAGCACAATAGTGGTGTTCTTACCCTGAATTAACACTAAATGCTAGAACGTGAAACTGAATGTGATTCAACTCCGTTTAGGAAGTTGTATTGAACCCCAGTTGGCCTTACAAGAAAAACACTCTGCTTTTGAGAAACAGGCACTCTTGCACTCTATTGTGTTTCCTATAGGGCCAGTACAGTGAGCTAGCTCAGAACAAAAGAAGTGTGCTTACTACAGAAACGGGGCATATCTAGTTCAACTCAGTATTGGAAACTAAGTAAAACAGGAGCTTCTCTTCAGTGCAATACACTGCAATAGCTGGAACAGACGCGAGTGCTATTTGCACTGTTTATGGCCAGAATAGTACAATAGTGGTGTTCTTACCCTGAATTAACACTAAATGCTAGAAAGTGAAACTGAATGTGATTCAACTCCGTTTAGGAAGTTGTATTGGACCCCATTTGGCCTTACAAGACAAAAACTCTGCTTTTGAGAAACAGGCACTCTTGCACTCTACTGTGTTTCCTATAGGGCCAGTACATTGAGCTAGTTCAGAACAAAAGAACTCTGCATCCTACACAAACGGGGCATATCTAGTTCAACTCAGTATTGGAAACTAAGTAAAACAGGAGCTTCTCTTCAGTGCAATACACAACACTCGCTGGGAACAGACGCGAGTGCTATTTGCACTGTTTATGGCCAGAATAGCACAATAGTGGTGTTCTTACCCTGAATTAACACTAAAGGCTAAAACGTGAAACCGAATGTGATTCAACTCCGTTTAGGAAGTTGTATTGAACCCCAGTTGGCCTTACAAGAAAAACACTCTGCTTTTGAGAAACAGGCACTCTTGCACTCTACTGTGTTTCCTATAGGGCCAGTACAGTGAGCTAGCTCAGAACAAAAGAACTGTGCTTCCTACACAAACGGGGCATACATAGTTCAACTCAGTATTGGAAACTAAGTAAAACAGGATCGTCTCTTCAGTCCAGTACACTGCACTCGCTGGGAACAGACGCGAGTGCTATTTGCACTGTTTATGGCCATAATAGCACAATAGTGGTGTTCTTACCCTGAATTAACACTTAATGCTAGAACGTGATACTGAATGTGATTCAACTCCGTTTAGGAAGTTGTATTGAACCCCAGTTGGCCTCAGAAGAAAAACACTCTGCTTTTGAGAAACAGGCACTCTTGCACTCTACTGTGTTTCCTATAGGGCCAGTACAGTGAGCTAGCTCAGAACAAAAGAACTGTGCTTCCTACACAAACGGGGCATACCTAGTTCAACTCAGTATTGGAAACTAAGTAAAACTGGAGCGTCTCTTCAGTCCAGTACACTGCACTCGCTGGGAACAGACGCGAGTGCTATTTGCACTGTTTATGGCCAGAATAGCACAATAGTGGTGTTCTTACCCTGACTTAACACTAAATGCTAGAATGTGTAACTGAATGTGATTCAACTCCGTTCAGGAAGTTGTATTGAACCCCAGTTGGCCTTACAAGAAAAACACTCTGCTTTTGAGAAACAGGCACTCTTGCACTCTACTGTGTTTCCTATAGGGCCAGTACAGTGAGCTAGCTCAGAACAAAAGAACTGTGCTTCCTACACAAACGGGGCATATCTAGTTCAACTCAGTATTGGAAACTAAGTAAACAGGAGCTTCTTTTCAGTCCAATACTCTGCACTCGCTGGGAACAGACGCGAGTGCAATTTGCACTGTTTATGGCCAGAGTAGCACAATAGTGGTGTTCTTACCCTGAATTAACACTAAATGCTAGAACGTGAAACTGAATGTGATTCAACTCCGTTTAGGAAGTTGTATTGGACCCCAGTTGGCCTTACAGGAAAAACACTCTGCTTTTGAGAAACAGGCACTCTTGCACTCAACTGTGTTTCCTATAGGGCCAGTACAGTGAGCTAGCTCAGAACAAAAGAACTCTGCTTCCTACACAAACGGGGCATATCTAGTTCAACTCAGTATTGGAAACTAAGTAAAACAGTAGCTTCTCTACAGTCCAATACACTGCACTCGCTGGGAACAGACGCGAGTGCTATTTGCACTGTTTATGGCCAGAATAGCACAATAGTGGTGTTCTTACCCTGAATTAACACTAAAGGCTAGAACGTGAAACTGAATGTGATTCAACTCCGTTTAGGAAGTTGTATTGAACCCAAGTTGGCCTTACAAGAAAAACACTCTGCTTTTGAGAAACAGGCACTCTTACCCTCTACTGTGTTTCCTATAGGGCGAGTACAGTGAGCTAGCTCAGAAAAGAACTGTGCTTCCTACACAAACGGGGCATATCTAGTTCAACTCAGTATTGGAAACTAAGTAAAACAGGAGCTTCTCTTCAGTCCAATACACTGCACTCGCTGGGAACAGACGCGAGTGCTATTTGCACTGTTTATGGCCAGAATAGCACAATAGTGGTGTTCTTACCTTGAATTAACACTAAAGGCTAGAACGTGAAACTGAATGTGATTCAACTCCGTTTAGGAAGTTGTATTGAACCCCAGTTGGCCTTACAAGAAAAACACTCTGCTTTTGAGAAACAGGCACTCTTGTACTCTACTGTGTTTCCTATAGGGCCAGTACAGTGAGCTAGCTCAGAACAAAAGAACTGTGCTACCTACACAAACGGGGCATACATAGTTCAACTCAGTATTGGAAACTAAGTAAAACAGGAGCGTCTCTTCAGTCCAGTACACTGCACTCACTGGGAACAGATGCGATTGCTATTTGCACTGTTTATGGCCATAATAGCACAATAGTGGTGTTCTTACCCTGAATTAACACTAAATGCTAGAACGTGATACTGAATGTGATTCAACTCCGTTTAGGAAGTTGTATTGAACCCCAGTTGGCCTTACAAGAAAAACACTCTGCTTTTGAGAAACAGGCACTCTTGCACTCTACTGTGTTTCCTATAGGGCCAGTACAGTGAGCTAGCTCAGAACAAAAGAACTGTGCTTCCTACACAAACGGGGCATATCTAGTTCAACTCAGTATTGGAAACTAAGTAAACAGGAACTTCTTTTCAGTCCAATACTCTGCACTCGCTGGGAACAGACGCGAGTGCAATTTGCACTGTTTATGTCCAGAGTAGCACAATAGTGGTGTTCTTACCCTGAATTAACACTAAATGCTAGAACGTGATACTGAATGTGATTCAACTCCGTTTAGGAAGTTGTATTGAACCCCAGTTGGCCTTACAAGAAAAACACTCTGCTTTTGAGAAACAGGCCCTCTGTAACTCTATTGTGTTTCCTATAGGGCCAGTACAGTGAGCTAGCTCAGAACAAAAGAAGTGTGCTTCCTACACAAACGGGGCATATCTAGTTCAACTCAGTATTGGAAACTAAGTAAAACAGGAGCTTCTCTTCAGTGCAATACACTGCAATCGCTGGGAACAGACGCGAGTGCTATTTGCACTCGTTATGGCCAGAATAGCACAATAGTGGTGTTCTTACCCTGAATTAACACTAAATGCTAGAAAGTGAAACTGAATGTGATTCAACTCCGTTTAGGAAGTTGTATTGGACCCCAGTTGGCCTTACAAGACAAAAACTCTGCTTTTGAGAAACAGGCACTCTTGCACCCTACTGTGTTTCCTATAGGGCTAGTACATTGAGCTAGTTCAGAACAAAAGAATTCTGCATCCTACACAAACGGGGCATATCTAGCTCAACTCAGTATTGGAAACTAAGTAAAACAGGAGCTTCTCTTCAGTGCAATACACAACACTCGCTGGGAATAGACGCGAGTGCTATTTGCACTGTTTATGGCCAGAATAGCACAATAGTGGTGTTCTTACCCTGAATTAACACTAAAGGCTAAAACGTGAAACCGAATGTGATTCAACTCCGTTTAGGAAGTTGTATTGGACCCCAGTTGGCCTTACAAGACAAAAACTCTGCTTTTGAGAAACAGGCACTCTTGCACTCTACTGTGTTTCCTATAGGGCCAGTACAGTGAGCTAGCTCAGAACAAAAGAACTGTGCTTCCTACACAAACGGGGCATACATAGTTCAACTCAGTATTGGAAACTAAGTAAAACAGGAGCGTCTCTTCAGTCCAGTACACTGCACTCGCTGCAACAGACGCGAGTGCTATTTGCACTGTTTATGGCCATAATAGCACAATAGTGGTGTTCTTACCCTGAATTAACACTTAATGCTAGAACGTGATACTGAATGTGATTCAACTCCGTTTAGGAAGTTGTATTGAACCCCAGTTGGCCTCAGAAGAAAAACACTCTGCTTTTGAGAAACAGGCACTCTTGCACTCTACTGTGTTTCCTATAGGGCCAGTACAGTGAGCTAGCTCAGAACAAAAGAACTGTGCTTCCTACACAAACGGGGCATACCTAGTTCAACTCAGTATTGGAAACTAAGTAAAACTGGAGCGTCTCTTCAGTCCAGTACACTGCACTCGCTGGGAACAGACGCGAGTGCTATTTGCACTGTTTATGGCCAGAATAGCACAATAGTGGTGTTCTTACCCTGACTTAACACTAAATGCTAGAATGTGTAACTGAATGTGATTCAACTCCGTTCAGGAAGTTGTATTGAACCCCAGTTAGCCTTACAAGAAAAACACTCTGCTTTTGAGAAACAGGCACTCTTGCACTCTACTGTGTTTCCTATAGGGCCAGTACAGTGAACTAGCTCAGAACAAAAGAACTGTGCTTCCTACACAAACGGGGCATATCTAGTTCAACTCAGTATTGGAAACTAAGTAAACAGGAGCTTCTTTTCAGTCCAATACTCTGCACTCGCTGGGAACAGACGCGAGGGCAATTTGCACTGTTTATGGCCAGAGTAGCACAATAGTGGTGTTCTTACCCTGAATTAACACTAAATGCTAGAACGTGAAACTGAATGTGATTCAACTCCGTTTAGGAAGTTGTATTGGACCCCAGTTGGCCTTACAGGAAAAACACTGTGCTTTTGAGAAACAGGCACTCTTTCACTCAACTGTGTTTCCTATAGGGCCAGTACAGTGAGCTAGCTCAGAACAAAAGAACTCTGCTTCCTACACAAACGGGGCATATCTAGTTCAACTCAGTATTGGAAACTAAGTAAAACAGTAGCTTCTCTACAGTCCAATACACTGCACTCGCTGGGAACAGACGCGAGTGCTATTTGCACTGTTTATGGCCAGAATAGCACAATAGTGGTGTTCTTACCATGAATTAACACTAAAGGCTAGAACTGAAACTGAATGTGATTCAACTCCGTTTAGGAAGTTGTATTGAACCCAAGTTGGCCTTACAAGAAAAACACTCTGCTTTTGAGAAACAGGCACTCTTGCCCTCTACTGTGTTTCCTATAGGGCGAGTACAGTGAGCTAGCTCAGAAAAGAACTGTGCTTCCTACACAAACGGGGCATATCTAGTTCAACTCAGTATTGGAAACTAAGTAAAACAGGAGCTTCTCTTCAGTCCAATACACTGCACTCGCTGGGAACAGACGCGAGTGCTATTTGCACTGTTTATGGCCAGAATAGCACAATAGTGGTGTTCTTACCCTGAATTAACACTAAAGGCTAGAACGTGAAACTGAATGTGATTCAACTCCGTTTAGGAAGTTGTATTGAACCCCAGTTGGCCTTACAAGAAAAACACTCTGCTTTTGAGAAACAGGCACTCTTGTACTCTACTGTGTTTCCTATAGGGCCAGTACAGTGAGCTAGCTCAGAACAAAAGAACTGTGCTTCCTACACAAACGGGGCATACATAGTTCAACTCAGTATTGGAAACTAAGTAAAACAGGAGCGTCTCTTCAGTCCAGTACACTTCACTCGCTGGCAACAGATGCGATTGCTATTTGCACTGTTTATGGCCATAATAGCACAATAGTGGTGTTCTTACCCTGAATTAACACTAAATGCTAGAACGTGATACTGAATGTGATTCAACTCCGTTTAGGAAGTTGTATTGAACCCCAGTTGGACTTACAAGAAAAACACTCTGCTTTTGAGAAACAGGCACTCTTGCACTCTACTGTGTTTCCTATAGGGCCAGTACAGTGAGCTAGCTCAGAACAAAAGAACTGTGCTTCCTACACAAACGGGGCATATCTAGTTCAACTCATTATTGGAAACTAAGTAAAACAGGAGCTTCTCTTCAGTCCAATACACTGCATTCGCTGGGAACAGATGCGTGTGCTATTTGCACTGTTTATGGCCAGAATAGCACAATAGTGGTGTTCTTACCCTGAATTAACACTAAAGGCTAGAATGTGAAACTGAATGGGATTCAACTCCGTTTAGGAAGTTGTATTGAACCCCAGTTGGCCTTACAAGAAAAACACTCTGCTTTTGAGAAACAGGCACTCTTGCACTCTACTGTGTTTCCTATAGGGCCAGTACAGTGAGCTAGCTCAGAACAAAAGAACTGTGCTTCCTACACAAACGGGGCATATCTAGTTCAACTCAGTATTGGAAACTCAGTAAACAGGAGCTTCTCTTCAGTCCAATACTCTGCACTCGCTGGGAACAGACGCGAGTGCTATTTGCACTGTTTATGGCCATAATAGCACAATAGTGGTGTTCTTACCCTGAATTAACACTAAATGCTAGAATGTGTAACTGAATGTGATTCAACTCCGTTTAGGAAGTTGTATTGAACCCCAGTTGGCCTTACAAGAAAAACACTCTGCTTTTGAGAAACAGGCACTCTTGCACTCTACTGTGTTTCCTATAGGGCCAGTACAGTGAGCTAGCTCAGAACAAAAGAACTGTGCTTCCTACACAAACGGGGCATATCTAGTTCAACTCAGGATTGGAAACTAAGTAAACAGGAGCTTCTTTCAGTCCAATACTCTGCACTCGCTGGGAACAGACGCGAGTGCAATTTGCACTGTTTATGGCCAGAGTAGCACAATAGTGGTGTTCTTACCCTTAATTAACACTAAATGCTAGAACGTGAAACTGAATGTGATTCAACTCCATTTAGGAAGTTGTATTGGACCCCAGTTGGCCTTACAGGAAAAACACTCTGCTTTTGAGAAAGAGGCACTCTTGCACTCTACTGTGTTTCCTATAGGGCCAGTTCAGTGAGCTAGCTCAGAACAAAAGAACTCTGCTTCCTACACAAACGGGGCATATCTAGTTCAACTCAGTATTGGAAACTAAGTAAAACAGTAGCTTCTCTACAGTCCAATACACTGCACTCGCTGGGAACAGACGCGAGTGCTATTTGCACTGTTTATGGCCAGAATAGCACAATAGTGGTGTTCTTACCCTGAATTAACACTAAAGGCTAGAACGTGAAACTGAATGTGATTCAACTCCGTTTAGGAAGTTGTATTGAACCCCAGTTGGCCTTACAAGAAAAACACTCTGCTTTTGAGAAACAGGCACTCTTGTACTCTACTGTGTTTCCTATAGGGCCAGTACAGTGAGCTAGCTCAGAACAAAAGAACTGTGCTTCCTACACAAACGGGGCATACATAGTTCAACTCAGTATTGGAAACTAAGTAAAACAGGAGCGTCTCTTCAGTCCAGTACACTGCACTCGCTGGGAACAGATGCAATTGCTATTTGCACTGTTTATGGCCATAATAGCACAATAGTGGTGTTCTTACCCTGAATTAACACTAAATGCTAGAACGTGATACTGAATGTGATTCAACTCCGTTTAGGAAGTTGTATTGAACCCCAGTTGGCCTTACAAGAAAAACACTCTGCTTTTGAGAAACAGGCACTCTTGCACTCTACTGTGTTTCCTATAGGGCCAGTACAGTGAGCTAGCTCAGAACAAAAGAACTGTGCTTCCTACACAAACGGGGCATATCTAGTTCAACTCAGTATTGGAAACTAAGTAAACAGGAGCTTCTTTTCAGTCCAATACTCTGCACTCGCTGGGAACAGACGCGAGTGCAATTTGCACTGTTTATGGCCAGAATAGCACAATAGTGGTGTTCTTACCCTGAATTAACACTTAATGCTAGAACGTGATACTGAATGTGATTCAACTCCGTTTAGGAAGTTGTATTGAACCCCAGTTGGCCTCAGAAGAAAAACACTCTGCTTTTGAGAAACAGGCACTCTTGCACTCTACTGTGTTTCCTATAGGGCCAGTACAGTGAGCTAGCTCAGAAAAAAAGAACTGTGCTTCCTACACAAACGGGGCATACCTAGTTCAACTCAGTATTGGAAACTAAGTAAAACTGGAGCGTCTCTTCAGTCCAGTACACTGCACTCGCTGGGAACAGACGCGAGTGCTATTTGCACTGTTTATGGCCAGAATAGCATAATAGTGGTGTTCTTACCCTGACTTAACACTAAATGCTAGAATGTGTAACTGAATGTGATTCAACTCCGTTCAGGAAGTTGTATTGAACCCCAGTTGGCCTTACAAGAAAAACACTCTGCTTTTGAGAAACAGGCACTCTTGCACTCTACTGTGTTTCCTATAGGGCCAGTACAGTGAGCTAGCTCAGAACAAAAGAACTGTGCTTCCTACACAAACGGGGCATATCTAGTTCAACTCAGTATTGGAAACTAAGTAAACAGGAGCTTCTTTTCAGTCCAATACTCTGCACACGCTGGGAACAGACGCGAGTGCAATTTGCACTGTTTATGGCCAGAGTAGCACAATAGTGGTGTTCTTACCCTGAATTAACACTAAATGCTAGAACGTGAAACTGAATGTGATTCAACTCCGTTTAGGAAGTTGTATTGGACCCCAGTTGGCCTTACAGGAAAAACACTGTGCTTTTGAGAAACAGGCACTCTTGCACTCAACTGTGTTTCCTATAGGGCCAGTACAGTGAGCTAGCTCAGAACAAAAGAACTCTGCTTCCTACACAAACGGGGCATATCTAGTTCAACTCAGTATTGGAAACTAAGTAAAACAGTAGCTTCTCTACAGTCCAATACACTGCACTCGCTGGGAACAGACGCGAGTGCTATTTGCACTGTTTATGGCCAGAATAGCACAATAGTGGTGTTCTTACCCTGAATTAACACTAAAGGCTAGAACGTGAAACTGAATGTGATTCAACTCCGTTTAGGAAGTTGTATTGAACCCCAGTTGGCCTTACAAGAAAAACACTCTGCTTTTGAGAAACAGGCACTCTTGTACTCTACTGTGTTTCCTATAGGGCCAGTACAGTGAGCTAGCTCAGAACAAAAGAACTGTGCTTCCTACACAAACGGGGCATACATAGTTCAACTCAGTATTGGAAACTAAGTAAAACAGGAGCGTCTCTTCAGTCCAGTACACTGCACTCGCTGGGAACAGATGCAATTGCTATTTGCACTGTTTTTTTCCATAATAGCACAATAGTGGTGTTCTTACCCTGAATTAACACTAAATGCTAGAACGTGATACTGAATGTGATTCAACTCCGTTTAGGAAGTTGTATTGAACCCCAGTTGGCCTTACAAGAAAAACACTCTGCTTTTGAGAAACAGGCACTCTTGCACTCTACTGTGTTTCCTATAGGGCCAGTACAGTGAGCTAGCTCAGAACAAAAGAACTGTGCTTCCTACACAAACGGGGCATATCTAGTTCAACTCAGTATTGGAAACTAAGTAAACAGGAGCTTCTTTTCAGTCCAATACTCTGCACTCGCTGGGAACAGACGCGAGTGCAATTTGCACTGTTTATGGCCAGAATAGCACAATAGTGGTGTTCTTACCCTGAATTAACACTTAATGCTAGAACGTGATACTGAATGTGATTCAACTCCGTTTAGGAAGTTGTATTGAACCCCAGTTGGCCTCAGAAGAAAAACACTCTGCTTTTGAGAAACAGGCACTCTTGCACTCTACTGTGTTTCCTATAGGGCCAGTACAGTGAGCTAGCTCAGAACAAAAGAACTGTGCTTCCTACACAAACGGGGCATACCTAGTTCAACTCAGTATTAGAAAGTAAGTAAAACTGGAGCGTCTCTTCAGTCCAGTACACTGCACTCGCTGGGAACAGACGCGAGTGCTATTTGCACTGTTTATGGCCAGAATAGCACAATAGTGGTGTTCTTACCCTGACTTAACACTAAATGCTAGAATGTGTAACTGAATGTGATTCAACTCCGTTCAGGAAGTTGTATTGAACCCCAGTTGGCCTTACAAGAAAAACACTCTGCTTTTGAGAAACAGGCACTCTTGCACTCTACTGTGTTTCCTATAGGGCCAGTACAGTGAGCTAGCTCAGAACAAAAGAACTGTGCTTCCTACACAAACGGGGCATATCTAGTTCAACTCAGTATTGGAAACTAAGTAAACAGGAGCTTCTTTTCAGTCCAATACTCTGCACTCGCTGGGAACAGACGCGAGTGCAATTTGCACTGTTTATGGCCAGAGTAGCACAATAGTGGTGTTCTTACCCTGAATTAACACTAAATGCTAGAACGTGAAACTGAATGTGATTCAACTCCGTTTAGGAAGTTGTATTGGACCCCAGTTGGCCTTACAGGAAAAACACTCTGCTTTTGAGAAACAGGCACTCTTGCACTCAACTGTGTTTCCTATAGGCCAGTACAGTGAGCTAGCTCAGAACAAAAGAACTCTGCTTCCTACACAAACGGGGCATATCTAGTTCAACTCAGTATTGGAAACTAAGTAAAACAGTAGCTTCTCTACAGTCCAATACACTGCACTCGCTGGGAACAGACGCGAGTGCTATTTGCACTGTTTATGGCCAGAATAGCACAATAGTGGTGTTCTTACCCTGAATTAACACTAAAGGCTAGAACGTGAAACTGAATGTGATTCAACTCCGTTTAGGAAGTTGTATTGAACCCCAGTTGGCCTTACAAGAAAAACACTCTGCTTTTGAGAAACAGGCACTCTTGCACTCTACTGTGTTTCCTATAGGGCCAGTACAGTGAGCTAGCTCAGAACAAAAGAACTGTGCTTCCTACACAAACGGGGCATACATAGTTCAACTCAGTATTGGAAACTAAGTAAAACAGGAGCGTCTCTTCAGTCCAGTACACTGCACTCGCTGGGAACAGATGCAATTGCTATTTGCACTGTTTATGGCCATAATAGCACAATAGTGGTGTTCTTACCCTGAATTAACACTAAATGCTAGAACGTGATACTGAATGTGATTCAACTCCGTTTAGGAAGTTGTATTGAACCCCAGTTGGCCTTACAAGAAAAACACTCTGCTTTTGAGAAACAGGCACTCTTGCACTCTACTGTGTTTCCTATAGGGCCAGTACAGTGAGCTAGCTCAGAACAAAAGAACTGTGCTTCCTACACAAACGGGGCATATCTAGTTCAACTCAGTATTGGAAACTAAGTAAACAGGAGCTTCTTTTCAGTCCAATACTCTGCACTCGCTGGGAACAGACGCGAGTGCAATTTGCACTGTTTATGGCCAGAATAGCACAATAGTGGTGTTCTTACCCTGAATTAACACTTAATGCTAGAACGTGATACTGAATGTGATTCAACTCCGTTTAGGAAGTTGTATTGAACCCCAGTTGGCCTCAGAAGAAAAACACTCTGCTTTTGAGAAACAGGCACTCTTGCACTCTACTGTGTTTCCTATAGGGCCAGTACAGTGAGCTAGCTCAGAACAAAAGAACTGTGCTTCCTACACAAACGGGGCATACCTAGTTCAACTCAGTATTGGAAACTAAGTAAAACTGGAGCGTCTCTTCAGTCCAGTACACTGCACTCGCTGGGAACAGACGCGAGTGCTATTTGCACTGTTTATGGCCAGAATAGCACAATAGTGGTGTTCTTACCCTGACTTAACACTAAATGCTAGAATGTGTAACTGAATGTGATTCAACTCCGTTCAGGAAGTTGTATTGAACCCCAGTTGGCCTTACAAGAAAAACACTCTGCTTTTGAGAAACAGGCACTCTTGCACTCTACTGTGTTTCCTATAGGGCCAGTACAGTGAGCTAGCTCAGAACAAAAGAACTGTGTTTCCTACACAAACGGGGCATATCTAGTTCAACTCAGTATTGGAAACTAAGTAAACAGGAGCTTCTTTTCAGTCCAATACTCTGCACTCGCTGGGAACAGACGCGAGTGCAATTTGCACTGTTTATGGCCAGAGTAGCACAATAGTGGTGTTCTTACCCTGAATTAACACTAAATGCTAGAACGTGAAACTGAATGTGATTCAACTCCGTTTAGGAAGTTGTATTGGACCCCAGTTGGCCTTACAGGAAAAACACTCTGCTTTTGAGAAACAGGCACTCTTGCACTCAACTGTGTTTCCTATAGGGCCAGTACAGTGAGCTAGCTCAGAACAAAAGAACTCTGCTTCCTACACAAACGGGGCATATCTAGTTCAACTCAGTATTGGAAACTAAGTAAAACAGTAGCTTCTCTACAGTCCAATACACTGCACTCGCTGGGAACAGACGCGAGTGCTATTTCCTCTGTTTATGGCCAGAATAGCACAATAGTGGTGTTCTTACCCTGAATTAACACTAAAGGCTAGAACGTGAAACTGAATGTGATTCAACTCCGTTTAGGAAGTTGTATTGAACCCAAGTTGGCCTTACAAGAAAAACACTCTGCTTTTGAGAAACAGGCACTCTTGCCCTCTACTGTGTTTCCTATAGGGCGAGTACAGTGAGCTAACTCAGAAAAGAACTGTGCTTCCTACACAAACGGGGCATATCTAGTTCAACTCAGTATTGGAAACTAAGTAATACAGGAGCTTCTCTTCAGTCCAATACACTGCACTCGCTGGGAACAGACGCGAGTGCTATTTGCACTGTTTATGGCCAGAATAGCACAATAGTGGTGTTCTTACCCTGAATTAACACTAAAGGCTAGAACGTGAAACTGAATGTGATTCAACTCCGTTTAGGAAGTTGTATTGAACCCCAGTTGGCCTTACAAGAAAAACACTCTGCTTTTGAGAAACAGGCACTCTTGTACTCTACTGTGTTTCCTATAGGGCCAGTACAGTGAGCTAGCTCAGAACAAAAGAACTGTGCTTCCTACACAAACGGGGCATACATAGTTCAACTCAGTATTGGAAACTAAGTAAAACAGGAGGGTCTCTTCAGTCCAGTACACTGCACTCGCTGGGAACAGATGCGATTGCTATTTGCACTGTTTATGGCCATAATAGCACAATAGTGGTGTTCTTACCCTGAATTAACACTAAATGCTAGAACGTGATACTGAATGTGATTCAACTCCGTTTAGGAAGTTGTATTGAACCCCAGTTGGCCTTACAAGAAAAACACTCTGCTTTTGAGAAACAGGCACTCTTGCACTCTACTGTGTTTCCTATAGGGCCAGTACAGTGAGCTAGCTCAGAACAAAAGAACTGTGCTTCCTACACAAACGGGGCATATCTAGTTCAACTCAGTATTGGAAACTAAGTAAACAGGAGCTACTTTTCAGACCAATACTCTGCACTCGCTGGGAACAGACGCGAGTGCAATTTGCACTGTTTATGTCCAGAGTAGCACAATAGTGGTGTTCTTACCCTGAATTAACACTAAATGCTAGAACGTGAAACTGAATGTGATTCAACTCCGTTTAGGAAGTTGTATTGAACCCCAGTTGGCTTTACAAGAAAAACACTCTGCTTTTGAGAAACAGGCACTCTTGCACTCTACTGTGTTTCCTAAAGGGCCAGTACAGTGAGCTAGCTCAGAAAAGAACTGTGCTTCCTACACAAACGGGGCATATCTAGTTCAACACAGTATTGGAAACTAAGTAACACAGGAGCTTCTCTTCAGTCCAATACACTGCACTCTCTGGGAACAGACGCGAGTGCTATTTGCACTGTTTATGGCCAGAATAGCACAATAAGGGTGTTCTTACCCTGAATTAACACTAAATGCTAGAACGTGAAACTGAATGTGATTCAACTCTGTTTAGGAAGTTGTATTGAACCCCAGTTGGCCTTACAAGAAAATCTCTGCTTTTGAGAAACAGGCACTCTTGCACCATACTTTGTTTCTTATAGGGCCACTACAGTGAGCTAGCTCAGAACAAAAGAACTGTGCTTCCTACACAAACGGGGCATATCTAGTTCAACTCAGTATTGGAAACTAAGTAAAACAGGAGCTTCTCTTCAGTCCAATACACTGTACTCGCTGGGAACAGACGCGAGTGCAATTTGCACTGTTTATGGCCAGAATAGCACAATAGTGGTGTTCTTACCCTGAATTAACACTAAATGCTAGAACGTGAAAACGAATGTGATTCAACTCCGTTTAGGAAGTTGTATTGAACCCCAGTTGGCCTTACAAGAAAATCACTCTGCTTTTGAGAAACAGGCACTCTTGCACTCTACTGTGTTTCCTACAGGGCCAGTACAGTGAGCTAGCTCAGAACAAAAGAACTGTGCTTCCTACACAAACGGGGCATATCTAGTTCAACTCAGTATTGGAAACTAAGTAAAACAGGAGCTTCTCTTCAGTCCAATACACTGCACTCACCTTAACAGACACAAGTGCTATTTGCACTGTTTATGGCCAGAATAGCACAATAGTGGTGTTCTTACCCTGAATTAACACTAAATGCTAGAACGTGAAACTGAATGTGATTCAACTCCGTTTAGGAAGTTGTATTGAACCCCAGTTGGCCTTACCAGAAAAACACTCTGCTTTTGAGAAACAGGCACTCTTGCACCATACTTTGTTTCTTATAGGGCCACTACAGTGAGCTAGCTCAGAACAAAAGAACTGTGCTTCCTACACAAACGGGGCATATCTAGTTCAACTCAGTATTGGAAACTAAGTAAAACAGGAGCTTCTCTTCAGTCCAATACACTGCACTCGCTGGGAACAGACACGAGTGCTATTTGCACTGTTTATGGCCAGAATAGCACAATAGTGGTGTTCTTACCCTGAATTAACACTAAAGGCTAGAACGTGAAACCGAATGTGATTCAAC
The DNA here is from genome assembly GCF_049852395.1 of Peromyscus maniculatus bairdii. Classification (NCBI taxonomy): domain Eukaryota; kingdom Metazoa; phylum Chordata; class Mammalia; order Rodentia; family Cricetidae; genus Peromyscus; species Peromyscus maniculatus. The sequence goes on along the minus strand of NC_134856.1, from coordinate 35,287,690 downwards.
TCCGTTTAGGAAGTTGTATTGAAACCCAGTTGGCCTTACAAGAAAAACACTCTGCTTTTGAGAAACAGGCACTCTTGCACTCTACTGTGTTTCCTATAGGGCCAGTACAGTGAGCTAGCTCAGCACAAAAGAACTGTGCTTCCTACACAAATGGGGCATACCTAGTTCAACTCAGTATTGGAAACTAAGTAAAACAGATGCGTCTCTTCAGTCAAATACACTGCACTCGCTGGGAACAGACGCGAGTGCTATTTGCACTGTTTATGGCCAGAATAGCACAATAGTGGTGTTCTTACCCTGAATTAACACTAAATGCTAGAACGTGAAACTGAATGTGATTCAACTCCGTTTAGGAAGTTGTATTAAACCCCAGTTGGCTTTACAAGAAAAACACTCTGCTTTTGAGAAACAGGCACTCTTGCACTCTACTGTGTTTCCTAAAGGGCCAGTACAGTGAGCTAGCTCAGAAAAGAACTGTGCTTCCTACACAAACGGGGCATATCTAGTTTCACTCAGTATTGGAAACTAAGTAACACAGGAGCTTCTCTTCAGTCCAATACACTGCACTCTCTGGGAACAGACGCGAGTGCTATTTGCACTGTTTATGGCCAGAATAGCACAATAAGGGTGTTCTTACCCTGAATTAACACTAAATGCTAGAACGTGAAACTGAATGTGATTCAACTCTGTTTAGGAAGTTGTATTGAACCCCAGGTGGCCTTACAAGAAAATCTCTGCTTTTGAGAAACAGGCACTCTTGCACCATACTTTGTTTCTTATAGGGCCACTACAGTGAGCTAGCTCAGAACAAAAGAACTGTGCTTCCTACACAAACGGGGCATATCTAGTTCAACTCAGTATTGGAAACTAAGTAAAACAGGAGCTTCTCTTCAGTCCAATACACTGTACTCGCTGGGAACAGACGCGAGTGCAATTTGCACTGTTTATGGCCAGAATAGCACAATAGTGGTGTTCTTACCCTGAATTAACACTAAATGCTAGAACGTGAAACCGAATGTGATTCAACTCCGTTTAGGAAGTTGTATTGAACCCCAGTTGGCCTTACAAGAAAATCACTCTGCTTTTGAGAAACAGGCACTCTTGCACTCTACTGTGTTTCCTACAGGGCCAGTACAGTGAGCTAGCTCAGAACAAAAGAACTGTGCTTCCTACACAAACGGGGCATATCTAGTTCAACTCAGTATTGGAAACTAAGTAAAACAGGAGCTTCTCTTCAGTCCAATACACTGCACTCACCTTAACAGACACAAGTGCTATTTGCACTGTTTATGGCCAGAATAGCACAATAGTGGTGTTCTTACCCTGAATTAACACTAAATGCTAGAACCTGAAACTGAATGTGATTCAACTCCGTTTAGGAAGTTGTATTGAACCCCAGTTGGCCTTACCAGAAAAACACTCTGCTTTTGAGAAACAGGCACTCTTGCACCATACTTTGTTTCTTATAGGGCCACTACAGTGAGCTAGCTCAGAACAAAAGAACTGTGCTTCCTACACAAACGGGGCATATCTAGTTCAACTCAGTATTGGAAACTAAGTAAAACAGGAGCTTCTCTTCAGTCCAATACACTGCACTCGCTGGGAACAGACACGAGTGCTATTTGCACTGTTTATGGCCAGAATAGCACAATAGTGGTGTTCTTACCCTGAATTAACACTAAAGGCTAGAACGTGAAACCGAATGTGATTCAACTCCGTTTAGGAAGTTGTATTGAACCCCAGTTGGCCTTACAAGAAAAACACTCTGCTTTTGAGAAACAGGCACTCTTGCACTCTACTGTGTTTCCTATAGGGCCAGTACAGTGAGCTAGCTCAGCACAAAAGAACTGTGCTTCCTACACAAATGGGGCATACCTAGTTCAACTCAGTATTGGAAACTAAGTAAAACAGATGCGTCTCTTCAGTCAAATACACTGCACTCGCTGGGAACAGACGCGAGTGCTATTTGCACTGTTTATGGCCAGAATAGCACAATAGTGGTGTTCTTACCCTGAATTAACACTAAATGCTAGAACATGAAACTGAATGTGACTCACCTCCGTTTAGGAAGTTGTATTGAACCCCAGTTGGCCTTACAGGAAAAACACTCTGCTTTTGAGAAACAGGCACTCTTGCACTCTACTGTGTTTCCTATAGGGCCAGTACAGTGAGCTAGCTCAGAACAAAAGAACTGTGCTTGCTACACAAACGGGGCATATCTAGTTCAACTCAGTATTGGAAATTAAGTAAAACAGGAGCTTCTCTTCAGTCCAATACACTGTATTCGCTGGGAACAGACGCGAGTGCAATTTGCACTGTTTATGGCCAGAATAGCACAATCGTGGTGTTCTTACCCTGAATTAACACTAAATGCTAGAACGTGAAACCGAATATGATTCAACTCCGTTTAGGAAGTTGTATTGAACCCCAGTTGGCCTTACAAGAAAAACACTCTGCTTTTGAGAAACAGGCACTCTTGCACTCTACTGTGTTTTCTATAGGGCCAATACAGTGAGCTAGCTCAGAACAAAAGATCTGTGCTTCCTACACAAACGGGGCATATCTAGTTCAACTCAGTATTGGAAACTAAGTAAAACAGGAGCGTCTCTTCAGTCCAGTACACTGCACTCGCTGGGAACAGACGCGAGTGCTATTTGCACTATTTATGGCCAGAGTAGCACAATAGTGGAGTTCTTACCCTGAATTAACACTAAATGCTAGAACGTGAAACTGAATGTGATTCAACTCCGTTTAGGAAGTTGTATTGAACCCCAGTTGGCCTTACAAGAAATTCTCTGCTTTTGAGTAACAGGCACTCTTGCACTCTACTGTGTTTCTTAAAGGGCCAGTACAGGGAGCTAGCTCAGAACAAAAGAACTGTGCTTCCTACACAAACGGGGCATATCTAGTTCAACTCAGTATTGGAAACTAAGTAAAACAGGAGCTTCTCTTCAGTCTAATACACTGTATTCGCTGGGAACAGACGCGAGTGCAATTTCCACTGTTTATGGCCAAAATAGCACAATAGTGGTGTTCTTACCCTGAATTAACACTAAATGCTAGAACATGAAACTGAATGTGATTCAACTCTGTTTAGGAATTTGTATTGAACCCCAGTTGGCCTTACAAGAAAAACACTCTGCTTTTGAGAAACAGGCACTCTTGCACTCTACTGTGTTTCCTAAAGGGCCAGTACAGTGAGCTAGCTCAGAAAAGAACTGTGCTTCCTACACAGACAGGGCATATCTAGTTCAACTCAGTATTGGAAACTAAGTAACACAGGAGCTTCTCTTCAGTCCAATACACTGCACTCTCTGGGAACAGACGCGAGTGCTATTTGCACTGTTTATGGCCAGAATAGCACAATAAGGGTGTTCTTACCCTGAATTAACACTAAATGCTAGAAAGTGAAACTGAATGTGATTCAACTCTGTTTAGGAAGTTGTATTGAACCCCAGTTGGCCTTACAAGAAAATCTCTGCCTTTTAGAAACAGGCACTCTTGCACCATACTGTGTTTCTTATAGGGCCACTACAGAGAGCTAGCTCAGAACAAAAGAACTGTGCTTCCTACACAAACGGGGCATATCTAGTTCAACTCAGTATTGGAAATTAAGTAAAACAGGAGCTTCTCTTCAGTCCAATACACTGTATTCGCTGGGAACAGACGCGAGTGCAATTTGCACTGTTTATGGCCAGAATAGCACAATCGTGGTGTTCTTACCCTGAATTAACACTAAATGCTAGAACGTGAAACCGAATATGATTCAACTCCGTTTAGGAAGTTGTATTGAACCCCAGTTGGCCTTACAAGAAAAACACTCTGCTTTTGAGAAACAGGCACTCTTGCACTCTACTGTGTTTCCTATAGGGCCAGTACAGTGAGCTAGCTCAGAAAAAAAGAACTGTGCTTCCTACACAAACGGGGCATATCTAGTTCAACTCAGTATTGGAAACTAAGTAAAACAGGAGCTTCTCCTCAGTCCAATACACTGCACTCGCTGGGAACAGACGTGAGTGCTATTTGCACTGTTTATTGCCAGAGTAGCACAATAGTGGTGTTCTTACCCTGAATTAACACTAAATGCTAGAACGTGAAACTGAATGTGATTCAACTCCGTTTAGGAAGTTGTATTAAACCCCAGTTGGCTTTACAAGAAAAACACTCTGCTTTTGAGAAACAGGCACTCTTGCACTCTACTGTGTTTCCTAAAGGGCCAGTACAGTGAGCTAGCTCAGAAAAGAACTGTGCTTCCTACACAAACGGGGCATATCTAGTTCAACTCAGTATTGGAAACTAAGTAACACAGGAGCTTCTCTTCAGTCCAATACACTGCACTCTCTGGGAACAGACGCGAGTGCTATTTGCACTGTTTATGGCCAGAATAGCACAATAAGGGTGTTCTTACCCTGAATTAACACTAAATGCTAGAACGTGAAACTGAATGTGATTCAACTCCGTTTAGGAAGTTGTATTGAACCCCAGTTGGCCTTACAAGAAAATCTCTGCTTTTGAGAAACAGGCACTCTTGCACCATACTTTGTTTCTTATAGGGCCACTACAGTGAGCTAGCTCAGAACAAAAGAACTGTGCTTCCTACATAAACGGGGCATATCTAGTTCAACTCAGTATTGGAAACTAAGTAAAACAGGAGCTTCTCTTCAGTCCAATACACTGTACTCTCTGGGAACAGAAGCGAGTGCAATTTGCACTGTTTATGGCCAGAATAGCACAATAGTGGTGTTCTTACTCTGAATTAACACTAAATGATAGAACGTGAAACCGAATGTGATTCAAATCCGTTTAGGAAGTTGTATTGAACCCCAGTTGGCCTTACAAGAAAAACACTCTGCTTTTGAGAAACAGGCACTCTTGCACTCTACTGTGTTTCCTACAGGGCCAGTACAGTGAGCTAGCTCAGAACAAAAGAACTGTGCTTCCTACACAAACGGGGCATATCTAGTTCAACTCAGTATTGGAAACTAAGTAAAACAGGAGCTTCTCTTCAGTCCAATACACTGCACTCGCTGGGAACAGACACGAGTGCTATTTGCACTGTTTATGGCCAGAATAGCACAATAGTGGTGTTCTTACCCTGAATTAACACTAAATGCTAGAACGTGAAACTGAATGTGATTCAACTCCGTTTAGGAAGTTGTATTGAACCCCAGTTGGCCTTACAAGAAAAACACTCTGCTTTTGAGAAACAGGCACTCTTGCACTCTACTGTGTTTCCTATAGGGCCAGTAGAGTGAGCTAGCTCAGCACAAAAGAACTGTGCTTCCTACACAAACGGGGCATATCTAGTTCAACTCAGTATTGGAAACTAAGTAAAACAGGAGCTTCTCTTCAGTGCAATACACAACACTCGCTGGGAACAGACGCGAGTGCTATTTGCACTGTTTATGGCCAGAATAGCACAATAGTGGTGTTCTTACCCTGAATTAACACTAAAGGCTAAAACGTGAAACCGAATGTGATTCAACTCCGTTTAGGAAGTTGTATTGGACCCCAGTTGTCCTTACAAGACAAAAACTCTGCTTTTGAGAAACAGGCACTCTTGCACTCTACTGTGTTTCCTATAGGGCCAGTACAGTGAGCTAGCTCAGAACAAAAGAACTGTGCTTCCTACACAAACGGGGCATACATAGTTCAACTCAGTATTGGAAACTAAGTAAAACAGGAGCGTCTCTTCAGTCCAGTACACTGCACTCGCTGGGAACAGACGCGAGTGCTATTTGCACTGTTTATGGCCATAATAGCACAATAGTGGTGTTCTTACCCTGAATTAACACTTAATGCTAGAACGTGATACTGAATGTGATTCAACTCCGTTTAGGAAGTTGTATTCAACCCCAGTTGGCCTCAGAAGAAAAACACTCTGCTTTTGAGAAACAGGCACTCTTGCACTCTACTGTGTTTCCTATAGGGCCAGTACAGTGAGCTAGCTCAGAACAAAAGAACTGTGCTTCCTACACAAACGGTGCATACCTAGTTCAACTCAGTATTGGAAACTAAGTAAAACTGGAGCGTCTCTTCAGTCCAGTACACTGCACTCGCTGGGAACAGACGCGAGTGCTATTTGCACTGTTTATGGCCAGAATAGCACAATAGTGGTGTTCTTACCCTGAATTAACACTAAATGCTAGAATGTGTAACTGAATGTGATTCAACTCCGTTCAGGAAGTTGTATTGAACCCCAGTTGGCCTTACAAGAAAAACACTCTGCTTTTGAGAAACAGGCAATCTTGCACTCTACTGTGTTTCCTATAGGGCCAGTACAGTGAGCTAGCTCAGAACAAAAGAACTGTGCTTCCTACACAAACGGGGCATATCTAGTTCAACTCAGTATTGGAAACTAAGTAAACAGGAGCTTCTTTTCAGTCCAATACTCTGCACTCGCTGGGAACAGACGCGAGTGCAATTTGCACTGTTTATGGCTAGAATAGCACAATAGTGGTGTTCTTACCCTGAATTAACACTAAATGCTAGAACGTGAAACCGAATGTTATTCAACTCTGTTTAGGAAGTTGTATTGAACCCCAGTTGGCCTTACAAGAAAAACACTCTGCTTTTGAGAAACAGGCACTCTTGCACTCTACTGTGTTTCCTATAGGGCCAGTACAGTGAGCTAGCTCAGAACAAAAGAACTGTGCTTCCTACACAAACGGGGCTTATCTAGTTCAACTCAGTATTGGAAACAAAGTAAAACAGGAGCTTCTCTTCAGTCCAATACACTGCACTCGCTGGGAACAGACACGAGTGCTATTTGCACTGTTTATGGCCAGAATAGCACAATAATGGTGTTCTTACCCTGAATTAAAACTAAAAGATAGAACGTGAAACTGAATGTGATTCAACTCCGTTTAGGAAGTTTTATTGAACCCCAGTTGGCCTTACAAGAAAAACACTCTGCTTTTGAGAAACAGGCACTCTTGCACTCTACTGTGTTTCCTATAGGGCCAGTACAGTGAGCTAGCTCAGAAAAAAAGAACTGTGCTTCCTACAAAAACAGGGCATATCTAGTTCAACTCAGTATTGGAAACTAAGTAAAACAGGAGCTTCTCTTCAGTCCAATACACTGCACTCGCTGGGAACACACGCGAGTGCTATTTGCACAGTTTATGGCCAGAGTAGCACAATAGTGGTGTTCTTACCCTGAATTAACACTAAATGCTAGAACGTGAAACTGAATGTGATTCAACTCCGTTTAGGAAGTTGTATTAAACCCCAGTTGGCCTTACAAGAAAAACACTCTGCTTTTGAGAAACAAGCACTCTTGCACTCTACTGGGTTTCCTAAAGGGCCAGTACAGTGAGCTAGCTCAGAAAAGAACTGTGCTTCCTACACAAACGGGGCATATCTAGTTCAACTCAGTATTGGAAACTAAGTAACACAGGAGCTTCTCTTCAGTCCAATACACTGCACTCTCTGGGAACAGACGCGAGTGCTATATGCACTGTTTATGGCCAGAATAGCACTATAAGGGTGTTCTTACCCTGAATTAACACTAAATGCTAGAACGGGAAACTGAATGTGATTCAACTCTGTTTAGGAAGTTGTATTGAACCCCAGTTGGCCTTACAAGAAAATCTCTGCTTTTGAGAAACAGGCACTCTTGCACTCTACTGTGTTTCTTATAGGGCCACTACAGTGAGCTAGCTCAGAACAAAAGAACTGTGCTTCCTACACAAACAGGCCATATCTAGTTCAACTCAGTATTGGAAACTAAGTAAAACAGGAGCTTCTCTTCAGTCCAATACACTGTACTCGCTGGGAACAGACGCGAGTGCAATTTGCACTGTTTATGGCTAGAATAGCACAATAGTGGTGTTCTTACCCTGAATTAACACTAAATGCTAGAACGTGAAACCGAATGTGATTCAACTCTGTTTAGGAAGTTGTATTGAACCCCAGTTTGCCTTACAAGAAAAACACTCTGCTTTTGAGAAACAGGCACTCTTGCACTCTACTGTGTTTCCTATAGAGCCAGTACAGTGAGCTAGCTCAGAACAAAAGAACTGTGCTTCCTACACAAACGGGGCATATCTAGTTCAACTCAGTATTGGAAACTAAGTAAAACAGGAGCTTCTCTTCAGTCCAATACACTGCACTCGCTGGGACCAGACGCTAATGCTATTTGCACTGTTTATGGCCAGAATAGCACAATAGTGGTGTTCTTACCCTGAATTAACACTAAATGCTAGAAAGTTAAACTTAATGTGATTCAACTCCGTTTAGGAAGTTGTATTGAACCCCAGTTGGCCTTACAAGAAAAACACTCTGCTTTTGAGAAACAGGCACTCTTGCACTCTACTGTGTTTCCTATAGGGCCAGTACAGTGAGCTAGCTCAGAAAAAAAGAACTGTGCTTCCTACACAAACGGGGCATATCTAGTTCAACTCAGTATTGGAAACTAAGTAAAACAGGAGCTTCTCCTCAGTCCAATACACTGCACTCGCTGGGAACAGACACGAGTGCTATTTGCACTGTTTATTGCCAGAGTAGCACAATAGTGGTGTTCTTACCCTGAATTAACACTAAATGCTAGAACGTGAAACTGAATGTGATTCAACTCCGTTTAGGAAGTTGTATTAAACCCCAGTTGGCTTTACAAGAAAAACACTCTGCTTTTGAGAAACAGGCACTCTTGCACTCTACTGTGTTTCCTAAAGGGCCAGTACAGTGAGCTAGCTCAGAAAAGAACTGTGCTTCCTACACAAACGGGGCATATCTAGTTCAACTCAGTATTGGAAACTAAGTAACACAGGAGCTTCTCTTCAGTCCAATACACTGCACTCTCTGGGAACAGACACGAGTGCTATTTGCACTGTTTATGGCCAGAATAGCACAATAAGGGTGTTCTTACCCTGAATTAACACTAAATGCTAGAACGTGAAACTGAATGTGATTCAACTCCGTTTAGGAAGTTGTATTGAACCCCAGTTGGCCTTACAAGAAAATCTCTGCTTTTGAGAAACAGGCACTCTTGCACCATACTTTGTTTCTTATAGGGCCACTACAGTGAGCTAGCTCAGAACAAAAGAACTGTGCTTCCTACACAAACGGGGCATATCTAGTTCAACTCAGTATTGGAAACTAAGTAAAACAGGAGCTTCTCTTCAGTCCAATACACTGTACTCTCTGGGAACAGAAGCGAGTGCAATTTGCACTGTTTATGGCCAGAATAGCACAATAGTGGTGTTCTTACTCTGAATTAACACTAAATGATAGAACGTGAAACCGAATGTGATTCAAATCCGTTTAGGAAGTTGTATTGAACCCCAGTTGGCCTTACAAGAAAAACACTCTGCTTTTGAGAAACAGGCACTCTTGCACTCTACTGTGTTTCCTACAGGGCCAGTACAGTGAGCTAGCTCAGAACAAAAGAACTGTGCTTCCTACACAAACGGGGCATATCTAGTTCAACTCAGTATTGGAAACTAAGTAAAACAGGAGCTTCTCTTCAGTCCAATACACTGCACTCGCTGGGAACAGACACGAGTGCTATTTGCACTCTTTATGGCCAGAATAGCACAATAGTGGTGTTCTTACCCTGAATTAACACTAAATGCTAGAACGTGAAACTGAATGTGATTCAACTCCGTTTAGGAAGTTGTATTGAACCCCAGTTGGCCTTACAAGAAAAACACTCTGCTTTTGAGAAACAGGCACTCTTGCACTCTACTGTGTTTCCTATAGGGCCAGTAGAGTGAGCTAGCTCAGCACAAAAGAACTGTGCTTCCTACACAAATGGGGCATACCTAGTTCAACTCAGTATTGGAAACTAAGTAAAACAGATGCGTCTCTTCAGTCAAATACCCTGCACTCGCTGGGAACAGACGCGAGTGCTATTTGCACTGTTTATGGCCAGAATAGCACAATAGTGGTGTTCTTACCCTGAATTAACACTAAATGCTAGAACATGAAACTGAATGTGATTCAACTCCGTTTAGGAAGTTGTATTGAACCCCAGTTGGCCTTACAAGAAAAACACTCTGCTTTTGAGAAACAGGCACTCTTGCACTCTACTGTGTTTCCTATAGGGCCAGTACAGTGAGCTAGCTCAGAAAAGAACTGTGCTTCCTACACAAACGGGGCATATCTAGTTCAACTCAGTATTGGAAACTAAGTAAAACAGGAGCTTCTCTTCAGTCCAATACACTGCACTCGCTGGGAACAGACGTGAGTGCTATTTGCACTGTTTATTGCCAGAGTAGCACAATAGTGGTGTTCTTACCCTGAATTAACACTAAATGCTAGAACGTGAAACTGAATGTGATTCAACTCCGTTTAGGAAGTTGTATTGAACCCCAGTTGGCTTTACAAGAAAAACACTCTGCTTTTGAGAAACAGGCACTCTTGCACTCTACTGTGTTTCCTAAAGGGCCAGTACAGTGAGCTAGCTCAGAAAAGAACTGTGCTTCCTACACAAACGGGGCATATCTAGTTCAACACAGTATTGGAAACTAAGTAACACAGGAGCTTCTCTTCAGTCCAATACACTGCACTCTCTGGGAACAGACGCGAGTGCTATTTGCACTGTTTATGGCCAGAATAGCACAATAAGGGTGTTCTTACCCTGAATTAACACTAAATGCTAGAACGTGAAACTGAATGTGATTCAACTCTGTTTAGGAAGTTGTATTGAACCCCAGTTGGCCTTACAAGAAAATCTCTGCTTTTGAGAAACAGGCACTCTTGCACCATACTTTGTTTCTTATAGGGCCACTACAGTGAGCTAGCTCAGAACAAAAGAACTGTGCTTCCTACACAAACGGGGCATATCTAGTTCAACTCAGTATTGGAAACTAAGTAAAACAGGAGCTTCTCTTCAGTCCAATACACTGTACTCGCTGGGAACAGACGCGAGTGCAATTTGCACTGTTTATGGCCAGAATAGCACAATAGTGGTGTTCTTACCCTGAATTAACACTAAATGCTAGAACGTGAAACCGAATGTGATTCAACTCCGTTTAGGAAGTTGTATTGAACCCCAGTTGGCCTTACAAGAAAATCACTCTGCTTTTGAGAAACAGGCACTCTTGCACTCTACTGTGTTTCGTACAGGGCCAGTACAGTGAGCTAGCTCAGAACAAAAGAACTGTGCTTCCTACACAAATGGGGCATATCTAGTTCAACTCAGTATTGGAAACTAAGTAAAACAGGAGCTTCTCTTCAGTCCAATACACTGCACTCACCTTAACAGACACGAGTGCTATTTGCACTGTTTATGGCCAGAATAGCACAATAGTGGTGTTCTTACCCTGAATTAACACTAAATGCTAGAACGTGAAACTGAATGTGATTCAACTCCGTTTAGGAAGTTGTATTGAACCCCAGTTGGCCTTACCAGAAAAACACTCTGCTTTTGAGAAACAGGCACTCTTGCACCATACTTTGTTTCTTATAGGGCCACTACAGTGAGCTAGCTCAGAACAAAAGAACTGTGCTTCCTACACAAACGGGGCATATCTAGTTCAACTCAGTATTGGAAACTAAGTAAAACAGGAGCTTCTCTTCAGTCCAATACACTGCACTCGCTGGGAACAGACACGAGTGCTATTTGCACTGTTTATGGCCAGAATAGCACAATAGTGGTGTTCTTACCCTGAATTAACACTAAAGGCTAGAACGTGAAACCGAATGTGATTCAACTCCGTTTAGGAAGTTGTATTGAACCCCAGTTGGCCTTACAAGAAAAACACTCTGCTTTTGAGAAACAGGCACTCTTGCACTCTACTGTGTTTCCTATAGGGCCAGTACAGTGAGCTAGCTCAGCACAAAAGAACTGTGCTTCCTACACAAATGGGGCATACCTAGTTCAACTCAGTATTGGAAACTAAGTAAAACAGATGCGTCTCTTCAGTCAAATACACTGCACTCGCTGGGAACAGACGCGAGTGCTATTTGCACTGTTTATGGCCAGAATAGCACAATAGTGGTGTTCTTACCCTGAATTAACACTAAATGCTAGAACATGAAACTGAATGTGACTCACCTCCGTTTAGGAAGTTGTATTGAACCCCAGTTGGCCTTACAAGAAAAATACTCTGCTTTTGAGAAACAGGCACTCTTGCACTCTACTGTGTTTCCTATAGGGCCAGTACAGTGAGCTAGCTCAGCACAAAAGAACTGTGCTTCCTACACAAATGGGGCAAACCTAGTTCAACTCAGTATTGGAAACTAAGTAAAACAGATGCGTCTCTTCAGTCAAATACACTGCACTCGCTGGGAACAGACGCGAGTGCTATTTGCACTGTTTATGGCCAGAATAGCACAATAGTGGTGTTCTTACCCTGAATTAACACTAAATGCTAGAACATGAAACTGAATGTGACTCACCTCCGTTTAGGAAGTTGTATTGAACCCCAGTTGGCCTTACAAGAAAAACACTCTGCTTTTGAGAAACAGGCACTCTTGCACTCTACTGTGTTTCCTATAGGGCCAGTACAGTGAGCTAGCTCAGAAAAGAACTGTGCTTCCTACACAAACGGGGCATATCTAGTTCAACTCAGTATTGGAAATTAAGTAAAACAGGAGCTTCTCTTCAGTCCAATACACTGTATTCGCTGGGAACAGACGCGAGTGCAATTTGCACTGTTTATGGCCAGAATAGCACAATCGTGGTGTTCTTACCCTGAATTAACACTAAATGCTAGAACGTGAAACCGAATATGATTCAACTCCGTTTAGGAAGTTGTATTGAACCCCAGTTTGCCTTACAAGAAAAACACTCTGCTTTTGAGAAACAGGCACTCTTGCACTCTACTGTGTTTTCTATAGGTCCAATACAGTGAGCTAGCTCAGAACAAAAGATCTGTGCTTCCTACACAAACGGGGCATATCTAGTTCAACTCAGTATTGGAAACTAAGTAAAACAGGAGCGTCTCTTCAGTCCAGTACACTGCACTCGCTGGGAACAGACGCGAGTGCTATTTGCACTATTTATGGCCAGAGTAGCACAATAGTGGAGTTCTTACCCTGAATTAACACTAAATGCTAGAACGTGAAACTGAATGTGATTCAACTCCGTTTAGGAAGTTGTATTGAACCCCAGTTGGCCTTACAAGAAATTCTCTGCTTTTGAGTAACAGGCACTCTTGCACTCTACTGTGTTTCTTAAAGGGCCAGTACAGGGAGCTAGCTCAGAACAAAAGAACTGTGCTTCCTACACAAACGGGGCATATCTAGTTCAACTCAGTATTGGAAACTAAGTAAAACAGGAGCTTCTCTTCAGTCTAATACACTGTATTCGCTGGGAACAGACGCGAGTGCAATTTGCACTGTTTATGGCCAGAATAGCACAATAGTGGTGTTCTTACCCTGAATTAACACTAAATGCTAGAACATGAAACCGAATGTGATTCAACTCCGTTTAGGAAGTTATATTGAACCCCAGTTGGCCTTACAAGCTAAACACTCTGCTTTTGAGAAACAGGCACTCTTGCACTCTACTGTGTTTCCTATAGAGCCAGTACAGTGAGCTAGCTCAGAACAAAAGAACTGTGCTTCCTACACAAACGGGGCATATCTAGTTCAACTCAGTATTGGAAACTAAGTAAAACAGGAGCTTCTCTTCAGTCCAATACACTGCACTCGCTGGGACCAGACGCTAATGCTATTTGCACTGTTTATGGCCAGAATAGCACAATAGTGGTGTTCTTACCCTGAATTAACACTAAATGCTAGAAAGTTAAACTTAATGTGATTCAACTCCGTTTAGGAAGTTGTATTGAACCCCAGTTGGCCTTACAAGAAAAACACTCTGCTTTTGAGAAACAGGCACTCTTGCACTCTACTGTGTTTCCTATAGGGCCAGTACAGTGAGCTAGCTCAGAAAAAAAGAACTGTGCTTCCTACACAAACGGGGCATATCTAGTTCAACTCAGTATTGGAAACTAAGTAAAACAGGAGCTTCTCCTCAGTCCAATACACTGCACTCGCTGGGAACAGACACGAGTGCTATTTGCACTGTTTATTGCCAGAGTAGCACAATAGTGGTGTTCTTACCCTGAATTAACACTAAATGCTAGAACGTGAAACTGAATGTGATTCAACTCCGTTTAGGAAGTTGTATTAAACCCCAGTTGGCTTTACAAGAAAAACACTCTGCTTTTGAGAAACAGGCACTCTTGCACTCTACTGTGTTTCCTAAAGGGCCAGTACAGTGAGCTAGCTCAGAAAAGAACTGTGCTTCCTACACAAACGGGGCATATCTAGTTCAACTCAGTATTGGAAACTAAGTAACACAGGAGCTTCTCTTCAGTCCAATACACTGCACTCTCTGGGAACAGACGCGAGTGCTATTTGCACTGTTTATGGCCAGAATAGCACAATAAGGGTGTTCTTACCCTGAATTAACACTAAATGCTAGAACGTGAAACTGAATGTGATTCATCTCCGTTTAGGAAGTTGTATTGAACCCCAGTTGGCCTTACAAGAAAATCTCTGCTTTTGAGAAACAGGCACTCTTGCACCATACTTTGTTTCTTATAGGGCCACTACAGTGAGCTAGCTCAGAACAAAAGAACTGTGCTTCCTACACAAACGGGGCATATCTAGTTCAACTCAGTATTGGAAACTAAGTAAAACAGGAGCTTCTCTTCAGTCCAATACACTGTACTCTCTGGGAACAGAAGCGAGTGCAATTTGCACTGTTTATGGCCAGAATAGCACAATAGTGGTGTTCTTACTCTGAATTAACACTAAATGATAGAACGTGAAACCGAATGTGATTCAAATCCGTTTAGGAAGTTGTATTGAACCCCAGTTGGCCTTACAAGAAAAACACTCTGCTTTTGAGAAACAGGCACTCTTGCACTCTACTGTGTTTCCTACAGGGCCAGTACAGTGAGCTAGCTCAGAACAAAAGAACTGTGCTTCCTACACAAACGGGGCATATCTAGTTCAACTCAGTATTGGAAACTAAGTAAAACAGGAGCTTCTCTTCAGTCCAATACACTGCACTCGCTGGGAACAGACACGAGTGCTATTTGCACTGTTTATGGCCAGAATAGCACAATAGTGGTGTTCTTACCCTGAATTAACACTAAATGCTAGAACGTGAAACTGAATGTGATTCAACTCCGTTTAGGAAGTTGTATTGAACCCCAGTTGGCCTTACAAGAAAAACACTCTGCTTTTGAGAAACAGGCACTCTTGCACTCTACTGTGTTTCCTATAGGGCCAGTAGAGTGAGCTAGCTCAGCACAAAAGAACTGTGCTTCCTACACAAATGGGGCATACCTAGTTCAACTCAGTATTGGAAACTAAGTAAAACAGATGCGTCTCTTCAGTCAAATACCCTGCACTCGCTGGGAACAGACGCGAGTGCTATTTGCACTGTTTATGGCCAGAATAGCACAATAGTGGTGTTCTTACCCTGAATTAACACTAAATGCTAGAACATGAAACTGAATGTGATTCAACTCCGTTTAGGAAGTTGTATTGAACCCCAGTTGGCCTTACAAGAAAAACACTCTGCTTTTGAGAAACAGGCACTCTTGCACTCTACTGTGTTTCCTATAGGGCCAGTACAGTGAGCTAGCTCAGAAAAGAACTGTGCTTCCTACACAAACGGGGCATATCTAGTTCAACTCAGTATTGGAAACTAAGTAAAACAGGAGCTTCTCTTCAGTCCAATACACTGCACTCGCTGGGAACAGACGTGAGTGCTATTTGCACTGTTTATTGCCAGAGTAGCACAATAGTGGTGTTCTTACCCTGACTTAACACTAAATGCTAGAACGTGAAACTGAATGTGATTCAACTCCGTTTAGGAAGTTGTATTGAACCCCAGTTGGCTTTACAAGAAAAACACTCTGCTTTTGAGAAACAGGCACTCTTGCACTCTACTGTGTTTCCTAAAGGGCCAGTACAGTGAGCTAGCTCAGAAAAGAACTGTGCTTCCTACACAAACGGGGCATATCTAGTTCAACACAGTATTGGAAACTAAGTAACACAGGAGCTTCTCTTCAGTCCAATACACTGCACTCTCTGGGAACAGACGCGAGTGCTATTTGCACTGTTTATGGCCAGAATAGCACAATAAGGGTGTTCTTACCCTGAATTAACACTAAATGCTAGAACGTGAAACTGAATGTGATTCAACTCTGTTTAGGAAGTTGTATTGAACCCCAGTTGGCCTTACAAGAAAATCTCTGCTTTTGAGAAACAGGCACTCTTGCACCATACTTTGTTTCTTATAGGGCCACTACAGTGAGCTAGCTCAGAACAAAAGAACTGTGCTTCCTACACAAACGGGGCATATCTAGTTCAACTCAGTATTGGAAACTAAGTAAAACAGGAGCTTCTCTTCAGTCCAATACACTGTACTCGCTGGGAACAGACGCGAGTGCAATTTGCACTGTTTATGGCCAGAATAGCACAATAGTGGTGTTCTTACCCTGAATTAACACTAAATGCTAGAACGTGAAACCGAATGTGATTCAACTCCGTTTAGGAAGTTGTATTGAACCCCAGTTGGCCTTACAAGAAAATCACTCTGCTTTTGAGAAACAGGCACTCTTGCACTCTACTCTGTTTCGTACAGGGCCAGTACAGTGAGCTAGCTCAGAACAAAAGAACTGTGCTTCCTACACAAACGGGGCATATCTAGTTCAACTCAGTATTGGAAACTAAGTAAAACAGGAGCTTCTCTTCAGTCCAATACACTGCACTCACCTTAACAGACACGAGTGCTATTTGCACTGTTTATGGCCAGAATAGCACAATAGTGGTGTTCTTACCCTGAATTAACACTAAATGCTAGAACGTGAAACTGAATGTGATTCAACTCCGTTTAGGAAGTTGTATTGAACCCCAGTTGGCCTTACCAGAAAAACACTCTGCTTTTGAGAAACAGGCACTCTTGCACCATACTTTGTTTCTTATAGGGCCACTACAGTGAGCTAGCTCAGAACAAAAGAACTGTGCTTCCTACACAAACGGGGCATATCTAGTTCAACTCAGTATTGGAAACTAAGTAAAACAGGAGCTTCTCTTCAGTCCAATACACTGCACTCGCTGGGAACAGACACGAGTGCTATTTGCACTGTTTATGGCCAGAATAGCACAATAGTGGTGTTCTTACCCTGAATTAACACTAAAGGCTAGAACGTGAAACCGAATGTGATTCAACTCCGTTTAGGAAGTTGTATTGAACCCCAGTTGGCCTTACAAGAAAAACACTCTGCTTTTGAGAAACAGGCACTCTTGCACTCTACTGTGTTTCCTATAGGGCCAGTACAGTGAGCTAGCTCAGCACAAAAGAACTGTGCTTCCTACACAAATGGGGCATACCTAGTTCAACTCAGTATTGGAAACTAAGTAAAACAGATGCGTCTCTTCAGTCAAATACACTGCACTCGCTGGGAACAGACGCGAGTGCTATTTGCACTGTTTATGGCCAGAATAGCACAATAGTGGTGTTCTTACCCTGAATTAACACTAAATGCTAGAACATGAAACTGAATGTGACTCACCTCCGTTTAGGAAGTTGTATTGAACCCCAGTTGGCCTTACAAGAAAAATACTCTGCTTTTGAGAAACAGGCACTCTTGCACTCTACTGTGTTTCCTATAGGGCCAGTACAGTGAGCTAGCTCAGCACAAAAGAACTGTGCTTCCTACACAAATGGGGCAAACCTAGTTCAACTCAGTATTGGAAACTAAGTAAAACAGATGCGTCTCTTCAGTCAAATACACTGCACTCGCTGGGAACAGACGCGAGTGCTATTTGCACTGTTTATGGCCAGAATAGCACAATAGTGGTGTTCTTACCCTGAATTAACACTAAATGCTAGAACATGAAACTGAATGTGACTCACCTCCGTTTAGGAAGTTGTATTGAACCCCAGTTGGCCTTACAAGAAAAACACTCTGCTTTTGAGAAACAGGCACTCTTGCACTCTACTGTGTTTCCTATAGGGCCAGTACAGTGAGCTAGCTCAGAAAAGAACTGTGCTTCCTACACAAACGGGGCATATCTAGTTCAACTCAGTATTGGAAACTAAGTAACACAGGAGCTTCTCTTCAGTCCAATACACTGCACTCTCTGGGAACAGACGCGAGTGCTATTTGCACTGTTTATGGCCAGAATAGCACAATAAGGGTGTTCTTAACCTGAATTAACACTAAATGCTAGAACGTGAAACTGAATGTGATTCAACTCCGTTTAGGAAGTTGTATTGGACCCCAGTTGGCCTTACAGGAAAAACACTCTGCTTTTGAGAAACAGGCACTCTTGCACTCTACTGTGTTTCCTATAGGGCCAGTACAGTGAGCTAGCTCAGAACAAAAGAACTCTGCTTCCTACACAAACGGGGCATATCTAGTTCAACTCAGTATTGGAAATTAAGTAAAACAGGAGCTTCTCTTCAGTCCAATACACTGTATTCGCTGGGAACAGACGCGAGTGCAATTTGCACTGTTTATGGCCAGAATAGCACAATCGTGGTGTTCTTACCCTGAATTAACACTAAATGCTAGAACGTGAAACCGAATATGATTCAACTCCGTTTAGGAAGTTGTATTGAACCCCAGTTGGCCTTACAAGAAAAACACTCTGCTTTTGAGAAACAGGCACTCTTGCACTCTACTGTGTTTTCTATAGGGCCAATACAGTGAGCTAGCTCAGAACAAAAGATCTGTGCTTCCTACACAAACGGGGCATATCTAGTTCAACTCAGTATTGGAAACTAAGTAAAACAGGAGCGTCTCTTCAGTCCAGTACACTGCACTCGCTGGGAACAGACGCGAGTGCTATTTGCACTATTTATGGCCAGAGTAGCACAATAGTGGAGTTCTTACCCTGAATTAACACTAAATGCTAGAACGTGAAACTGAATGTGATTCAACTCCGTTTAGGAAGTTGTATTGAACCCCAGTTGGCCTTACAAGAAATTCTCTGCTTTTGAGTAACAGGCACTCTTGCACTCTACTGTGTTTCTTAAAGGGCCAGTACAGGGAGCTAGCTCAGAACAAAAGAACTGTGCTTCCTACACAAACGG
This sequence comes from Peromyscus maniculatus bairdii, assembly GCF_049852395.1. NCBI lineage: Eukaryota > Metazoa > Chordata > Mammalia > Rodentia > Cricetidae > Peromyscus > Peromyscus maniculatus. The sequence continues at coordinate 35,268,678 of NC_134856.1, read as the reverse complement.
GGCATATCTAGTTCAACTCAGTATTGGAAACTAAGTAAAACAGGAGCTTCTCTTCAGTCTAATACACTGTATTCGCTGGGAACAGACGCGAGTGCAATTTGCACTGTTTATGGCCAGAATAGCACAATAGTGGTGTTCTTACCCTGAATTAACACTAAATGCTAGAACGTGAAACCGAATGTGATTCAACTCCGTTTAGGAAGTTATATTGAACCCCAGTTGGCCTTACAAGCTAAACACTCTGCTTTTGAGAAACAGGCACTCTTGCACTCTACTGTGTTTCCTATAGGGCCAGTACAGTGAGCTAGCTCAGCACAAAAGAACTGTGCTTCCTACACAAACGGGGCATATCTAGTTCAACTCAGTATTGGAAACTAAGTAAAACAGGAGCTTCTCTTCAGTCCGATACACTGTACTCTCTGGGTACAGACGCAAGTGCTATTTGCACTGTTTATGGCCAGAGTAGCACAATAATGGTGTTCTTACCCTGAATTAACACTAAATGCTAGAACGTGAAACTGAATGTGATTCAACTACGTTTAGGAAGTTGTGTTGAACCCCAGTTGGCCTTACAAGAAATTCTCTGCTTTTGAGTAACAGGCACTCTTGCACTCTACTGTGTTTCTTATAGGGCCAGTACAGGGAGCTAGCTCAGAACAAAAGAACTGTGCTTCCTACACAAACGGGGCATATCTAGTTCAACTCAGTATTGGAAACTAAGTAAAACAGGAGCTTCTCTTCAGTCTAATACACTGTATTCGCTGGGAACAGACGCGAGTGCAATTTGCACTGTTTATGGCCAGAATAGCACAATAGTGGTGTTCTTACCCTGAATTAACACTAAATGCTAGAACGTGAAACCGAATGTGATTCAACTCCGTTTAGGAAGTTGTATTGAACCCCAGTTGGCCTTACAAGAAAAACACTCTGCTTTTGAGAAACAGGCACTCTTGCACTCTACTGTGTTTCCTATAGGGCCAGTACAGTGAGCTAGCTCAGCACAAAAGAACTGTGCTTCCTACACAAACGGGGCATACCTAGTTCAACTCAGTATTGGAAACTAAGTAAAACAGGAGCGTCTCTTCAGTCAAGTACACTGCACTTGCTGGGAACAGACGCGAATGCTATTTGCACTGTTTATGGCCAGAATAGCACAATAGTGGTGTACTTACCCTGAATTAACACTAAATGCTAGAACATGAAACTGAATGTGATTCAACTCTGTTTAGGAAGTTGTATTGAACCCCAGTTGGCCTTACAAGAAAATCTCTGCCTTTTAGAAACAGGCACTCTTGCACCATACTGTGTTTCTTATAGGGCCACTACAGAGAGCTAGCTCAGAACAAAAGAACTGTGCTTTCTACACAAACGGGGCATATCTAGTTCAACTCAGTATTGGAAATTAAGTAAAACAGGAGCTTCTCTTCAGTCCAATACACTGTATTCGCTGGGAACAGACGCGAGTGCAATTTGCACTGTTTATGGCCAGAATAGCACAATCGTGGTGTTCTTACCCTGAATTAACACTAAATGCTAGAACGTGAAACCGAATATGATTCAACTCCGTTTAGGAAGTTGTATTGAACCCCAGTTGGCCTTACAAGAAAAACACTCTGCTTTTGAGAAACAGGCACTCTTGCACTCTACTGTGTTTCCTATAGGGCCAGTACAGTGAGCTAGCTCAGAAAAAAAGAACTGTGCTTCCTACACAAACGGGGCATATCTAGTTCAACTCAGTATTGGAAACTAAGTAAAACAGGAGCTTCTCCTCAGTCCAATACACTGCACTCGCTGGGAACAGACGTGAGTGCTATTTGCACTGTTTATTGCCAGAGTAGCACAATAGTGGTGTTCTTACCCTGAATTAACACTAAATGCTAGAACGTGAAACTGAATGTGATTCAACTCCGTTTAGGAAGTTGTATTAAACCCCAGTTGGCTTTACAAGAAAAACACTCTGCTTTTGAGAAACAGGCACTCTTGCACTCTACTGTGTTTCCTAAAGGGCCAGTACAGTGAGCTAGCTCAGAAAAGAACTGTGCTTCCTACACAAACGGGGCATATCTAGTTCAACTCAGTATTGGAAACTAAGTAACACAGGAGCTTCTCTTCAGTCCAATACACTGCACTCTCTGGGAACAGACGCGAGTGCTATTTGCACTGTTTATGGCCAGAATAGCACAATAAGGGTGTTCTTACCCTGAATTAACACTAAATGCTAGAACGTGAAACTGAATGTGATTCAACTCCGTTTAGGAAGTTGTATTGAACCCCAGTTGGCCTTACAAGAAAATCTCTGCTTTTGAGAAACAGGCACTCTTGCACCATACTTTGTTTCTTATAGGGCCACTACAGTGAGCTAGCTCAGAACAAAAGAACTGTGCTTCCTACACAAACGGGGCATATCTAGTTCAACTCAGTATTGGAAACTAAGTAAAACAGGAGCTTCTCTTCAGTCCAATACACTGTACTCTCTGGGAACAGAAGCGAGTGCAATTTGCACTGTTTATGGCCAGAATAGCACAATAGTGGTGTTCTTACTCTGAATTAACACTAAATGATAGAACGTGAAACCGAATGTGATTCAAATCCGTTTAGGAAGTTGTATTGAACCCCAGTTGGCCTTACAAGAAAAACACTCTGCTTTTGAGAAACAGGCACTCTTGCACTCTACTGTGTTTCCTACAGGGCCAGTACAGTGAGCTAGCTCAGAACAAAAGAACTGTGCTTCCTACACAAACGGGGCATATCTAGTTCAACTCAGTATTGGAAACTAAGTAAAACAGGAGCTTCTCTTCAGTCCAATACACTGCACTCGCTGGGAACAGACACGAGTGCTATTTGCACTGTTTATGGCCAGAATAGCACAATAGTGGTGTTCTTACCCTGAATTAACACTAAATGCTAGAACGTGAAACTGAATGTGATTCAACTCCGTTTAGGAAGTTGTATTGAACCCCAGTTGGCCTTACAAGAAAAACACTCTGCTTTTGAGAAACAGGCACTCTTGCACTCTACTGTGTTTCCTATAGGGCCAGTAGAGTGAGCTAGCTCAGCACAAAAGAACTGTGCTTCCTACACAAATGGGGCATACCTAGTTCAACTCAGTATTGGAAACTAAGTAAAACAGATGCGTCTCTTCAGTCAAATACCCTGCACTCGCTGGGAACAGACGCGAGTGCTATTTGCACTGTTTATGGCCAGAATAGCACAATAGTGGTGTTCTTACCCTGAATTAACACTAAATGCTAGAACATGAAACTGAATGTGATTCAACTCCGTTTAGGAAGTTGTATTGAACCCCAGTTGGCCTTACAAGAAAAACACTCTGCTTTTGAGAAACAGGCACTCTTGCACTCTACTGTGTTTCCTATAGGGCCAGTACAGTGAGCTAGCTCAGAAAAAAAGAACTGTGCTTCCTACACAAACGGGGCATATCTAGTTCAACTCAGTATTGGAAACTAAGTAAAACAGGAGCTTCTCTTCAGTCCAATACACTGCACTCGCTGGGAACAGACGTGAGTGCTATTTGCACTGTTTATTGCCAGAGTAGCACAATAGTGGTGTTCTTACCCTGAATTAACACTAAATGCTAGAACGTGAAACTGAATGTGATTCAACTCCGTTTAGGAAGTTGTATTAAACCCCAGTTGGCTTTACAAGAAAAACACTCTGCTTTTGAGAAACAGGCACTCTTGCACTCTACTGTGTTTCCTAAAGGGCCAGTACAGTGAGCTAGCTCAGAAAAGAACTGTGCTTCCTACACAAACGGGGCATATCTAGTTCAACTCAGTATTGGAAACTAAGTAACACAGGAGCTTCTCTTCAGTCCAATACACTGCACTCTCTGGGAACAGACGCGAGTGCTATTTGCACTGTTTATGGCCAGAATAGCACAATAAGGGTGTTCTTACCCTGAATTAACACTAAATGCTAGAACGTGAAACTGAATGTGATTCAACTCCGTTTAGGAAGTTGTATTGAACCCCAGTTGGCCTTACAAGAAAATCTCTGCTTTTGAGAAACAGGCACTCTTGCACCATACTTTGTTTCTTATAGGGCCACTACAGTGAGCTAGCTCAGAACAAAAGAACTGTGCTTCCTACACAAACGGGGCATATCTAGTTCAACTCAGTATTGGAAACTAAGTAAAACAGGAGCTTCTCTTCAGTCCAATACACTGTACTCTCTGGGAACAGAAGCGAGTGCAATTTGCACTGTTTATGGCCAGAATAGCACAATAGTGGTGTTCTTACTCTGAATTAACACTAAATGATAGAACGTGAAACCGAATGTGATTCAAATCCGTTTAGGAAGTTGTATTGAACCCCAGTTGGCCTTACAAGAAAAACACTCTGCTTTTGAGAAACAGGCACTCTTGCACTCTACTGTGTTTCCTACAGGGCCAGTACAGTGAGCTAGCTCAGAACAAAAGAACTGTGCTTCCTACACAAACGGGGCATATCTAGTTCAACTCAGTATTGGAAACTAAGTAAAACAGGAGCTTCTCTTCAGTCCAATACACTGCACTCGCTGGGAACAGACACGAGTGCTATTTGCACTGTTTATGGCCAGAATAGCACAATAGTGGTGTTCTTACCCTGAATTAACACTAAATGCTAGAACGTGAAACTGAATGTGATTCAACTCCGTTTAGGAAGTTGTATTGAACCCCAGTTGGCCTTACAAGAAAAACACTCTGCTTTTGAGAAACAGGCACTCTTGCACTCTACTGTGTTTCCTATAGGGCCAGTAGAGTGAGCTAGCTCAGCACAAAAGAACTGTGCTTCCTACACAAATGGGGCATACCTAGTTCAACTCAGTATTGGAAACTAAGTAAAACAGATGCGTCTCTTCAGTCAAATACCCTGCACTCGCTGGGAACAGACGCGAGTGCTATTTGCACTGTTTATGGCCAGAATAGCACAATAGTGGTGTTCTTACCCTGAATTAACACTAAATGCTAGAACATGAAACTGAATGTGATTCAACTCCGTTTAGGAAGTTGTATTGAACCCCAGTTGGCCTTACAAGAAAAACACTCTGCTTTTGAGAAACAGGCACTCTTGCACTCTACTGTGTTTCCTATAGGGCCAGTACAGTGAGCTAGCTCAGAAAAGAACTGTGCTTCCTACACAAACGGGGCATATCTAGTTCAACTCAGTATTGGAAACTAAGTAAAACAGGAGCTTCTCTTCAGTCCAATACACTGCACTCGCTGGGAACAGACGTGAGTGCTATTTGCACTGTTTATTGCCAGAGTAGCACAATAGTGGTGTTCTTACCCTGAATTAACACTAAATGCTAGAACGTGAAACTGAATGTGATTCAACTCCGTTTAGGAAGTTGTATTAAACCCCAGTTGGCTTTACAAGAAAAACACTCTGCTTTTGAGAAACAGGCACTCTTGCACTCTACTGTGTTTCCTAAAGGGCCAGTACAGTGAGCTAGCTCAGAAAAGAACTGTGCTTCCTACACAAACGGGGCATATCTAGTTTCACTCAGTATTGGAAACTAAGTAACACAGGAGCTTCTCTTCAGTCCAATACACTGCACTCTCTGGGAACAGACGCGAGTGCTATTTGCACTGTTTATGGCCAGAATAGCACAATAAGGGTGTTCTTACCCTGAATTAACACTAAATGCTAGAACGTGAAACTGAATGTGATTCAACTCCGTTTAGGAAGTTGTATTGAACCCCAGTTGGCCTTACAAGAAAATCTCTGCTTTTGAGAAACAGGCACTCTTGCACCATACTTTGTTTCTTATAGGGCCACTACAGTGAGCTAGCTCAGAACAAAAGAACTGTGCTTCCTACACAAACGGGGCATATCTAGTTCAACTCAGTATTGGAAACTAAGTAAAACAGGAGCTTCTCTTCAGTCCAATACACTGTACTCTCTGGGAACAGAAGCGAGTGCAATTTGCACTGTTTATGGCCAGAATAGCACAATAGTGGTGTTCTTACTCTGAATTAACACTAAATGATAGAACGTGAAACCGAATGTGATTCAAATCCGTTTAGGAAGTTGTATTGAACCCCAGTTGGCCTTACAAGAAAAACACTCTGCTTTTGAGAAACAGGCACTCTTGCACTCTACTGTGTTTCCTACAGGGCCAGTACAGTGAGCTAGCTCAGAACAAAAGAACTGTGCTTCCTACACAAACGGGGCATATCTAGTTCAACTCAGTATTGGAAACTAAGTAAAACAGGAGCTTCTCTTCAGTCCAATACACTGCACTCGCTGGGAACAGACACGAGTGCTATTTGCACTGTTTATGGCCAGAATAGCACAATAGTGGTGTTCTTACCCTGAATTAACACTAAATGCTAGAACGTGAAACTGAATGTGATTCAACTCCGTTTAGGAAGTTGTATTGAACCCCAGTTGGCCTTACAAGAAAAACACTCTGCTTTTGAGAAACAGGCACTCTTGCACTCTACTGTGTTTCCTATAGGGCCAGTAGAGTGAGCTAGCTCAGCACAAAAGAACTGTGCTTCCTACACAAATGGGGCATACCTAGTTCAACTCAGTATTGGAAACTAAGTAAAACAATGCGTCTCTTCAGTCAAATACCCTGCACTCGCTGGGAACAGACGCGAGTGCTATTTGCACTGTTTATGGCCAGAATAGCACAATAGTGGTGTTCTTACCCTGAATTAACACTAAATGCTAGAACATGAAACTGAATGTGATTCAACTCCGTTTAGGAAGTTGTATTGAACCCCAGTTGGCCTTACAAGAAAAACACTCTGCTTTTGAGAAACAGGCACTCTTGCACTCTACTGTGTTTCCTATAGGGCCAGTACAGTGAGCTAGCTCAGAAAAGAACTGTGCTTCCTACACAAACGGGGCATATCTAGTTCAACTCAGTATTGGAAACTAAGTAAAACAGGAGCTTCTCTTCAGTCCAATACACTGCACTCGCTGGGAACAGACGTGAGTGCTATTTGCACTGTTTATTGCCAGAGTAGCACAATAGTGGTGTTCTTACCCTGAATTAACACTAAATGCTAGAACGTGAAACTGAATGTGATTCAACTCCGTTTAGGAAGTTGTATTAAACCCCAGTTGGCTTTACAAGAAAAACACTCTGCTTTTGAGAAACAGGCACTCTTGCACTCTACTGTGTTTCCTAAAGGGCCAGTACAATGAGCTAGCTCAGAAAAGAACTGTGCTTCCTACACAAACGGGGCATATCTAGTTTCACTCAGTATTGGAAACTAAGTAACACAGGAGCTTCTCTTCAGTCCAATACACTGCACTCTCTGGGAACAGACGCGAGTGCTATTTGCACTGTTTATGGCCAGAATAGCACAATAAGGGTGTTCTTACCCTGAATTAACACTAAATGCTAGAACGTGAAACTGAATGTGATTCAACTCTGTTTAGGAAGTTGTATTGAACCCCAGTTGGCCTTACAAGAAAATCTCTGCTTTTGAGAAACAGGCACTCTTGCACCATACTTTGTTTCTTATAGGGCCACTACAGTGAGCTAGCTCAGAACAAAAGAACTGTGCTTCCTACACAAACGGGGCATATCTAGTTCAACTCAGTATTGGAAACTAAGTAACACAGGAGCTTCTCTTCAGTCCAATACACTGCACTCTCTGGGAACAGACGCGAGTGCTATTTGCACTGTTTATGGCCAGAATAGCACAATAAGGGTGTTCTTACCCTGAATTAACACTAAATGCTAGAAAGTGAAACTGAATGTGATTCAACTCTGTTTAGGAAGTTGTATTGAACCCCAGTTGGCCTTACAAGAAAATCTCTGCCTTTTAGAAACAGGCACTCTTGCACCATACTGTGTTTCTTATAGGGCCACTACAGAGAGCTAGCTCAGAACAAAAGAACTGTGCTTCCTACACAAACGGGGCATATCTAGTTCAACTCAGTATTGGAAATTAAGTAAAACAGGAGCTTCTCTTCAGTCCAATACACTGTATTCGCTGGGAACAGACGCGAGTGCAATTTGCACTGTTTATGGCCAGAATAGCACAATCGTGGTGTTCTTACCCTGAATTAACACTAAATGCTAGAACGTGAAACCGAATATGATTCAACTCCGTTTAGGAAGTTGTATTGAACCCCAGTTGGCCTTACAAGAAAAACACTCTGCTTTTGAGAAACAGGCACTCTTGCACTCTACTGTGTTTCCTATAGGGCCAGTACAGTGAGCTAGCTCAGAAAAAAAGAACTGTGCTTCCTACACAAACAGGGCATATCTAGTTCAACTCAGTATTGGAAACTAAGTAAAACAGGAGCTTCTCCTCAGTCCAATACACTGCACTCGCTGGGAACAGACGTGAGTGCTATTTGCACTGTTTATTGCCAGAGTAGCACAATAGTGGTGTTCTTACCCTGAATTAACACTAAATGCTAGAACGTGAAACTGAATGTGATTCAACTCCGTTTAGGAAGTTGTATTAAACCCCAGTTGGCTTTACAAGAAAAACACTCTGCTTTTGAGAAACAGGCACTCTTGCACTCTACTGTGTTTCCTAAAGGGCCAGTACAGTGAGCTAGCTCAGAAAAGAACTGTGCTTCCTACACAAACGGGGCATATCTAGTTCAACTCAGTATTGGAAACTAAGTAACACAGGAGCTTCTCTTCAGTCCAATACACTGCACTCTCTGGGAACAGACGCGAGTGCTATTTGCACTGTTTATGGCCAGAATAGCACAATAAGGGTGTTCTTACCCTGAATTAACACTAAATGCTAGAACGTGAAACTGAATGTGATTCAACTCCGTTTAGGAAGTTGTATTGAACCCCAGTTGGCCTTACAAGAAAATCTCTGCTTTTGAGAAACAGGCACTCTTGCACCATACTTTGTTTCTTATAGGGCCACTACAGTGAGCTAGCTCAGAACAAAAGAACTGTGCTTCCTACACAAACGGGGCATATCTAGTTCAACTCAGTATTGGAAACTAAGTAAAACAGGAGCTTCTCTTCAGTCCAATACACTGTACTCTCTGGGAACAGAAGCGAGTGCAATTTGCACTGTTTATGGCCAGAATAGCACAATAGTGGTGTTCTTACTCTGAATTAACACTAAATGATAGAACGTGAAACCGAATGTGATTCAAATCCGTTTAGGAAGTTGTATTGAACCCCAGTTGGCCTTACAAGAAAAACACTCTGCTTTTGAGAAACAGGCACTCTTGCACTCTACTGTGTTTCCTACAGGGCCAGTACAGTGAGCTAGCTCAGAACAAAAGAACTGTGCTTCCTACACAAACGGGGCATATCTAGTTCAACTCAGTATTGGAAACTAAGTAAAACAGGAGCTTCTCTTCAGTCCAATACACTGCACTCGCTGGGAACAGACACGAGTGCTATTTGCACTGTTTATGGCCAGAATAGCACAATAGTGGTGTTCTTACCCTGAATTAACACTAAATGCTAGAACGTGAAACTGAATGTGATTCAACTCCGTTTAGGAAGTTGTATTGAACCCCAGTTGGCCTTACAAGAAAAACACTCTGCTTTTGAGAAACAGGCACTCTTGCACTCTACTGTGTTTCCTATAGGGCCAGTAGAGTGAGCTAGCTCAGCACAAAAGAACTGTGCTTCCTACACAAATGGGGCATACCTAGTTCAACTCAGTATTGGAAACTAAGTAAAACAGATGCGTCTCTTCAGTCAAATACCCTGCACTCGCTGGGAACAGACGCGAGTGCTATTTGCACTGTTTATGGCCAGAATAGCAGAATAGTGGTGTTCTTACCCTGAATTAACACTAAATGCTAGAACATGAAACTGAATGTGATTCAACTCCGTTTAGGAAGTTGTATTGAACCCCAGTTGGCCTTACAAGAAAAACACTCTGCTTTTGAGAAACAGGCACTCTTGCACTCTACTGTGTTTCCTATAGGGCCAGTACAGTGAGCTAGCTCAGAAAAGAACTGTGCTTCCTACACAAACGGGGCATATCTAGTTCAACTCAGTATTGGAAACTAAGTAAAACAGGAGCTTCTCTTCAGTCCAATACACTGCACTCGCTGGGAACAGACGTGAGTGCTATTTGCACTGTTTATTGCCAGAGTAGCACAATAGTGGTGTTCTTACCCTGAATTAACACTAAATGCTAGAACGTGAAACTGAATGTGATTCAACTCCGTTTAGGAAGTTGTATTAAACCCCAGTTGGCTTTACAAGAAAAACACTCTGCTTTTGAGAAACAGGCACTCTTGCACTCTACTGTGTTTCCTAAAGGGCCAGTACAGTGAGCTAGCTCAGAAAAGAACTGTGCTTCCTACACAAACGGGGCATATCTAGTTTCACTCAGTATTGGAAACTAAGTAACACAGGAGCTTCTCTTCAGTCCAATACACTGCACTCTCTGGGAACAGACGCGAGTGCTATTTGCACTGTTTATGGCCAGAATAGCACAATAAGGGTGTTCTTACCCTGAATTAACACTAAATGCTAGAACGTGAAACTGAATGTGATTCAACTCCGTTTAGGAAGTTGTATTGAACCCCAGTTGGCCTTACAAGAAAATCTCTGCTTTTGAGAAACAGGCACTCTTGCACCATACTTTGTTTCTTATAGGGCCACTACAGTGAGCTAGCTCAGAACAAAAGAACTGTGCTTCCTACACAAACGGGGCATATCTAGTTCAACTCAGTATTGGAAACTAAGTAAAACAGGAGCTTCTCTTCAGTCCAATACACTGTACTCTCTGGGAACAGAAGCGAGTGCAATTTGCACTGTTTATGGCCAGAATAGCACAATAGTGGTGTTCTTACTCTGAATTAACACTAAATGATAGAACGTGAAACCGAATGTGATTCAAATCTGTTTAGGAAGTTGTATTGAACCCCAGTTGGCCTTACAAGAAAAACACTCTGCTTTTGAGAAACAGGCACTCTTGCACTCTACTGTGTTTCCTACAGGGCCAGTACAGTGAGCTAGCTCAGAACAAAAGAACTGTGCTTCCTACACAAACGGGGCATATCTAGTTCAACTCAGTATTGGAAACTAAGTAAAACAGGAGCTTCTCTTCAGTCCAATACACTGTATTCGCTGGGAACAGACACGAGTGCTATTTGCACTGTTTATGGCCAGAATAGCACAATCGTGGTGTTCTTACCCTGAATTAACACTAAATGCTAGAACGTGAAACCGAATATGATTCAACTCCGTTTAGGATGTTGTATTGAACCCCAGTTGGCCTTACAAGAAAAACACTCTGCTTTTGAGAAACAGGCACTCTTGCACTCTACTGTGTTTCCTATAGGGCCAGTACAGTGAGCTAGCTCAGAAAAAAAGAACTGTGCTTCCTACACAAACGGGGCATATCTAGTTCAACTCAGTATTGGAAACTAAGTAAAACAGGAGCTTCTCCTCAGTCCAATACACTGCACTCGCTGGGAACAGACGTGAGTGCTATTTGCACTGTTTATTGCCAGAGTAGCACAATAGTGGTGTTCTTACCCTGAATTAACACTAAATGCTAGAACGTGAAACTGAATGTGATTCAACTCCGTTTAGGAAGTTGTATTAAACCCCAGTTGGCTTTACAAGAAAAACACTCTGCTTTTGAGAAACAGGCACTCTTGCACTCTACTGTGTTTCCTAAAGGGCCAGTACAGTGAGCTAGCTCAGAAAAGAACTGTGCTTCCTACACAAACGGGGCATATCTAGTTCAACTCAGTATTGGAAACTAAGTAACACAGGAGCTTCTCTTCAGTCCAATACACTGCACTCTCTGGGAACAGACGCGAGTGCTATTTGCACTGTTTATGGCCAGAATAGCACAATAAGGGTGTTCTTACCCTGAATTAACACTAAATGCTAGAACGTGAAACTGAATGTGATTCAACTCCGTTTAGGAAGTTGTATTGAACCCCAGTTGGCCTTACAAGAAAATCTCTGCTTTTGAGAAACAGGCACTCTTGCACCATACTTTGTTTCTTATAGGGCCACTACAGTGAGCTAGCTCAGAACAAAAGAACTGTGCTTCCTACACAAACGGGGCATATCTAGTTCAACTCAGTATTGGAAACTAAGTAAAACAGGAGCTTCTCTTCAGTCCAATACACTGTACTCTCTGGGAACAGAAGCGAGTGCAATTTGCACTGTTTATGGCCAGAATAGCACAATAGTGGTGTTCTTACTCTGAATTAACACTAAATGATAGAACGTGAAACCGAATGTGATTCAAATCCGTTTAGGAAGTTGTATTGAACCCCAGTTGGCCTTACAAGAAAAACACTCTGCTTTTGAGAAACAGGCACTCTTGTACTCTACTGTGTTTCCTACAGGGCCAGTACAGTGAGCTAGCTCAGAACAAAAGAACTGTGCTTCCTACACAAACGGGGCATATCTAGTTCAACTCAGTATTGGAAACTAAGTAAAACAGGAGCTTCTCTTCAGTCCAATACACTGCACTCGCTGGGAACAGACACGAGTGCTATTTGCACTGTTTATGGCCAGAATAGCACAATAGTGGTGTTCTTACCCTGAATTAACACTAAATGCTAGAAAGTGAAACTGAATGTGATTCAACTCCGTTTAGGAAGTTGTATTGAACCCCAGTTGGCCTTACAAGAAAAACACTCTGCTTTTGAGAAACAGGCACTCTTGCACTCTACTGTGTTTCCTATAGGGCCAGTACAGTGAGCTAGCTCAGCACAAAAGAACTGTGCTTCCTACACAAATGGGGCATACCTAGTTCAACTCAGTATTGGAAACTAAGTAAAACAGATGCGTCTCTTCAGTCAAATACCCTGCACTCGCTGGGAACAGACGCGAGTGCTATTTGCACTGTTTATGGCCAGAATAGCACAATAGTGGTGTTCTTACCCTGAATTAACACTAAATGCTAGAACGTGAAACTGAATGTGATTCAACTCCGTTTAGGAAGTTGTATTAAACCCCAGTTGGCTTTACAAGAAAAACACTCTGCTTTTGAGAAACAGGCACTCTTGCACTCTACTGTGTTTCCTAAAGGGCCAGTACAGTGAGCTAGCTCAGAAAAGAACTGTGCTTCCTACACAAACGGGGCATATCTAGTTTCACTCAGTATTGGAAACTAAGTAACACAGGAGCTTCTCTTCAGTCCAATACACTGCACTCTCTGGGAACAGACGCGAGTGCTATTTGCACTGTTTATGGCCAGAATAGCACAATAAGGGTGTTCTTACCCTGAATTAACACTAAATGCTAGAACGTGAAACTGAATGTGATTCAACTCCGTTTAGGAAGTTGTATTGAACCCCAGTTGGCCTTACAAGAAAATCTCTGCTTTTGAGAAACAGGCACTCTTGCACCATACTTTGTTTCTTATAGGGCCACTACAGTGAGCTAGCTCAGAACAAAAGAACTGTGCTTCCTACACAAACGGGGCATATCTAGTTCAACTCAGTATTGGAAACTAAGTAAAACAGGAGCTTCTCTTCAGTCCAATACACTGTACTCTCTGGGAACAGAAGCGAGTGCAATTTGCACTGTTTATGGCCAGAATAGCACAATAGTGGTGTTCTTACTCTGAATTAACACTAAATGATAGAACGTGAAACCGAATGTGATTCAAATCCGTTTAGGAAGTTGTATTGAACCCCAGTTGGCCTTACAAGAAAAACACTCTGCTTTTGAGAAACAGGCACTCTTGCACTCTACTGTGTTTCCTACAGGGCCAGTACAGTGAGCTAGCTCAGAACAAAAGAACTGTGCTTCCTACACAAACGGGGCATATCTAGTTCAACTCAGTATTGGAAACTAAGTAAAACAGGAGCTTCTCTTCAGTCCAATACACTGCACTCGCTGGGAACAGACACGAGTGCTATTTGCACTGTTTATGGCCAGAATAGCACAATAGTGGTGTTCTTACCCTGAATTAACACTAAATGCTAGAACGTGAAACTGAATGTGATTCAACTCCGTTTAGGAAGTTGTATTGAACCCCAGTTGGCCTTACAAGAAAAACACTCTGCTTTTGAGAAACAGGCACTCTTGCACTCTACTGTGTTTCCTATAGGGCCAGTAGAGTGAGCTAGCTCAGCACAAAAGAACTGTGCTTCCTACACAAATGGGGCATACCTAGTTCAACTCAGTATTGGAAACTAAGTAAAACAGATGCGTCTCTTCAGTCAAATACCCTGCACTCGCTGGGAACAGACGCGAGTGCTATTTGCACTGTTTATGGCCAGAATAGCACAATAGTGGTGTTCTTACCCTGAATTAACACTAAATGCTAGAACGTGAAACTGAATGTGATTCAACTCCGTTTAGGAAGTTGTATTAAACCCCAGTTGGCTTTACAAGAAAAACACTCTGCTTTTGAGAAACAGGCACTCTTGCACTCTACTGTGTTTCCTAAAGGGCCAGTACAGTGAGCTAGCTCAGAAAAGAACTGTGCTTCCTACACAAACGGGGCATATCTAGTTTCACTCAGTATTGGAAACTAAGTAACACAGGAGCTTCTCTTCAGTCCAATACACTGCACTCTCTGGGAACAGACGCGAGTGCTATTTGCACTGTTTATGGCCAGAATAGCACAATAAGGGTGTTCTTACCCTGAATTAACACTAAATGCTAGAACGTGAAACTGAATGTGATTCAACTCTGTTTAGGAAGTTGTATTGAACCCCAGTTGGCCTTACAAGAAAATCTCTGCTTTTGAGAAACAGGCACTCTTGCACCATACTTTGTTTCTTATAGGGCCACTACAGTGAGCTAGCTCAGAACAAAAGAACTGTGCTTCCTACACAAACGGGGCATATCTAGTTCAACTCAGTATTGGAAACTAAGTAAAACAGGAGCTTCTCTTCAGTCCAATACACTGTACTCGCTGGGAACAGACGCGAGTGCAATTTGCACTGTTTATGGCCAGAATAGCACAATAATGGTGTTCTTACCCTGAATTAACACGAAATGCTAGAACGTGAAACCGAATGTGATTCAACTCCGTTTAGGAAGTTGTATTGAACCCCAGTTGGCCTTACAAGAAAATCACTCTGCTTTTGAGAAACAGGCACTCTAGCACTCTACTGTGTTTCCTACAGGGCCAGTACAGTGAGCTAGCTCAGAACAAAAGAACTGTGCTTCCTACACAAACGGGGCATATCTAGTTCAACTCAGTATTGGAAACTAAGTAAAACAGGAGCTTCTCTTCAGTCCAATACACTGCACTCACCTTAACAGACACGAGTGCTATTTGCACTGTTTATGGCCAGAATAGCACAATAGTGGTGTTCTTACCCTGAATTAACACTAAATGCTAGAACGTGAAACTGAATGTGATTCAACTCCGTTTAGGAAGTTGTATTGAACCCCAGTTGGCCTTACCAGAAAAACACTCTGCTTTTGAGAAACAGGCACTCTTGCACCATACTTTGTTTCTTATAGGGCCACTACAGTGAGCTAGCTCAGAACAAAAGAACTGTGCTTCCTACACAAACGGGGCATATCTAGTTCAACTCAGTATTGGAAACTAAGTAAAACAGGAGCTTCTCTTCAGTCCAATACACTGCACTCGCTGGGAACAGACACGAGTGCTATTTGCACTGTTTATGGCCAGAATAGCACAATAGTGGTGTTCTTACCCTGAATTAACACTAAAGGCTAGAACGTGAAACCGAATGTGATTCAACTCCGTTTAGGAAGTTGTATTGAACCCCAGTTGGCCTTACAAGAAAAACACTCTGCTTTTGAGAAACAGGCACTCTTGCACTCTACTGTGTTTCCTATAGGGCCAGTACAGTGAGCTAGCTCAGCACAAAAGAACTGTGCTTCCTACACAAATGGGGCATACCTAGTTCAACTCAGTATTGGAAACTAAGTAAAACAGATGCGTCTCTTCAGTCAAATACACTGCACTCGCTGGGAACAGACGCGAGTGCTATTTGCACTGTTTATGGCCAGAATAGCACAATAGTGGTGTTCTTACCCTGAATTAACACTAAATGCTAGAACATGAAACTGAATGTGACTCACCTCCGTTTAGGAAGTTGTATTGAACCCCAGTTGGCCTTACAAGAAAAATACTCTGCTTTTGAGAAACAGGCACTCTTGCACTCTACTGTGTTTCCTATAGGGCCAGTACAGTGAGCTAGCTCAGCACAAAAGAACTGTGCTTCCTACACAAATGGGGCAAACCTAGTTCAACTCAGTATTGGAAACTAAGTAAAACAGATGCGTCTCTTCAGTCAAATACACTGCACTCGCTGGGAACAGACGCGAGTGCTATTTGCACTGTTTATGGCCAGAATAGCACAATAGTGGTGTTCTTACCCTGAATTAACACTAAATGCTAGAACATGAAACTGAATGTGACTCACCTCCGTTTAGGAAGTTGTATTGAACCCCAGTTGGCCTTACAAGAAAAACACTCTGCTTTTGAGAAACAGGCACTCTTGCACTCTACTGTGTTTCCTATAGGGCCAGTACAGTGAGCTAGCTCAGAAAAGAACTGTGCTTCCTACACAAACGGGGCATATCTAGTTCAACTCAGTATTGGAAACTAAGTAACACAGGAGCTTCTCTTCAGTCCAATACACTGCACTCTCTGGGAACAGACGCGAGTGCTATTTGCACTGTTTATGGCCAGAATAGCACAATAAGGGTGTTCTTAACCTGAATTAACACTAAATGCTAGAACGTGAAACCGAATATGATTCAACTCCGTTTAGGAAGTTGTATTGAACCCCAGTTGGCCTTACAAGAAAAACACTCTGCTTTTGAGAAACAGGCACTCTTGCACTCTACTGTGTTTTCTATAGGGCCAATACAGTGAGCTAGCTCAGAACAAAAGATCTGTGCTTCCTACACAAACGGGGCATATCTAGTTCAACTCAGTATTGGAAACTAAGTAAAACAGGAGCGTCTCTTCAGTCCAGTACACTGCACTCGCTGGGAACAGACGCGAGTGCTATTTGCACTATTTATGGCCAGAGTAGCACAATAGTGGAGTTCTTACCCTGAATTAACACTAAATGCTAGAACGTGAAACTGAATGTGATTCAACTCCGTTTAGGAAGTTGTATTGAACCCCAGTTGGCCTTACAAGAAATTCTCTGCTTTTGAGTAACAGGCACTCTTGCACTCTACTGTGTTTCTTAAAGGGCCAGTACAGGGAGCTAGCTCAGAACAAAAGAACTGTGCTTCCTACACAAACGGGGCATATCTAGTTCAACTCAGTATTGGAAACTAAGTAAAACAGGAGCTTCTCTTCAGTCTAATACACTGTATTCGCTGGGAACAGACGCGAGTGCAATTTGCACTGTTTATGGCCAGAATAGCACAATAGTGGTGTTCTTACCCTGAATTAACACTAAATGCTAGAACGTGAAACCGAATGTGATTCAACTCCGTTTAGGAAGTTATATTGAACCCCAGTTGGCCTTACAAGCTAAACACTCTGCTTTTGAGAAACAGGCACTCTTGCACTCTACTGTGTTTCCTATAGGGCCAGTACAGTGAGCTAGCTCAGAACAAAAGAACTGTGCTTCCTACACAAACGGGGCATATCTAGTTCAACTCAGTATTGGAAACTAAGTAAAACAGGAGCTTCTCTTCAGTCCGATACACTGTACTCTCTGGGTACAGACGCGAGTGCTATTTGCACTGTTTATGGCCAGAGTAGCACAATAATGGTGTTCTTACCCTGAATTAACACTAAATGCTAGAACGTGAAACTGAATGTGATTCAACTACGTTTAGGAAGTTGTGTTGAACCCCAGTTGGCCTTACAAGAAATTCTCTGCTTTTGAGTAACAGGCACTCTTGCACTCTACTGTGTTTCTTATAGGGCCAGTACAGGGAGCTAGCTCAGAACAAAAGAACTGTGCTTCCTACACAAACGGGGCATATCTAGTTCAACTCAGTATTGGAAACTAAGTAAAACAGGAGCTTCTCCTCAGTCCAATACACTGCACTCGCTGGGAACAGACGTGAGTGCTATTTGCACTGTTTATTGCCAGAGTAGCACAATAGTGGTGTTCTTACCCTGAATTAACACTAAATGCTAGAACGTGAAACTGAATGTGATTCAACTCCGTTTAGGAAGTTGTATTAAACCCCAGTTGGCTTTACAAGAAAAACACTCTGCTTTTGAGAAACAGGCACTCTTGCACTCTACTGTGTTTCCTAAAGGGCCAGTACAGTGAGCTAGCTCAGAAAAGAACTGTGCTTCCTACACAAACGGGGCATATCTAGTTCAACTCAGTATTGGAAACTAAGTAACACAGGAGCTTCTCTTCAGTCCAATACACTGCACTCTCTGGGAACAGACGCGAGTGCTATTTGCACTGTTTATGGCCAGAATAGCACAATAAGGGTGTTCTTACCCTGAATTAACACTAAATGCTAGAACGTGAAACTGAATGTGATTCAACTCCGTTTAGGAAGTTGTATTGAACCCCAGTTGGCCTTACAAGAAAATCTCTGCTTTTGAGAAACAGGCACTCTTGCACCATACTTTGTTTCTTATAGGGCCACTACAATGAGCTAGCTCAGAACAAAAGAACTGTGCTTCCTACACAAACGGGGCATATCTAGTTCAACTCATTATTGGAAACTAAGTAAAACAGGAGCTTCTCTTCAGTCCAATACACTGTACTCTCTGGGAACAGAAGCGAGTGCAATTTGCACTGTTTATGGCCAGAATAGCACAATAGTGGTGTTCTTACTCTGAATTAACACTAAATGATAGAACGTGAAACCGAATGTGATTCAAATCCGTTTAGGAAGTTGTATTGAACCCCAGTTGGCCTTACAAGAAAAACACTCTGCTTTTGAGAAACAGGCACTCTTGCACTCTACTGTGTTTCCTACAGGGCCAGTACAGTGAGCTAGCTCAGAACAAAAGAACTGTGCTTCCTACACAAACGGGGCATATCTAGTTCAACTCAGTATTGGAAACTAAGTAAAACAGGAGCTTCTCTTCAGTCCAATACACTGCACTCGCTGGGAACAGACACGAGTGCTATTTGCACTGTTTATGGCCAGAATAGCACAATAGTGGTGTTCTTACCCTGAATTAACACTAAATGCTAGAACGTGAAACTGAATGTGATTCAACTCCGTTTAGGAAGTTGTATTGAACCCCAGTTGGCCTTACAAGAAAAACACTCTGCTTTTGAGAAACAGGCACTCTTGCACTCTACTGTGTTTCCTATAGGGCCAGTAGAGTGAGCTAGCTCAGCACAAAAGAACTGTGCTTCCTACACAAATGGGGCATACCTAGTTCAACTCAGTATTGGAAACTAAGTAAAACAGATGCGTCTCTTCAGTCAAATACCCTGCACTCGCTGGGAACAGACGCGAGTGCTATTTGCACTGTTTATGGCCAGAATAGCACAATAGTGGTGTTCTTACCCTGAATTAACACTAAATGCTAGAACATGAAACTGAATGTGATTCAACTCCGTTTAGGAAGTTGTATTGAACCCCAGTTGGCCTTACAAGAAAAACACTCTGCTTTTGAGAAACAGGCACTCTTGCACTCTACTGTGTTTCCTATAGGGCCAGTACAGTGAGCTAGCTCAGAAAAGAACTGTGCTTCCTACACAAACGGGGCATATCTAGTTCAACTCAGTATTGGAAACTAAGTAAAACAGGAGCTTCTCTTCAGTCCAATACACTGCACTCGCTGGGAACAGACGTGAGTGCTATTTGCACTGTTTATTGCCAGAGTAGCACAATAGTGGTGTTCTTACCCTGAATTAACACTAAATGCTAGAACGTGAAACTGAATGTGATTCAACTCCGTTTAGGAAGTTGTATTAAACCCCAGTTGGCTTTACAAGAAAAACACTCTGCTTTTGAGAAACAGGCACTCTTGCACTCTACTGTGTTTCCTAAAGGGCCAGTACAGTGAGCTAGCTCAGAAAAGAACTGTGCTTCCTACACAAACGGGGCATATCTAGTTTCACTCAGTATTGGAAACTAAGTAACACAGGAGCTTCTCTTCAGTCCAATACACTGCACTCTCTGGGAACAGACGCGAGTGCTATTTGCACTGTTTATGGCCAGAATAGCACAATAAGGGTGTTCTTACCCTGAATTAACACTAAATGCTAGAACGTGAAACTGAATGTGATTCAACTCTGTTTAGGAAGTTGTATTGAACCCCAGTTGGCCTTACAAGAAAATCTCTGCTTTTGAGAAACAGGCACTCTTGCACCATACTTTGTTTCTTATAGGGCCACTACAGTGAGCTAGCTTAGAACAAAAGAACTGTGCTTCCTACACAAACGGGGCATATCTAGTTCAACTC
This sequence comes from Peromyscus maniculatus bairdii, assembly GCF_049852395.1. Lineage (NCBI taxonomy): Eukaryota > Metazoa > Chordata > Mammalia > Rodentia > Cricetidae > Peromyscus > Peromyscus maniculatus. The sequence goes on along the minus strand of NC_134856.1, from coordinate 35,248,445 downwards.
AGTATTGGAAACTAAGTAAAACAGGAGCTTCTCTTCAGTCCAATACACTGTACTCGCTGGGAACAGACGCGAGTGCAATTTGCACTGTTTATGGCCAGAATAGCACAATAGTGGTGTTCTTACCCTGAATTAACACTAAATGCTAGAACGTGAAACCGAATGTGATTCAACTCCGTTTAGGAAGTTGTATTGAACCCCAGTTGGCCTTACAAGAAAATCACTCTGCTTTTGAGAAACAGGCACTCTTGCACTCTACTGTGTTTCCTACAGGGCCAGTACAGTGAGCTAGCTCAGAACAAAAGAACTGTGCTTCCTACACAAACGGGGCATATCTAGTTCAACTCAGTATTGGAAACTAAGTAAAACAGGAGCTTCTCTTCAGTCCAATACACTGCACTCACCTTAACAGACACGAGTGCTATTTGCACTGTTTATGGCCAGAATAGCACAATAGTGGTGTTCTTACCCTGAATTAACACTAAATGCTAGAACGTGAAACTGAATGTGATTCAACTCCGTTTAGGAAGTTGTATTGAACCCCAGTTGGCCTTACCAGAAAAACACTCTGCTTTTGAGAAACAGGCACTCTTGCACCATACTTTGTTTCTTATAGGGCCACTACAGTGAGCTAGCTCAGAACAAAAGAACTGTGCTTCCAACACAAACGGGGCATATCTAGTTCAACTCAGTATTGGAAACTAAGTAAAACAGGAGCTTCTCTTCAGTCCAATACACTGCACTCGCTGGGAACAGACACGAGTGCTATTTGCACTGTTTATGGCCAGAATAGCACAATAGTGGTGTTCTTACCCTGAATTAACACTAAAGGCTAGAACGTGAAACCGAATGTGATTCAACTCCGTTTAGGAAGTTGTATTGAACCCCAGTTGGCCTTACAAGAAAAACACTCTGCTTTTGAGAAACAGGCACTCTTGCACTCTACTGTGTTTCCTATAGGGCCAGTACAGTGAGCTAGCTCAGCACAAAAGAACTGTGCTTCCTACACAAATGGGGCATACCTAGTTCAACTCAGTATTGGAAACTAAGTAAAACAGATGCGTCTCTTCAGTCAAATACACTGCACTCGCTGGGAACAGACGCGAGTGCTATTTGCACTGTTTATGGCCAGAATAGCACAATAGTGGTGTTCTTACCCTGAATTAACACTAAATGCTAGAACATGAAACTGAATGTGACTCACCTCCGTTTAGGAAGTTGTATTGAACCCCAGTTGGCCTTACAAGAAAAATACTCTGCTTTTGAGAAACAGGCACTCTTGCACTCTACTGTGTTTCCTATAGGGCCAGTACAGTGAGCTAGCTCAGCACAAAAGAACTGTGCTTCCTACACAAATGGGGCAAACCTAGTTCAACTCAGTACTGGAAACTAAGTAAAACAGATGCGTCTCTTCAGTCAAATACACTGCACTCGCTGGGAACAGACGCGAGTGCTATTTGCACTGTTTATGGCCAGAATAGCACAATAGTGGTGTTCTTACCCTGAATTAACACTAAATGCTAGAACATGAAACTGAATGTGACTCACCTCCGTTTAGGAAGTTGTATTGAACCCCAGTTGGCCTTACAAGAAAAACACTCTGCTTTTGAGAAACAGGCACTCTTGCACTCTACTGTGTTTCCTATAGGGCCAGTACAGTGAGCTAGCTCAGAAAAGAACTGTGCTTCCTACACAAACGGGGCATATCTAGTTCAACTCAGTATTGGAAACTAAGTAACACAGGAGCTTCTCTTCAGTCCAATACACTGCACTCTCTGGGAACAGACGCGAGTGCTATTTGCACTGTTTATGGCCAGAATAGCACAATAAGGGTGTTCTTAACCTGAATTAACACTAAATGCTAGAACGTGAAACTGAATGTGATTCAACTCCGTTTAGGAAGTTGTATTGGACCCCAGTTGGCCTTACAGGAAAAACACTCTGCTTTTGAGAAACAGGCACTCTTGCACTCTACTGTGTTTCCTATAGGGCCAGTACAGTGAGCTAGCTCAGAACAAAAGAACTCTGCTTCCTACACAAACGGGGCATATCTAGTTCAACTCAGTATTGGAAATTAAGTAAAACAGGAGCTTCTCTTCAGTCCAATACACTGTATTCGCTGGGAACAGACGCGAGTGCAATTTGCACTGTTTATGGCCAGAATAGCACAATCGTGGTGTTCTTACCCTGAATTAACACTAAATGCTAGAACGTGAAACCGAATATGATTCAACTCCGTTTAGGAAGTTGTATTGAACCCCAGTTGGCCTTACAAGAAAAACACTCTGCTTTTGAGAAACAGGCACTCTTGCACTCTACTGTGTTTTCTATAGGGCCAATACAGTGAGCTAGCTCAGAACAAAAGATCTGTGCTTCCTACACAAACGGGGCATATCTAGTTCAACTCAGTATTGGAAACTAAGTAAAACAGGAGCGTCTCTTCAGTCCAGTACACTGCACTCGCTGGGAACAGACGCGAGTGCTATTTGCACTATTTATGGCCAGAGTAGCACAATAGTGGAGTTCTTACCCTGAATTAACACTAAATGCTAGAACGTGAAACTGAATGTGATTCAACTCCGTTTAGGAAGTTGTATTGAACCCCAGTTGGCCTTACAAGAAATTCTCTGCTTTTGAGTAACAGGCACTCTTGCACTCTACTGTGTTTCTTAAAGGGCCAGTACAGGGAGCTAGCTCAGAACAAAAGAACTGTGCTTCCTACACAAACGGGGCATATCTAGTTCAACTCAGTATTGGAAACTAAGTAAAACAGGAGCTTCTCTTCAGTCTAATACACTGTATTCGCTGGGAACAGACGCGAGTGCAATTTGCACTGTTTATGGCCAGAATAGCACAATAGTGGTGTTCTTACCCTGAATTAACACTAAATGCTAGAACGTGAAACCGAATGTGATTCAACTCCGTTTAGGAAGTTATATTGAACCCCAGTTGGCCTTACAAGCTAAACACTCTGCTTTTGAGAAACAGGCACTCTTGCACTCTACTGTGTTTCCTATAGGGCCAGTACAGTGAGCTAGCTCAGCACAAAAGAACTGTGCTTCCTACACAAACGGGGCATACCTAGTTCAACTCAGTATTGGAAACTAAGTAAAACAGGAGCGTCTCTTCAGTCAAGTACACTGCACTTGCTGGGAACAGACGCGAATGCTATTTGCACTATTTATGGCCAGAATAGCACAATAGTGGTGTACTTACCCTGAATTAACACTAAATGCTAGAACATGAAACTGAATGTGATTCAACTCTGTTTAGGAATTTGTATTGAACCCCAGTTGGCCTTACAAGAAAAACACTCTGCTTTTGAGAAACAGGCACTCTTGCACTCTACTGTGTTTCCTAAAGGGCCAGTACAGTGAGCTAGCTCAGAAAAGAACTGTGCTTCCTACACAGACAGGGCATATCTAGTTCAACTCAGTATTGGAAACTAAGTAACACAGGAGCTTCTCTTCAGTCCAATACACTGCACTCTCTGGGAACAGACGCGAGTGCTATTTGCACTGTTTATGGCCAGAATAGCACAATAAGGGTGTTCTTACCCTGAATTAACACTAAATGCTAGAAAGTGAAACTGAATGTGATTCAACTCTGTTTAGGAAGTTGTATTGAACCCCAGTTGGCCTTACAAGAAAATCTCTGCCTTTTAGAAACAGGCACTCTTGCACCATACTGTGTTTCTTATAGGGCCACTACAGAGAGCTAGCTCAGAACAAAAGAACTGTGCTTCCTACACAAACGGGGCATATCTAGTTCAACTCAGTATTGGAAATTAAGTAAAACAGGAGCTTCTCTTCAGTCCAATACACTGTATTCGCTGGGAACAGACGCGAGTGCAATTTGCACTGTTTATGGCCAGAATAGCACAATCGTGGTGTTCTTACCCTGAATTAACACTAAATGCTAGAACGTGAAACCGAATATGATTCAACTCCGTTTAGGAAGTTGTATTGAACCCCAGTTGGCCTTACAAGAAAAACACTCTGCTTTTGAGAAACAGGCACTCTTGCACTCTACTGTGTTTCCTATAGGGCCAGTACAGTGAGCTAGCTCAGAACAAAAGATCTGTGCTTCCTACACAAACGGGGCATATCTAGTTCAACTCAGTATTGGAAACTAAGTAAAACAGGAGTGTCTCTTCAGTCCAGTACACTGCACTCGCTGGGAACAGACGCGAGTGCTATTTGCACTATTTATGGCCAGAGTAGCACAATAGTGGAGTTCTTACCCTGAATTAACACTAAATGCTAGAACGTGAAACTGAATGTGATTCAACTCCGTTTAGGAATTTGTATTGAACCCCAGTTGGCCTTACAAGCTAAACACTCTGCTTTTGAGAAACAGGCACTCCTGCACTCTACTGTGTTTCCTATAGGGCCAGTACAGTGAGCTAGCTCAGAAAAGAACTGTGCTTCCTACACAAACGGGGCATATCTAGTTCAACTCAGTATTGGAAACTAAGTAAAACAGGAGCTTCTCTTCAGTCCAATACACTGCACTCGCTGGGAACAGACGCGAGTGCTATTTGCACTGATTATGGCCAGAATAGCACAATAAGGGTGTTCTTACCCTGAATTAACACTAAATGCTAGAACGTGAAACTGAATGTGAATCAACTCCGTTTAGGTAGTTGTATTGAACCCCAGTTGGCATTACAAGAAAAAGACTCTGCTTTTGAGAAAGAGGCACTCTTGCACTCTACTGTGTTTCCTCTAGGGCCAGTACAGTGAGCTAGCTCAGAACAAAAGAACTGTGCTTGCTACACAAACGGGGCATATCTAGTTCAACTCAGTATTGGAAACTAAGTAAAACAGGAGCGTCTCTTCAGTCCAGTACACAGCTCTCGCTGGGAACAGACACGAGTGCTATTTGCACTGTTTATGGCCAGAATCGCACAATAGTGGTGTTCTTACCCTAAATTAACACTAAATGCTAGAACGTGAAACTGAATGTGATTCAACTCCGTTTAGGAAGTTGTATTGAAACCCAGTGGGCCTTTCAAGAAAAAAACTGTGCTTTTGAGAAACAGGCACTCTTGCACTCTACTGTTTTTCCTATAGGGCCAGTACAGTGAGATAGCTCAGAACAAAAGAACTGTGCTTCCTACACAAACGGGGCATATCTAGTTCAACTCAGTATTGGAAACTAAGTAAAACAGGAGATTCTCTTCAGTCCAATACACTGTATTCGCTGGGAACAGACGCGAGTGCAATTTGTACTGTTTATGGCCAGAATAGCACAATAGTGGTGTTCTTAACCTGAATTAACACTAAATGCTAAAACGTGAAACGGAATGTGATTCAACTCCGTTTAGGCGGTTGTATTGAACCCCAGTTGGCCTTACAAGAAAAACACTCTGCTTTTGAGAAAGAGGCACTCTTGCACTCTACTGTGTTTCCTATAGGGCCAGTACAGTAAGGTAGCTCAGAACAAAAGAACTGTGCTTCCTACACAAACGGGGCATATCTAGTTCAACTAGGTATTGGAACCTAAGTAAAACAGGAGCTTCTCTTCAGTCCAATACACTGCACTCGCTGGGAACAGACGCGAGTGCTATTTGCACTGTTTATGGCCTGAATAGCACAATAGTGGTGTTCCTACCCTGAATTAACACTAAATGCTAGAACGTGAAACTGAATGTGATCAACTGCGTTTAGGAAGTTGTATTGAACCCCAGTTGGCCTTACAAGCTAAACACTCTGCTTTTGAGAAACAGGCACTCCTGCACTCTACTGTGTTTCCTATAGGGCCAGTACATTGAGCTAGCTCAGAAAAGAACTGTGCTTCCTACACAAACGTGGCATATCTAGTTCAACTCAGTATTGGAAACTAAGTAAAACAGGAGCTTCTCTTCAGTCCAATACACTGCACTCGCTGGGAACAGACGGGAGTGCTATTTGCACTGATTATGGCCAGAATAGCACAATAAGTGTGTTCTTACCCTGAATTAACACTAAATGCTAGAACGTGAAACTGAATGTGATTCAACTCCGTTTAGGAAGTTGTATTGAAACCCAGGTGGCCTTACAAGAAAAACACTCTGCTTTTGAGAAAGAGCTACTCTTGCACTCTACTGTGTTTCCTATAGGGCCAGTACAGTGAGCTAGCTCAGAAAAGAACTGTGCTTCCTACACAAACGGGGCATATCTAGTTCAACTCAGTATTGGAAACTAAGTAAAACAGGAGCGTCTCTTCAGTCCAGTACACTGCACTCCCTGGGAACAGACGCGAGTGCTATTTGCACTGTTTATGGTCATAAAAGCACAATAGTGGTGTTCTTACCCTGAATTAACACTAAATGCTAGAACGTGAAACTGAATGTGATTCAACTCCGTTTAGCAAGTTGTATTGAACCCCAGTTGGCCTTACAAGAAAAAGACTCTGCTTTTGAGAAAGAGGCACTCTTGCACTCTACTGTGTTTCCTATAGGGCCAGTACAGTGAGCTAGCTCAGAACAAAAGAACTGTGCTTCCTACACAAACGGGGCATATCTAGTTCAACTCAGTATTGGACACTAAGTAAAACAGGAGCGTCTCTTCAGTCCAATACACTGCACTCGCTGAGAACAGACGCGAGTGCTATTTGCACTGTTTATGGCCAGAATAGCACAATAGTGGTGTTCTTACCTTGAATTATCACTAAATGCTAGAAGGTGAAACTGAATGTGATTCAACTCCGTTTAGGAAGTTGTATTGAACCCCAGTCGGCCTTACAAGAAAAACACTCTGCTTTTGAGAAACAGGCACTCTTGCACTCTACTGTGTTTCCTATAGGGCCAGTACAGTGAGCTAGCTCAGAACAAAAGAACTGTGCTTCCTACACAAACGGGGCATATCTAGTTCAACTCAATATTGGAAACTAAGTAAAACAGGAGCTTCTCTTCAGTCCAGTACACAGCTCTCGCTGGGAACAGACGCGAGTGCTATTTGCACTGTTTATGCCCAGAAGAGCACAATAGTGGTGTTCTTACCCTGAATTAACACTAAATGCTAGAACGTGAAACCGAATGTGATTCAACTCCGTTTAGGAAGTTGTATTGAACCCCAGTTGGCCTTACAAGAAAAACACTCTGCTTTTGAGAAACAGGCACTCTTGCACTCTACTGTGTTTCCTATAAGGCCAGTACAGTGAGCTAGCTCAGAACAAAAGAACTGTGCTTCCTACACAAACGGGGCATATCTAGTTCAACTCAGTATTGGAAACTAAGTAAAACATGAGCGTCTCTTCAGTCCAGTACACTGCACTCCCTGGGAACAGACGCGAGTGCTATTCGCACTGTTTATGGCCAGAATAGCACAATAGTGGTGTTCTTACCCTGAATTAACACTAAATGCTAGAACGTGAAACTGAATGTGATTCAACTCCGTTTAGGAAGTTGTATTGAACCCCAGTTGGCCTTACAAGAAAAACACTCTGCTTTTGAGAAACAGGCACTCTTGCACTCTACTGTGTTTCCTATAGGGCCAGTACAGTGAGCTAGCTCAGAACAAAAGAACTGTGCTTCCTACACAAACCGGGCATATCTAGTTCAACTCACTATTGGAAACTAAGTAAAACAGGAGCGTCTCTTCAGTCCAGTACACTGCACTCGCTGGGAACAGACACGAGTGCTATTTGCACTGTTTATAGCCAGAATAGCACAATAGTGGTGTTCTCACCCTGAATTAACACTAAAGGCTAGAACGTGAAACTGAATGTGATTCAACTCCGTTTAGGAAGTTGTATTGAACCCCAGTTGGCCTTAAAGAAAACCACTGTGCTCTTGAGAAACAGGCACTCTTGCACTCTACTGTGTTTCCTATAGGGCCAGTACAGTGAGCTAGCTCAGAACAAAAGAACTGTGCTTCCTACACAAATGGGGCATACCTAGTTCAACTCAGTATTGGAAACTAAGTAAAACAGATGCGTCTCTTCAGTCAAATACACTGCACTCGCTGGGAACAGACGCGAGTGCTATTTGCACTGTTTATGGCCAGAATAGCACAATAGTGGTGTTCTTACCCTGAATTAACACTAAATGCTAGAACATGAAACTGAATGTGACTCACCTCCGTTTAGGAAGTTGTATTGAACCCCAGTTGGCCTTACAAGAAAAATACTCTGCTTTTGAGAAACAGGCACTCTTGCACTCTACTGTGTTTCCTATAGGGCCAGTACAGTGAGCTAGCTCAGCACAAAAGAACTGTGCTTCCTACACAAATGGGGCAAACCTAGTTCAACTCAGTACTGGAAACTAAGTAAAACAGATGCGTCTCTTCAGTCAAATACACTGCACTCGCTGGGAACAGACGCGAGTGCTATTTGCACTGTTTATGGCCAGAATAGCACAATAGTGGTGTTCTTACCCTGAATTAACACTAAATGCTAGAACATGAAACTGAATGTGACTCACCTCCGTTTAGGAAGTTGTATTGAACCCCAGTTGGCCTTACAAGAAAAACACTCTGCTTTTGAGAAACAGGCACTCTTGCACTCTACTGTGTTTCCTATAGGGCCAGTACAGTGAGCTAGCTCAGAAAAGAACTGTGCTTCCTACACAAACGGGGCATATCTAGTTCAACTCAGTATTGGAAACTAAGTAACACAGGAGCTTCTCTTCAGTCCAATACACTGCACTCTCTGGGAACAGACGCGAGTGCTATTTGCACTGTTTATGGCCAGAATAGCACAATAAGGGTGTTCTTAACCTGAATTAACACTAAATGCTAGAACGTGAAACTGAATGTGATTCAACTCCGTTTAGGAAGTTGTATTGGACCCCAGTTGGCCTTACAGGAAAAACACTCTGCTTTTGAGAAACAGGCACTCTTGCACTCTACTGTGTTTCCTATAGGGCCAGTACAGTGAGCTAGCTCAGAACAAAAGAACTCTGCTTCCTACACAAACGGGGCATATCTAGTTCAACTCAGTATTGGAAATTAAGTAAAACAGGAGCTTCTCTTCAGTCCAATACACTGTATTCGCTGGGAACAGACGCGAGTGCAATTTGCACTGTTTATGGCCAGAATAGCACAATAAGGGTGTTCTTACCCTGAATTAACACTAAATGCTAGAACGTGAAACCGAATATGATTCAACTCCGTTTAGGAAGTTGTATTGAACCCCAGTTGGCCTTACAAGAAAAACACTCTGCTTTTGAGAAACAGGCACTCTTGCACTCTACTGTGTTTTCTATAGGGCCAATACAGTGAGCTAGCTCAGAACAAAAGATCTGTGCTTCCTACACAAACGGGGCATATCTAGTTCAACTCAGTATTGGAAACTAAGTAAAACAGGAGCGTCTCTTCAGTCCAGTACACTGCACTCGCTGGGAACAGACGCGAGTGCTATTTGCACTATTTATGGCCAGAGTAGCACAATAGTGGAGTTCTTACCCTGAATTAACACTAAATGCTAGAACGTGAAACTGAATGTGATTCAACTCCGTTTAGGAAGTTGTATTGAACCCCAGTTGGCCTTACAAGAAATTCTCTGCTTTTGAGTAACAGGCACTCTTGCACTCTACTGTGTTTCTTAAAGGGCCAGTACAGGGAGCTAGCTCAGAACAAAAGAACTGTGCTTCCTACACAAACGGGGCATATCTAGTTCAACTCAGTATTGGAAACTAAGTAAAACAGGAGCTTCTCTTCAGTCTAATACACTGTATTCGCTGGGAACAGACGCGAGTGCAATTTGCACTGTTTATGGCCAGAATAGCACAATAGTGGTGTTCTTACCCTGAATTAACACTAAATGCTAGAACGTGAAACCGAATGTGATTCAACTCCGTTTAGGAAGTTATATTGAACCCCAGTTGGCCTTACAAGCTAAACACTCTGCTTTTGAGAAACAGGCACTCTTGCACTCTACTGTGTTTCCTATAGGGCCAGTACAGTGAGCTAGCTCAGCACAAAAGAACTGTGCTTCCTACACAAACGGGGCATACCTAGTTCAACTCAGTATTGGAAACTAAGTAAAACAGGAGCGTCTCTTCAGTCAAGTACACTGCACTTGCTGGGAACAGACGCGAATGCTATTTGCACTATTTATGGCCAGAATAGCACAATAGTGGTGTACTTACCCTGAATTAACACTAAATGCTAGAACATGAAACTGAATGTGATTCAACTCTGTTTAGGAATTTGTATTGAACCCCAGTTGGCCTTACAAGAAAAACACTCTGCTTTTGAGAAACAGGCACTCTTGCACTCTACTGTGTTTCCTAAAGGGCCAGTACAGTGAGCTAGCTCAGAAAAGAACTGTGCTTCCTACACAGACAGGGCATATCTAGTTCAACTCAGTATTGGAAACTAAGTAACACAGGAGCTTCTCTTCAGTCCAATACACTGCACTCTCTGGGAACAGACGCGAGTGCTATTTGCACTGTTTATGGCCAGAATAGCACAATAAGGGTGTTCTTACCCTGAATTAACACTAAATGCTAGAAAGTGAAACTGAATGTGATTCAACTCTGTTTAGGAAGTTGTATTGAACCCCAGTTGGCCTTACAAGAAAATCTCTGCCTTTTAGAAACAGGCACTCTTGCACCATACTGTGTTTCTTATAGGGCCACTACAGAGAGCTAGCTCAGAACAAAAGAACTGTGCTTCCTACACAAACGGGGCATATCTAGTTCAACTCAGTATTGGAAATTAAGTAAAACAGGAGCTTCTCTTCAGTCCAATACACTGTATTCGCTGGGAACAGACGCGAGTGCAATTTGCACTGTTTATGGCCAGAATAGCACAATCGTGGTGTTCTTACCCTGAATTAACACTAAATGCTAGAACGTGAAACCGAATATGATTCAACTCCGTTTAGGAAGTTGTATTGAACCCCAGTTGGCCTTACAAGAAAAACACTCTGCTTTTGAGAAACAGGCACTCTTGCACTCTACTGTGTTTCCTATAGGGCCAGTACAGTGAGCTAGCTCAGAACAAAAGATCTGTGCTTCCTACACAAACGGGGCATATCTAGTTCAACTCAGTATTGGAAACTAAGTAAAACAGGAGTGTCTCTTCAGTCCAGTACACTGCACTCGCTGGGAACAGACGCGAGTGCTATTTGCACTATTTATGGCCAGAGTAGCACAATAGTGGAGTTCTTACCCTGAATTAACACTAAATGCTAGAACGTGAAACTGAATGTGATTCAACTCCGTTTAGGAATTTGTATTGAACCCCAGTTGGCCTTACAAGCTAAACACTCTGCTTTTGAGAAACAGGCACTCCTGCACTCTACTGTGTTTCCTATAGGGCCAGTACAGTGAGCTAGCTCAGAAAAGAACTGTGCTTCCTACACAAACGGGGCATATCTAGTTCAACTCAGTATTGGAAACTAAGTAAAACAGGAGCTTCTCTTCAGTCCAATACACTGCACTCGCTGGGAACAGACGCGAGTGCTATTTGCACTGATTATGGCCAGAATAGCACAATAAGGGTGTTCTTACCCTGAATTAACACTAAATGCTAGAACGTGAAACTGAATGTGAATCAACTCCGTTTAGGTAGTTGTATTGAACCCCAGTTGGCATTACAAGAAAAACACTCTGCTTTTGAGAAAGAGGCACTCTTGCACTCTACTGTGTTTCCTCTAGGGCCAGTACAGTGAGCTAGCTCAGAACAAAAGAACTGTGCTTGCTACACAAACGGGGCATATCTAGTTCAACTCAGTATTGGAAACTAAGTAAAACAGGAGCGTCTCTTCAGTCCAGTACACAGCTCTCGCTGGGAACAGACACGAGTGCTATTTGCACTGTTTATGGCCAGAATCGCACAATAGTGGTGTTCTTACCCTAAATTAACACTAAATGCTAGAACGTGAAACTGAATGTGATTCAACTCCGTTTAGGAAGTTGTATTGAAACCCAGTGGGCCTTTCAAGAAAAAAACTGTGCTTTTGAGAAACAGGCACTCTTGCACTCTACTGTTTTTCCTATAGGGCCAGTACAGTGAGATAGCTCAGAACAAAAGAACTGTGCTTCCTACACAAACGGGGCATATCTAGTTCAACTCAGTATTGGAAACTAAGTAAAACAGGAGATTCTCTTCAGTCCAATACACTGTATTCGCTGGGAACAGACGCGAGTGCAATTTGTACTGTTTATGGCCAGAATAGCACAATAGTGGTGTTCTTAACCTGAATTAACACTAAATGCTAAAACGTGAAACGGAATGTGATTCAACTCCGTTTAGGCGGTTGTATTGAACCCCAGTTGGCCTTACAAGAAAAACACTCTGCTTTTGAGAAAGAGGCACTCTTGCACTCTACTGTGTTTCCTATAGGGCCAGTACAGTAAGGTAGCTCAGAACAAAAGAACTGTGCTTCCTACACAAACGGGGCATATCTAGTTCAACTAGGTATTGGAACCTAAGTAAAACAGGAGCTTCTCTTCAGTCCAATACACTGCACTCGCTGGGAACAGACGCGAGTGCTATTTGCACTGTTTATGGCCTGAATAGCACAATAGTGGTGTTCCTACCCTGAATTAACACTAAATGCTAGAACGTGAAACTGAATGTGATCAACTGCGTTTAGGAAGTTGTATTGAACCCCAGTTGGCCTTACAAGCTAAACACTCTGCTTTTGAGAAACAGGCACTCCTGCACTCTACTGTGTTTCCTATAGGGCCAGTACATTGAGCTAGCTCAGAAAAGAACTGTGCTTCCTACACAAACGTGGCATATCTAGTTCAACTCAGTATTGGAAACTAAGTAAAACAGGAGCTTCTCTTCAGTCCAATACACTGCACTCGCTGGGAACAGACGGGAGTGCTATTTGCACTGATTATGGCCAGAATAGCACAATAAGTGTGTTCTTACCCTGAATTAACACTAAATGCTAGAACGTGAAACTGAATGTGATTCAACTCCGTTTAGGAAGTTGTATTGAAACCCAGGTGGCCTTACAAGAAAAACACTCTGCTTTTGAGAAAGAGCTACTCTTGCACTCTACTGTGTTTCCTATAGGGCCAGTACAGTGAGCTAGCTCAGAAAAGAACTGTGCTTCCTACACAAACGGGGCATATCTAGTTCAACTCAGTATTGGAAACTAAGTAAAACAGGAGCGTCTCTTCAGTCCAGTACACTGCACTCCCTGGGAACAGACGCGAGTGCTATTTGCACTGTTTATGGTCATAAAAGCACAATAGTGGTGTTCTTACCCTGAATTAACACTAAATGCTAGAACGTGAAACTGAATGTGATTCAACTCCGTTTAGCAAGTTGTATTGAACCCCAGTTGGCCTTACAAGAAAAAGACTCTGCTTTTGAGAAAGAGGCACTCTTGCACTCTACTGTGTTTCCTATAGGGCCAGTACAGTGAGCTAGCTCAGAACAAAAGAACTGTGCTTCCTACACAAACGGGGCATATCTAGTTCAACTCAGTATTGGACACTAAGTAAAACAGGAGCGTCTCTTCAGTCCAATACACTGCACTCGCTGAGAACAGACGCGAGTGCTATTTGCACTGTTTATGGCCAGAATAGCACAATAGTGGTGTTCTTACCTTGAATTATCACTAAATGCTAGAAGGTGAAACTGAATGTGATTCAACTCCGTTTAGGAAGTTGTATTGAACCCCAGTCGGCCTTACAAGAAAAACACTCTGCTTTTGAGAAACAGGCACTCTTGCACTCTACTGTGTTTCCTATAGGGCCAGTACAGTGAGCTAGCTCAGAACAAAAGAACTGTGCTTCCTACACAAACGGGGCATATCTAGTTCAACTCAATATTGGAAACTAAGTAAAACAGGAGCTTCTCTTCAGTCCAGTACACAGCTCTCGCTGGGAACAGACGCGAGTGCTATTTGCACTGTTTATGCCCAGAAGAGCACAATAGTGGTGTTCTTACCCTGAATTAACACTAAATGCTAGAACTTGAAACCGAATGTGATTCAACTCCGTTTAGGAAGTTGTATTGAACCCCAGTTGGCCTTACAAGAAAAACACTCTGCTTTTGAGAAACAGGCACTCTTGCACTCTACTGTGTTTCCTATAAGGCCAGTACAGTGAGCTAGCTCAGAACAAAAGAACTGTGCTTCCTACACAAACGGGGCATATCTAGTTCAACTCAGTATTGGAAACTAAGTAAAACATGAGCGTCTCTTCAGTCCAGTACACTGCACTCCCTGGGAACAGACGCGAGTGCTATTCGCACTGTTTATGGCCAGAATAGCACAATAGTGGTGTTCTTACCCTGAATTAACACTAAATGCTAGAACGTGAAACTGAATGTGATTCAACTCCGTTTAGGAAGTTGTATTGAACCCCAGTTGGCCTTACAAGAAAAACACTCTGCTTTTGAGAAACAGGCACTCTTGCACTCTACTGTGTTTCCTATAGGGCCAGTACAGTGAGCTAGCTCAGAACAAAAGAACTGTGCTTCCTACACAAACCGGGCATATCTAGTTCAACTCACTATTGGAAACTAAGTAAAACAGGAGCGTCTCTTCAGTCCAGTACACTGCACTCGCTGGGAACAGACACGAGTGCTATTTGCACTGTTTATAGCCAGAATAGCACAATAGTGGTGTTCTCACCCTGAATTAACACTAAAGGCTAGAACGTGAAACTGAATGTGATTCAACTCCGTTTAGGAATTTGTATTGAACCCCAGTTGGCCTTAAAGAAAACCACTGTGCTCTTGAGAAACAGGCACTCTTGCACTCTACTGTGTTTCCTATAGGGCCAGTACAGTGAGCTAGCTCAGAACAAAAGAACTGTGCTTCCTACACAAACGGGGCATATCTAGTTCAACTCAGTATTGGAAACTAAGTAAAACAGGAGCGTCTCTTCAGTCCAGTACACTGCACTCCCTGGGAACAGACGCGAGTGCTATTTGCACTGTTTATGGCCATAATAGCACAATAGTGGTGTTCTTACCCTGAATTAACACTAAATGCTAGAACGTGAAACTGAATGTGATTCAACTCCGTTTAGGAAGTTTTATTGAACCCCAGTTGGCCTTACAAGAAAAACACTCTGCTTTTGAGAAACAGGCACTCTTGCACTCTACTGTGTTTCCTATAGGGCCAGTACAGTGAGCTAGCTCAGAAAAGAACTGTGCTTCCTACACAAACGGGGCATATCTAGTTCAACTCAGTATTGGAAACTAAGTAAAACAGGAGCTTCTCTTCAGGCCAATACACTGCACTCGCTGGGAACAGACGCGAGTGCTATTTGCACTGTTTATGGCCAGAATAGCACAATAGTGGTGTTCTTACCCTGAATTAACACTAAATGCTAGAACGTGAAACTGAATGTGATTCAACTCCGTTTAGGAAGTTGTAATGAACCCCAGTTGGCCTTACAAGAAAAACACTCTGCTTTTGAGAAATAGGCACTCTTGCACTCTACTGTGTTTCCTATAGGGCCAGTACAGTGAGCTAGCTCAGAACAAAAGAACTGTGCCTCCTACACAAACGGGGCATATCTAGTTCAACTCAGTATTGGAAACTAAGTGAAACAGGAGCCGTCTTCAGTCCAATACACTGCACTCGCTGGGAACAGACGCAAGTGCTATTTGCACTGTTTATGGCCAGAATAGCACAATACTGGTGTTCTTACCCTGAATTAACACTAAATGCTAGAACGTGAAACTGAATGTGATTCAACTCCATTTAGGAAGTTGTATTGAACCCCAGTTGGCCTTACAAGAAAAACACTCGGCTTTTGAGAAACAGGCACTCTTGCACTCTACTGTGTTTCCTATAGGGCCAGTACAGTGAGCTAGCTCAGAACAAAAGAACTGTGCCTCCTACACAAACGGGGCATACCTAGTTCAACTCATTATTGGAAAGTAAGTAAAACAGGAGCTTCTCTTCATTCCAATACACTGCAATCGCTGGGAACAGACGCGAGTGCTATTTGCACTGTTTATGTCCAGAATAGCACAATAGTGGTGTTCTTAACCTGAATTAACACTATATGCTAGAACGTGAAACTGAGTGTGATTCAACTCCGTTTAGGAAGTTGTATTGAACCCCAGTTGGCCTTACAAGAAAAACACTCTGCTTTTGAGAAACAGGCACTCTTGCACTCTACTGTGTTTCCTATAGGGCCAGTACAGTGAGCTAGCTCAGAACAAAAGAACTGTGCTTCCTACACAAACGGGGCATATCTAGTTCAACTCAGTATTGGAAACTAAGTAAAACAGGAGCGTCTCTTCAGTCCAGTACACTGCACTCGCTGGGAACAGACGCGAGTGCTATTTGCACTGTTTATGCCAAGAATAGCACAATAGTGGTGTTCTTACCCTGAATTAACACTAAAGGCTAGAACGTGAAACTGAATGTGATTCAACTCCGTTTAGGAAGTTGTATTGAACCCCAGTTGGCCTTAAAGAAAAACACTGTGCTTTTGAGACACAGGCACTCTTGCACTCTACTGTGTTTCCTATAGGGCCAGTACAGTGAGCTAGCTCAGAAAAAAAGAACTGTGCTTCCTACACAAAAGGAGCATATCTAGTTCAACTCAGTATTGGAAACTAGGTAAAACAGGTGCTCCTCTTCAGTCCAATACACTGCACTCGCTGGGAACAGACGCGAGTGCTATTTGCACTGTTTATGGCCAGAATAGCACAATAGTGGTGTTCTTACCCTGAATTAACACTAAAGGCTAGAACGTGAAACTGAATGTGATTCAACTCCGTTTAGGAAGTTGTATTGGACCCCAGTTGACCTTACAAGAAAAATACTCTGCTTTTGAGAAACAGGCACTCTTGCACTCTACTGTGTTTCCTATCGTGCCAGTACAGTGAGCTAGCTCAGAAAAGAACTGTGCTTCCTACACAAACGGGGCATATCTAGTTCAACTCAGTATTGGAAACTCAGTAAAACAGGAGCTTCTCTTCAGGCCAATACACTGCACTCGCTGGGAACAGACGCGAGAGCTATTTGCACTGTTTATGGCCAGAATAGCACAATAGTGGTGTTCTTACCCTGAATTAACACTAAAGGCTAGAACGTGAAACTGAATGTGATTCAACTCCGTTTAGGAAGTTGTATTGAACCCCAGTTGGCCTTACAAGAAAAACACTCTGCTTTTGAGAACCAGGCACTCTTGAACTCTACTGTGTTTCCTATAAGGCCAGTACAGTGAGCTAGCTCAGAACAAAAGAACTGTGCTTCCTACACAAACGGGGCATATCTAGTTCAACTCAGTATTGGAAACTAAGTAAAACAGGAGCGTCTCTTCAGTCCAGTACACTGCACTCGCTGGGAACAGACGCGAGTGCTATTCGCACTGTTTATGGCCATAATAGCACAATAGTGGTGTTCTTACCCTGAATTAACACTAAATGCTAGAACGTGAAACTGAATGTGATTCAACTCCGTTTAGGAATTTGTATTGAACCCCAGTCGGCCTTACAAGAAAAACACTCTGCTTTTGAGAAACAGGCACTCTTGCACTCTACTGTGTTTCCTATAGGGCCAGTACAGTGAGCTAGCTCAGAACAAAAGAACTGTGCTTCCTACACAAACGGGGCATATCTAGTTCAACTCAGTATTGGAAACTAAGTAAAACAGGAGCGTCTCTTCAGTCCAGTACACTGCACTCGCTGGGAACAGACGCGAGTGCTATTTGCACTGTTTATGCCCAGAATAGCACAATAGCGGTGTTCTTACCCTGAATTAACACTAAAGGCTAGAACGTGAAACTGAATGTGATTCATCTCCGTTTAGGAAGTTGTATTGAACCCCAGTTGGCCTTAAAGAAAAACACTCTGCTTTTGAGAAACAGGCACTCTTGCACTCTACTGTGTTTCCTATAGGGCCAGTACAGTGAGCTAGCTCAGAACAAAAGAACTGTGCTTCCTACACAAACGGGGCATATCTAGTTCAACTCAGTATTGGAAACTAAGTAAAACAGGAGCGTCTCTTCAGTCCAGTACAGTGCACTCCCTGGGAACAGACGCGAGTGCTATTTGCACTGTTTATGGCCAGAATAGCATAATAGTGGTGTTCTTACCCTGAATTAACACTAAAGGCTAGAACGTGAAACTGAATGTTATTCAACTCCGTTTAGGAAGTTGTATTGAACCCCAGTTGGCCTTAAAGAAAACACTCTGCTTTTGAGAAACAGGCACTCTTGCACTCTACTGTGTTTCCTATAGGGCCAGTACAGTGAGTTAGCTCAGAAAAAAAGAACTGTGCTTCCTACACAAACGGGGCATATCTAGTTCAACTAAGTACTGGAAACTAAGTAAAACAGGAGCGTCTCTTCAGTCCAGTACACTGCACTCGGTGGGAACAGACGCGAGTGCTATTCGCACTGTTTATGGCCATAATAGCACAATAGTGGTATTCTTACCCTGAATTAACACTAAATGCTAGAACGTGAAACTGAATGTGATTCAACTCCGTTTAGGAAGTTGTATTGAACCCCAGTCGGCCTTACAAGAAAAACACTCTGCTTTTGAGAAACAGGCACTCTTGCACTCTACTGTGTTTCCTATAGGGCCAGTACAGTGAGCTAGCTCAGAACAAAAGAACTGTGCTTCCTACACAAACGGGGCATATCTAGTTCAACTCAGTATTGGAAACTAAGTAAAACAGGAGCGTCTCTTCAGTCCAGTACACTGCACTCGCTGGGAACAGACGCGAGTGCTATTTGCACTGTTTATGCCAAGAATAGCACAATAGTGGTGTTCTTACCCTGAATTAACACTAAAGGCTAGAACGTGAAACTGAATGTGATTCAACTCCGTTTAGGAAGTTGTTTTGAACCCCAGTTGGCCTTAAAGAAAAACACTGTGCTTTTGAGAAACAGGCACTCTTGCACTCTACTGTGTTTCCTATAGGGCCAGTACAGTGAGCTAGCTCAGAACAAAAGAACTGTGCCTCCTACACAAACAGGGCATACCTAGTTCAACTCAGTATTCGAAACTAAGTAAAACCGGAGCTTCTCGTCAGTCCAGTACACTGCACTCGCTGGGAACAGACGCGAAAGCTATTTGCACTGTTTATGGCCAGAATAGCACAATAGTGGTGTTCTTAACCTGAATTAACACTAAATGCTAGAACATGAAACTGAATGTGATTCAACTCCGTTTAGGAAGTTGTATTGAACCCCAGTTGGCCTTACAAGAAAAACACTCTGCTTTTGAGAAACAGGCACTCTTGCACTCTACTGTGTTTCCTATAGGGCCAGTACAGTGAGCTAGCTCAGAACAAACAAACTGTGCTTCCTACACAAACGGGGCATATCTAGTTCAACTCAGTATTGGAAACTAAGTGAAACAGGAGCTGTCTTCAGTCCAATACACTGCACTCGCTGGGAACAGACGCAAGTGCTATTTGCACTGTTTATGGCCAGAATAGCACAATACTGGTGTTCTTACCCTGAATTAACACTAAATGCTAGAACGTGAAACTGAGTGTGATTCAACTCCGTTTAGGAAGTTGTATTGAACCCCAGTTGGCCTTACAAGAAAAACACTCTGCTTTTGAGAAACAGGCACTCTTGCACTCTACTGTGTTTCCTATAGGGCCAGTACAGTGAGCTAGCTCAGAACAAAAGAACTGTGCTTCCTACACAAACGGGGCATATCTAGTTCAACTCAGTATTGGAAACTAAGTAAAACAGGAGCGTCTCTTCAGTCCAGTACACTGCACTCGCTGGGAACAGACGCGAGTGCTATTTGCACTGTTTATGCCAAGAATAGCACAATAGTGGTGTTCTTACCCTGAATTAACACTAAAGGCTAGAACGTGAAACTGAATGTGATTCAACTCCGTTTAGGAAGTTGTATTGAACCCCAGTTGGCCTTAAAGAAAAACACTGTGCTTTTGAGAAACAGGCACTCTTGCACTCTACTGTGTTTCCTATAGGGCCAGTACAGTGAGCTAGCTCAGAACAAAAGAACTGTGCTTCCTACACAAAAGGAGCATATCTAGTTCAACTCAGTATTGGAAACTAAGTAAAACAGGTGCTCCTCTTCAGTCCAATACACTGCACTCGCTGGGAACAGACGCGAGTGCTATTTGCACTGTTTATGGCCAGAATAGCACAATAGTGGTGTTCTTACCCTGAATTAACACTAAATGCTAGAACGTGAAACTGAATGTGATTCAACTCCGTTTAGGAAGTTGTAATGAACCCCAGTTGGCCTTACAAGAAACACACTCTGCTTTTGAGAAATAGGCACTCTTGCCCTCTACTGTGTTTCCTATAGGGCCAGTACAGTGAGCTAGCTCAGAACAAAAGAACTGTGCCTCCTACACAAACGGGGCATACCTAGTTCAACTCAGTATTGGAAACTAAGTAAAACAGGAGCGTCTCTTCAGTCCAGTACACTGCACTCGCTGGGAACAGACGCGAAAGCTATTTGCACTGTTTATGGCCAGAATAGCACAATAGTGGTGTTCTTAACCTGAATTAACACTAAATGCTAGAACATGAAACTGAATGTGATTCAACTCCGTTTAGGAAGTTGTATTGAACCCCAGTTGGCCTTACAAGAAAAACACTCTGCTTTTGAGAAACAGGCACTCTTGCACTCTACTGTGTTTCCTATAGGGCCAGTACAGTGAGCTAGCTCAGAACAAACAAACTGTGCTTCCTACACAAACGGTGCATATCTAGTTCAACTCAGTATTGGAAACTAAGTGAAACAGGAGCTGTCTTCAGTCCAATACACTGCACTCGCTGGGAACAGACGCAAGTGCTATTTGCACTGTTTATGGCCAGAATAGCACAATACTGGTGTTCTTACCCTGAATTAACACTAAATGCTAGAACGTGAAACTGAATGTGATTCAACTCCATTTAGGAAGTTGTATTGAACCCCAGTTGGCCTTACAAGAAAAACACTCTGCTTTTGAGAAACAGGCACTCTTGCACTCTACTGTGTTTCCTATAGGGCCAGTACAGTGAGCTAGCTCAGAACAATAGAACTGTGCCTCCTACACAAACGGGGCATACCTAGTTCAACTCATTATTGGAAAGTAAGTAAAACAGGAGCGTCTCTTCAGTCCAGTACACTGTACTCGCTGGAAACAGACGCGAGTGCTATTTGCACTGTTTATGGCCAGAATAGCACAATAGTGGTGTTCTTACCCTGAATTAACACTAAATGCTAGAACGTGAAACTGAATGTGATTCAACTCCGTTTAGCAAGTTGTATTGAACCCCAGTTGGCCTTACAAGAAAAACACTCTGCTTTTGAGAAACAGGCACTCTTGCACTCTACTGTGTTTCCTATAGGGCCAGTACAGTGAGCTAGCTCAGAAAAAAAAGAACTGTGCTTCCTAAACAAACGGGGCATACCTAGTTCAACTCAGTATTGGAAACTAAGTAAAACAGGAGCTTTTCTTCAGTCCAATACACTGCAATCGCTGGGAACAGACGCGAGTGCTATTTGCACTGTTTATGTCCAGAATAGCACAATAGTGGTGTTCTTACCCTGAATTAACACTAAATGCTAGAACGTGAAACTGAATGTGATTCAACTCCGTTTAGGAAGTTGTATTGGACCCCAGTTGACCTTACAAGAAAAATACTCTGCTTTTGAGAAACAGGCACTCTTGCACTCTACTGTGTTTCCTATCGTGCCAGTACAGTGAGCTAGCTCAGAAAAGAACTGTGCTTCCTACACAAACGGGGCATATCTAGTTCAACTCAGTATTGGAAACTCAGTAAAACAGGAGCTTCTCTTCAGGCCAATACACTGCACTCGCTGGGAACAGACGCGAGAGCTATTTGCACTGTTTATGGCCAGAATAGCACAATAGTGGTGTTCTTACCCTGAATTAACACTAAAGGCTAGAACGTGAAACTGAATGTGATTCAACTCCGTTTAGGAAGTTGTATTGAACCCCAGTTGGCCTTACAAGAAAAACACTCTGCTTTTGAGAACCAGGCACTCTTGAACTCTACTGTGTTTCCTATAAGGCCAGTACAGTGAGCTAGCTCAGAACAAAAGAACTGTGCTTCCTACACAAACGGGGCATATCTAGTTCAACTCAGTATTGGAAACTAAGTAAAACAGGAGCGTCTCTTCAGTCCAGTACACTGCACTCGCTGGGAACAGACGCGAGGGCTATTTGCACTGTTTATGGCCAGAAGAGCACAATAGTGGTGTTCTTACCCTGAATTAACACTAAATGCTAGAACGTGAAACTGAATGTGATCAACTGCGTTTAGGAAGTTGTATTGAACCCCAGTTGGCCTTACAAGCTAAACACTCTGCTTTTGAGAAACAGGCACTCCTGCACTCTACTGTGTTTCCTATAGGGCCAGTACATTGAGCTAGCTCAGAAAAGAACTGTGCTTCCTACACAAACGTGGCATATCTAGTTCAACTCAGTATTGGAAACTAAGTAAAACAGGAGCTTCTCTTCAGTCCAATACACTGCACTCGCTGGGAACAGACGGGAGTGCTATTTGCACTGATTATGGCCAGAATAGCACAATAAGTGTGTTCTTACCCTGAATTAACACTAAATGCTAGAACGTGAAACTGAATGTGATTCAACTCCGTTTAGGAAGTTGTATTGAAACCCAGGTGGCCTTACAAGAAAAACACTCTGCTTTTGAGAAAGAGCTACTCTTGCACTCTACTGTGTTTCCTATAGGGCCAGTACAGTGAGCTAGCTCAGAAAAGAACTGTGCTTCCTACACAAACGGGGCATATCTAGTTCAACTCAGTATTGGAAACTAAGTAAAACAGGAGCGTCTCTTCAGTCCAGTACACTGCACTCCCTGGGAACAGACGCGAGTGCTATTTGCACTGTTTATGGTCATAAAAGCACAATAGTGGTGTTCTTACCCTGAATTAACACTAAATGCTAGAACGTGAAACTGAATGTGATTCAACTCCGTTTAGCAAGTTGTATTGAACCCCAGTTGGCCTTACAAGAAAAAGACTCTGCTTTTGAGAAAGAGGCACTCTTGCACTCTACTGTGTTTCCTATAGGGCCAGTACAGTGAGCTAGCTCAGAACAAAAGAACTGTGCTTCCTACACAAACGGGGCATATCTAGTTCAACTCAGTATTGGACACTAAGTAAAACAGGAGCGTCTCTTCAGTCCAATACACTGCACTCGCTGAGAACAGACGCGAGTGCTATTTGCACTGTTTATGGCCAGAATAGCACAATAGTGGTGTTCTTACCTTGAATTATCACTAAATGCTAGAAGGTGAAACTGAATGTGATTCAACTCCGTTTAGGAAGTTGTATTGAACCCCAGTCGGCCTTACAAGAAAAACACTCTGCTTTTGAGAAACAGGCACTCTTGCACTCTACTGTGTTTCCTATAGGGCCAGTACAGTGAGCTAGCTCAGAACAAAAGAACTGTGCTTCCTACACAAACGGGGCATATCTAGTTCAACTCAATATTGGAAACTAAGTAAAACAGGAGCTTCTCTTCAGTCCAGTACACAGCTCTCGCTGGGAACAGACGCGAGTGCTATTTGCACTGTTTATGCCCAGAAGAGCACAATAGTGGTGTTCTTACCCTGAATTAACACTAAATGCTAGAACTTGAAACCGAATGTGATTCAACTCCGTTTAGGAAGTTGTATTGAACCCCAGTTGGCCTTACAAGAAAAACACTCTGCTTTTGAGAAACAGGCACTCTTGCACTCTACTGTGTTTCCTATAAGGCCAGTACAGTGAGCTAGCTCAGAACAAAAGAACTGTGCTTCCTACACAAACGGGGCATATCTAGTTCAACTCAGTATTGGAAACTAAGTAAAACATGAGCGTCTCTTCAGTCCAGTACACTGCACTCCCTGGGAACAGACGCGAGTGCTATTCGCACTGTTTATGGCCAGAATAGCACAATAGTGGTGTTCTTACCCTGAATTAACACTAAATGCTAGAACGTGAAACTGAATGTGATTCAACTCCGTTTAGGAAGTTGTATTGAACCCCAGTTGGCCTTACAAGAAAAACACTCTGCTTTTGAGAAACAGGCACTCTTGCACTCTACTGTGTTTCCTATAGGGCCAGTACAGTGAGCTAGCTCAGAACAAAAGAACTGTGCTTCCTACACAAACCGGGCATATCTAGTTCAACTCACTATTGGAAACTAAGTAAAACAGGAGCGTCTCTTCAGTCCAGTACACTGCACTCGCTGGGAACAGACACGAGTGCTATTTGCACTGTTTATAGCCAGAATAGCACAATAGTGGTGTTCTCACCCTGAATTAACACTAAAGGCTAGAACGTGAAACTGAATGTGATTCAACTCCGTTTAGGAAGTTGTATTGAACCCCAGTTGGCCTTAAAGAAAACCACTGTGCTCTTGAGAAACAGGCACTCTTGCACTCTACTGTGTTTCCTATAGGGCCAGTACAGTGAGCTAGCTCAGAACAAAAGAACTGTGCTTCCTACACAAACGGGGCATATCTAGTTCAACTCAGTATTGGAAACTAAGTAAAACAGGAGCGTCTCTTCAGTCCAGTACACTGCACTCCCTGGGAACAGACGCGAGTGCTATTTGCACTGTTTATGGCCATAATAGCACAATAGTGGTGTTCTTACCCTGAATTAACACTAAATGCTAGAACGTGAAACTGAATGTGATTCAACTCCGTTTAGGAAGTTTTATTGAACCCCAGTTGGCCTTACAAGAAAAACACTCTGCTTTTGAGAAACAGGCACTCTTGCACTCTACTGTGTTTCCTATAGGGCCAGTACAGTGAGCTAGCTCAGAAAAGAACTGTGCTTCCTACACAAACGGGGCATATCTAGTTCAACTCAGTATTGGAAACTAAGTAAAACAGGAGCTTCTCTTCAGGCCAATACACTGCACTCGCTGGGAACAGACGCGAGTGCTATTTGCACTGTTTATGGCCAGAATAGCACAATAGTGGTGTTCTTACCCTGAATTAACACTAAATGCTAGAACGTGAAACTGAATGTGATTCAACTCCGTTTAGGAAGTTGTAATGAACCCCAGTTGGCCTTACAAGAAAAACACTCTGCTTTTGAGAAATAGGCACTCTTGCACTCTACTGTGTTTCCTATAGGGCCAGTACAGTGAGCTAGCTCAGAACAAAAGAACTGTGCCTCCTACACAAACGGGGCATATCTAGTTCAACTCAGTATTGGAAACTAAGTGAAACAGGAGCCGTCTTCAGTCCAATACACTGCACTCGCTGGGAACAGACGCAAGTGCTATTTGCACTGTTTATGGCCAGAATAGCACAATACTGGTGTTCTTACCCTGAATTAACACTAAATGCTAGAACGTGAAACTGAATGTGATTCAACTCCATTTAGGAAGTTGTATTGAACCCCAGTTGGCCTTACAAGAAAAACACTCGGCTTTTGAGAAACAGGCACTCTTGCACTCTACTGTGTTTCCTATAGGGCCAGTACAGTGAGCTAGCTCAGAACAAAAGAACTGTGCCTCCTACACAAACGGGGCATACCTAGTTCAACTCATTATTGGAAAGTAAGTAAAACAGGAGCTTCTCTTCATTCCAATACACTGCAATCGCTGGGAACAGACGCGAGTGCTATTTGCACTGTTTATGTCCAGAATAGCACAATAGTGGTGTTCTTAACCTGAATTAACACTATATGCTAGAACGTGAAACTGAGTGTGATTCAACTCCGTTTAGGAAGTTGTATTGAACCCCAGTTGGCCTTACAAGAAAAACACTCTGCTTTTGAGAAACAGGCACTCTTGCACTCTACTGTGTTTCCTATAGGGCCAGTACAGTGAGCTAGCTCAGAACAAAAGAACTGTGCTTCCTACACAAACGGGGCATATCTAGTTCAACTCAGTATTGGAAACTAAGTAAAACAGGAGCGTCTCTTCAGTCCAGTACACTGCACTCGCTGGGAACAGACGCGAGTGCTATTTGCACTGTTTATGCCAAGAATAGCACAATAGTGGTGTTCTTACCCTGAATTAACACTAAAGGCTAGAACGTGAAACTGAATGTGATTCAACTCCGTTTAGGAAGTTGTATTGAACCCCAGTTGGCCTTAAAGAAAAACACTGTGCTTTTGAGACACAGGCACTCTTGCACTCTACTGTGTTTCCTATAGGGCCAGTACAGTGAGCTAGCTCAGAAAAAAAGAACTGTGCTTCCTACACAAAAGGAGCATATCTAGTTCAACTCAGTATTGGAAACTAGGTAAAACAGGTGCTCCTCTTCAGTCCAATACACTGCACTCGCTGGGAACAGACGCGAGTGCTATTTGCACTGTTTATGGCCAGAATAGCACAATAGTGGTGTTCTTACCCTGAATTAACACTAAATGCTAGAACGTGAAACTGAATGTGATTCAACTCCGTTTAGGAAGTTGTATTGGACCCCAGTTGACCTTACAAGAAAAATACTCTGCTTTTGAGAAACAGGCACTCTTGCACTCTACTGTGTTTCCTATCGTGCCAGTACAGTGAGCTAGCTCAGAAAAGAACTGTGCTTCCTACACAAACGGGGCATATCTAGTTCAACTCAGTATTGGAAACTCAGTAAAACAGGAGCTTCTCTTCAGGCCAATACACTGAACTCGCTGGGAACAGACGCGAGAGCTATTTGCACTGTTTATGGCCAGAATAGCACAATAGTGGTGTTCTTACCCTGAATTAACACTAAAGGCTAGAACGTGAAACTGAATGTGATTCAACTCCGTTTAGGAAGTTGTATTGAACCCCAGTTGGCCTTACAAGAAAAACACTCTGCTTTTGAGAACCAGGCACTCTTGAACTCTACTGTGTTTCCTATAAGGCCAGTACAGTGAGCTAGCTCAGAACAAAAGAACTGTGCTTCCTACACAAACGGGGCATATCTAGTTCAACTCAGTATTGGAAACTAAGTAAAACAGGAGCGTCTCTTCAGTCCAGTACACTGCACTCGCTGGGAACAGACGCGAGTGCTATTCGCACTGTTTATGGCCATAATAGCACAATAGTGGTGTTCTTACCCTGAATTAACACTAAATGCTAGAACGTGAAACTGAATGTGATTCAACTCCGTTTAGGAATTTGTATTGAACCCCAGTCGGCCTTACAAGAAAAACACTCTGCTTTTGAGAAACAGGCACTCTTGCACTCTACTGTGTTTCCTATAGGGCCAGTACAGTGAGCTAGCTCAGAACAAAAGAACTGTGCTTCCTACACAAACGGGGCATATCTAGTTCAACTCAGTATTGGAAACTAAGTAAAACAGGAGCGTCTCTTCAGTCCAGTACACTGCACTCGCTGGGAACAGACGCGAGTGCTATTTGCACTGTTTATGCCCAGAATAGCACAATAGCGGTGTTCTTACCCTGAATTAACACTAAAGGCTAGAACGTGAAACTGAATGTGATTCATCTCCGTTTAGGAAGTTGTATTGAACCCCAGTTGGCCTTAAAGAAAAACACTCTGCTTTTGAGAAACAGGCACTCTTGCACTCTACTGTGTTTCCTATAGGGCCAGTACAGTGAGCTAGCTCAGAACAAAAGAACTGTGCTTCCTACACAAACGGGGCATATCTAGTTCAACTCAGTATTGGAAACTAAGTAAAACAGGAGCGTCTCTTCAGTCCAGTACAGTGCACTCCCTGGGAACAGACGCGAGTGCTATTTGCACTGTTTATGGCCAGAATAGCATAATAGTGGTGTTCTTACCCTGAATTAACACTAAAGGCTAGAACGTGAAACTGAATGTTATTCAACTCCGTTTAGGAAGTTGTATTGAACCCCAGTTGGCCTTAAAGAAAACACTCTGCTTTTGAGAAACAGGCACTCTTGCACTCTACTGTGTTTCCTATAGGGCCAGTACAGTGAGTTAGCTCAGAAAAAAAGAACTGTGCTTCCTACACAAACGGGGCATATCTAGTTCAACTAAGTACTGGAAACTAAGTAAAACAGGAGCGTCTCTTCAGTCCAGTACACTGCACTCGGTGGGAACAGACGCGAGTGCTATTCGCACTGTTTATGGCCATAATAGCACAATAGTGGTATTCTTACCCTGAATTAACACTAAATGCTAGAACGTGAAACTGAATGTGATTCAACTCCGTTTAGGAAGTTGTATTGAACCCCAGTCGGCCTTACAAGAAAAACACTCTGCTTTTGAGAAACAGGCACTCTTGCACTCTACTGTGTTTCCTATAGGGCCAGTACAGTGAGCTAGCTCAGAACAAAAGAACTGTGCTTCCTACACAAACGGGGCATATCTAGTTCAACTCAGTATTGGAAACTAAGTAAAACAGGAGCGTCTCTTCAGTCCAGTACACTGCACTCGCTGGGAACAGACGCGAGTGCTATTTGCACTGTTTATGCCAAGAATAGCACAATAGTGGTGTTCTTACCCTGAATTAACACTAAAGGCTAGAACGTGAAACTGAATGTGATTCAACTCCGTTTAGGAAGTTGTTTTGAACCCCAGTTGGCCTTAAAGAAAAACACTGTGCTTTTGAGAAACAGGCACTCTTGCACTCTACTGTGTTTCCTATAGGGCCAGTACAGTGAGCTAGCTCAGAACAAAAGAACTGTGCCTCCTACACAAACAGGGCATACCTAGTTCAACTCAGTATTCGAAACTAAGTAAAACCGGAGCTTCTCGTCAGTCCAGTACACTGCACTCGCTGGGAACAGACGCGAAAGCTATTTGCACTGTTTATGGCCAGAATAGCACAATAGTGGTGTTCTTAACCTGAATTAACACTAAATGCTAGAACATGAAACTGAATGTGATTCAACTCCGTTTAGGAAGTTGTATTGAACCCCAGTTGGCCTTACAAGAAAAACACTCTGCTTTTGAGAAACAGGCACTCTTGCACTCTACTGTGTTTCCTATAGGGCCAGTACAGTGAGCTAGCTCAGAACAAACAAACTGTGCTTCCTACACAAACGGGGCAT
The DNA here is from genome assembly GCF_049852395.1 of Peromyscus maniculatus bairdii. Lineage (NCBI taxonomy): Eukaryota > Metazoa > Chordata > Mammalia > Rodentia > Cricetidae > Peromyscus > Peromyscus maniculatus. The sequence continues at coordinate 35,219,643 of NC_134856.1, read as the reverse complement.
ATCTAGTTCAACTCAGTATTGGAAACTAAGTGAAACAGGAGCTGTCTTCAGTCCAATACACTGCACTCGCTGGGAACAGACGCAAGTGCTATTTGCACTGTTTATGGCCAGAATAGCACAATACTGGTGTTCTTACCCTGAATTAACACTAAATGCTAGAACGTGAAACTGAGTGTGATTCAACTCCGTTTAGGAAGTTGTATTGAACCCCAGTTGGCCTTACAAGAAAAACACTCTGCTTTTGAGAAACAGGCACTCTTGCACTCTACTGTGTTTCCTATAGGGCCAGTACAGTGAGCTAGCTCAGAACAAAAGAACTGTGCTTCCTACACAAACGGGGCATATCTAGTTCAACTCAGTATTGGAAACTAAGTAAAACAGGAGCGTCTCTTCAGTCCAGTACACTGCACTCGCTGGGAACAGACGCGAGTGCTATTTGCACTGTTTATGCCAAGAATAGCACAATAGTGGTGTTCTTACCCTGAATTAACACTAAAGGCTAGAACGTGAAACTGAATGTGATTCAACTCCGTTTAGGAAGTTGTATTGAACCCCAGTTGGCCTTAAAGAAAAACACTGTGCTTTTGAGAAACAGGCACTCTTGCACTCTACTGTGTTTCCTATAGGGCCAGTACAGTGAGCTAGCTCAGAACAAAAGAACTGTGCTTCCTACACAAAAGGAGCATATCTAGTTCAACTCAGTATTGGAAACTAAGTAAAACAGGTGCTCCTCTTCAGTCCAATACACTGCACTCGCTGGGAACAGACGCGAGTGCTATTTGCACTGTTTATGGCCAGAATAGCACAATAGTGGTGTTCTTACCCTGAATTAACACTAAATGCTAGAACGTGAAACTGAATGTGATTCAACTCCGTTTAGGAAGTTGTAATGAACCCCAGTTGGCCTTACAAGAAACACACTCTGCTTTTGAGAAATAGGCACTCTTGCCCTCTACTGTGTTTCCTATAGGGCCAGTACAGTGAGCTAGCTCAGAACAAAAGAACTGTGCCTCCTACACAAACGGGGCATACCTAGTTCAACTCAGTATTGGAAACTAAGTAAAACAGGAGCGTCTCTTCAGTCCAGTACACTGCACTCGCTGGGAACAGACGCGAAAGCTATTTGCACTGTTTATGGCCAGAATAGCACAATAGTGGTGTTCTTAACCTGAATTAACACTAAATGCTAGAACATGAAACTGAATGTGATTCAACTCCGTTTAGGAAGTTGTATTGAACCCCAGTTGGCCTTACAAGAAAAACACTCTGCTTTTGAGAAACAGGCACTCTTGCACTCTACTGTGTTTCCTATAGGGCCAGTACAGTGAGCTAGCTCAGAACAAACAAACTGTGCTTCCTACACAAACGGTGCATATCTAGTTCAACTCAGTATTGGAAACTAAGTGAAACAGGAGCTGTCTTCAGTCCAATACACTGCACTCGCTGGGAACAGACGCAAGTGCTATTTGCACTGTTTATGGCCAGAATAGCACAATACTGGTGTTCTTACCCTGAATTAACACTAAATGCTAGAACGTGAAACTGAATGTGATTCAACTCCATTTAGGAAGTTGTATTGAACCCCAGTTGGCCTTACAAGAAAAACACTCTGCTTTTGAGAAACAGGCACTCTTGCACTCTACTGTGTTTCCTATAGGGCCAGTACAGTGAGCTAGCTCAGAACAATAGAACTGTGCCTCCTACACAAACGGGGCATACCTAGTTCAACTCATTATTGGAAAGTAAGTAAAACAGGAGCGTCTCTTCAGTCCAGTACACTGTACTCGCTGGAAACAGACGCGAGTGCTATTTGCACTGTTTATGGCCAGAATAGCACAATAGTGGTGTTCTTACCCTGAATTAACACTAAATGCTAGAACGTGAAACTGAATGTGATTCAACTCCGTTTAGGAAGTTGTATTGAACCCCAGTTGGCCTTACAAGAAAAACACTCTGCTTTTGAGAAACAGGCACTCTTGCACTCTACTGTGTTTCCTATAGGGCCAGTACAGTGAGCTAGCTCAGAAAAAAAAGAACTGTGCTTCCTAAACAAACGGGGCATACCTAGTTCAACTCAGTATTGGAAACTAAGTAAAACAGGAGCTTTTCTTCAGTCCAATACACTGCAATCGCTGGGAACAGACGCGAGTGCTATTTGCACTGTTTATGTCCAGAATAGCACAATAGTGGTGTTCTTACCCTGAATTAACACTAAATGCTAGAACGTGAAACTGAATGTGATTCAACTCCGTTTAGGAAGTTGTATTGGACCCCAGTTGACCTTACAAGAAAAATACTCTGCTTTTGAGAAACAGGCACTCTTGCACTCTACTGTGTTTCCTATCGTGCCAGTACAGTGAGCTAGCTCAGAAAAGAACTGTGCTTCCTACACAAACGGGGCATATCTAGTTCAACTCAGTATTGGAAACTCAGTAAAACAGGAGCTTCTCTTCAGGCCAATACACTGCACTCGCTGGGAACAGACGCGAGAGCTATTTGCACTGTTTATGGCCAGAATAGCACAATAGTGGTGTTCTTACCCTGAATTAACACTAAAGGCTAGAACGTGAAACTGAATGTGATTCAACTCCGTTTAGGAAGTTGTATTGAACCCCAGTTGGCCTTACAAGAAAAACACTCTGCTTTTGAGAACCAGGCACTCTTGAACTCTACTGTGTTTCCTATAAGGCCAGTACAGTGAGCTAGCTCAGAACAAAAGAACTGTGCTTCCTACACAAACGGGGCATATCTAGTTCAACTCAGTATTGTAAACTAAGTAAAACAGGAGCGTCTCTTCAGTCCAGTACACTGCACTCGCTGGGAACAGACGCGAGTGCTATTCGCACTGTTTATGGCCATAATAGCACAATAGTGTTGTTCTTACCCTGAATTAACACTAAATGCTAGAACGTGAAACTGAATGTGATTCAACTCCGTTTAGGAATTTGTATTGAACCCCAGTCGGCCTTACAAGAAAAACACTCTGCTTTTGAGAAACAGGCACTCTTGCACTCTACTGTGTTTCCTATAGGGCCAGTACAGTGAGCTAGCTCAGAACAAAAGAACTGTGCTTCCTACACAAACGGGGCATATCTAGTTCAACTCAGTATTGGAAACTAAGTAAAACAGGAGCGTCTCTTCAGTCCAGTACAGTGCACTCCCTGGGAACAGACGCGAGTGCTATTTGCACTGTTTATGGCCAGAATAGCATAATAGTGGTGTTCTTACCCTGAATTAACACTAAAGGCTAGAACGTGAAACTGAATGTTATTCAACTCCGTTTAGGAAGTTGTATTAAACCCCAGTTGGCCTTAAAGAAAACACTCTGCTTTTGAGAAACAGGCACTCTTGCACTCTACTGTGTTTCCTATAGGGCCAGTACAGTGAGTTAGCTCAGAAAAAAAGAACTGTGCTTCCTACACAAACGGGGCATATCTAGTTCAACTAAGTACTGGAAACTAAGTAAAACAGGAGCGTCTCTTCAGTCCAGTACACTGCACTCGGTGGGAACAGACGCGAGTGCTATTCGCACTGTTTATGGCCATAATAGCACAATAGTGGTATTCTTACCCTGAATTAACACTAAATGCTAGAACGTGAAACTGAATGTGATTCAACTCCGTTTTGGAAGTTGTATTGAACCCCAGTCGGCCTTACAAGAAAAACACTCTGCTTTTGAGAAACAGGCACTCTTGCACTCTACTGTGTTTCCTATAGGGCCAGTACAGTGAGCTAGCTCAGAACAAAAGAACTGTGCTTCCTACACAAACGGGGCATATCTAGTTCAACTCAGTATTGGAAACTAAGTAAAACAGGAGCGTCTCTTCCGTCCAGTACACTGCACTCGCTGGGAACAGACGCGAGTGCTATTTGCACTGTTTATGCCAAGAATAGCACAATAGTGGTGTTCTTACCCTGAATTAACACTAAAGGCTAGAACGTGAAACTGAGTGTGATTCAACTCCGTTTAGGAAGTTGTTTTGAACCCCAGTTGGCCTTAAAGAAAAACACTGTGCTTTTGAGAAACAGGCACTCTTGCACTCTACTGTGTTTCCTATAGGGCCAGTACAGTGAGCTAGCTCAGAACAAAAGAACTGTGCCTCCTACACAAACAGGGCATACCTAGTTCAACTCAGTATTCGAAACTAAGTAAAACCGGAGCTTCTCGTCAGTCCAGTACACTGCACTCGCTGGGAACAGACGCGAAAGCTATTTGCACTGTTTATGGCCAGAATAGCACAATAGTGGTGTTCTTAACCTGAATTAACACTAAATGCTAGAACATGAAACTGAATGTGATTCAACTCCGTTTAGGAAGTTGTATTGAACCCCAGTTGGCCTTACAAGAAAAACACTCTGCTTTTGAGAAACAGGCACTCTTGCACTCTACTGTGTTTCCTATAAGGCCAGTACAGTGAGCTAGCTCAGAACAAACAAACTGTGCTTCCTACACAAACGGGGCATATCTAGTTCAACTCAGTATTGGAAACTAAGTGAAACAGGAGCTGTCTTCAGTCCAATACACTGCACTACCTGGGAACAGACGCAAGTGCTATTTGCACTGTTTATGGCCAGAATAGCACAATACTGGTGTTCTTACCCTGAATTAACACTAAATGCTAGAACGTGAAACTGAGTGTGATTCAACTCCGTTTAGGAAGTTGTATTGAACCCCAGTTGGCCTTACAAGAAAAACACTCTGCTTTTGAGAAACAGGCACTCTTGCACTCTACTGTGTTTCCTATAGGGCCAGTACAGTGAGCTAGCTCAGAACAAAAGAACTGTGCTTCCTACACAAACGGGGCATATCTAGTTCAACTCAGTATTGGAAACTAAGTAAAACAGGAGCGTCTCTTCAGTCCAGTACACTGCACTCGCTGGGAACAGACGCGAGTGCTATTTGCACTGTTTATGCCAAGAATAGCACAATAGTGGTGTTCTTACCCTGAATTAACACTAAAGGCTAGAACGTGAAACTGAATGTGATTCAACTCCGTTTAGGAAGTTGTATTGAACCCCAGTTGGCCTTAAAGAAAAACACTGTGCTTTTGAGAAACAGGCACTCTTGCACTCTACTGTGTTTCCTATAGGGCCAGTACAGTGAGCTAGCTCAGAACAAAAGAACTGTGCTTCCTACACAAAAGGAGCATATCTAGTACAACTCAGTATTGGAAACTAAGTAAAACAGGTGCTCCTCTTCAGTCCAATACACTGCACTCGCTGGGAACAGACGCGAGTGCTATTTGCACTGTTTATGGCCAGAATAGCACAATAGTGGTGTTCTTACCCTGAATTAACACTAAATGCTAGAACGTGAAACTGAATGTGATTCAACTCCGTTTAGGAAGTTGTAATGAACCCCAGTTGGCCTTACAAGAAACACACTCTGCTTTTGAGAAATAGGCACTCTTGCCCTCTACTGTGTTTCCTATAGGGCCAGTACAGTGAGCTAGCTCAGAACAAAAGAACTGTGCCTCCTACACAAACGGGGCATACCTAGTTCAACTCAGTATTGGAAACTAAGTAAAACAGGAGCGTCTCTTCAGTCCAGTACACTGCACTCGCTGGGAACAGACGCGAAAGCTATTTGCACTGTTTATGGCCAGAATAGCACAATAGTGGTGTTCTTAACCTGAATTAACACTAAATGCTAGAACATGAAACTGAATGTGATTCAACTCCGTTTAGGAAGTTGTATTGAACCCCAGTTGGCCTTACAAGAAAAACACTCTGCTTTTGAGAAACAGGCACTCTTGCACTCTACGGTGTTTCCTATAGGGCCAGTACAGTGAGCTAGCTCAGAACAAACAAACTGTGCTTCCTACACAAACGGTGCATATCTAGTTCAACTCAGTATTGGAAACTAAGTGAAACAGGAGCTGTCTTCAGTCCAATACACTGCACTCGCTGGGAACAGACGCAAGTGCTATTTGCACTGTTTATGGCCAGAATAGCACAATACTGGTGTTCTTACCCTGAATTAACACTAAATGCTAGAACGTGAAACTGAATGTGATTCAACTCCATTTAGGAAGTTGTATTGAACCCCAGTTGGCCTTACAAGAAAAACACTCTGCTTTTGAGAAACAGGCACTCTTGCACTCTACTGTGTTTCCTATAGGGCCAGTACAGTGAGCTAGCTCAGAACAATAGAACTCTGCCTCCTACACAAACGGGGCATACCTAGTTCAACTCATTATTGGAAAGTAAGTAAAACAGGAGCGTCTCTTCAGTCCAGTACACTGCACTCGCTGGAAACAGACGCGAGTGCTATTTGCACTGTTTATGGCCAGAATAGCACAATAGTGGTGTTCTTACCCTGAATTAACACTAAATGCTAGAACGTGAAACTGAATGTGATTCAACTCCGTTTAGGAAGTTGTATTGAACCCCAGTTGGCCTTACAAGAAAAACACTCTGCTTTTGAGAAACAGGCACTCTTGCACTCTACTGTGTTTCCTATAGGGCCAGTACAGTGAGCTAGCTCAGAAAAAAAGAACTGTGCTTCCTAAACAAACGGGGCATACCTAGTTCAACTCAGTATTGGAAACTAAGTAAAACAGGAGCTTCTCTTCAGTCCAATACACTGCAATCGCTGGGAACAGACGCGAGTGCTATTTGCACTGTTTATGTCCAGAATAGCACAATAGTGGTGTTCTTAACCTGAATTAACACTAAATGCTAGAACGTGAAACTGAATGTGATTCAACTCCGTTTAGGAAGTTGTATTGAACCCCAGTTGGCCTTACAAGAAAAACACTCTGCTTTTGAGAAACAGGCACTCTTGCACTCTACTGTGTTTCCTATAGGGCCAGTACAGTGAGCTAGCTCAGAAAAGAACTGTGCTTCCTAAACAAACGGGGCATATCTAGTTCAACTCAGTATTCGAAACTCAGTAAAACAGAGGCTTCTCTTAAGGCCAATACACTGCACTCGCAGGGAACAGACGCGAATGCTATTTGCACTGTTTATGGCCAGAATAGCACAATAGTGGTGTTCTTACCCTGAATTAACACTAAATGCTAGAACGTGAAACTGAATGTGATTCAACTCCGTTTAGGAAGTTGTAATGAACCCCAGTTGGCCTTACAAGAAAAACACTCTGCTTTTGAGAAATAGGCACTCTTGCACTCTACTGTGTTTCCTATACGGCCAGTACAGTGAGCTAGCTCAGAACAAAAGAACTGTGCCTCCTACACAAACGGGGCATACCTAGTTCAACTCAGTATTCGAAACTAAGTAAAACAGGAGCTTCTCGTCAGTCCAGTACACTGCACTCGCTGGGAACAGACGCGAAAGCTATTTGCACTGTTTATGGCCAGAATAGCACAATAGTGGTGTTCTTAACCTGAATTAACACTAAATGCTAGAACATGAAACTGAATGTGATTCAACTCCGTTTAGGAAGTTGTATTGAACCCCAGTTGGCCTTACAAGAAAAACCCTCTGCTTTTGAGAAACAGGCACTCTTGCACTCTACTGTGTTTCCTATAGGGCCAGTACAGTGAGCTAGCTCAGAACAAACAAACTGTGCTTCCTACACAAACGGGGCATATCTAGTTCAACTCAGTATTGGAAACTAAGTGAAACAGGAGCTGTCTTCAGTCCAATACACTGCACTCGCTGGGAACAGACGCAAGTGCTATTTGCACTGTTTATGGCCAGAATAGCACAATACTGGTGTTCTTACCCTGAATTAACACTAAATGCTAGAACGTGAAATTGAATGTGATTCAACTCCATTTAGGAAGTTGTATTGAACCCCAGTTGGCCTTACAAGAAAAACACTCTGCTTTTGAGAAACAGGCACTCTTGCACTCTACTGTGTTTCCTATAGGGCCAGTACAGTGAGCTAGCTCAGAACAAAAGAACTGTGCCTCCTACACAAACGGGGCATACCTAGTTCAACTCATTATTGGAAAGTAAGTAAAACAGGAGCATCTCTTCAGTCCAGTACACTGCACTCGCTGGAAACAGACGCGAGTGCTATTTGCACTGTTTATGGCCAGAATAGCACAATAGTGGTGTTCTTACCCTGAATTAACACTAAAGGCTAGAACGTGAAACTGAATGTGATTCAACTCCGTTTAGGAAGTTGTATTGAACCCCAGTTGGCCTTACAAGAAAAACACTCTGCTTTTGAGAAACAGGCACTCTTGCACTCTACTGTGTTTCCTATAGGGCCAGTACAGTGAGATAGCTCAGAACAAATGAACTGTGCTTCCTACACAAACGGGGCATATCTAGTTCAACTCAGTATTGGAAACTAAGTAAAACAGGAGGTTCTCTTCAGTCCAATACATGCACTCGCTGGGAACAGACGCGAGTGCTATTTGCACTGTTTATGGCCAGAATAGCACAATAGTGGTGTTCTTACCCTGAATTAACACTAAAGGTAGAACGTGAAACTAAATGTGATTCAACTCCTTTTAGGAAGTTGTATTGAACCCCAGTTGGCCTTACGAAAAAACACTCTGCTTTTGAGAAACAGGCACTCTTGCACTCTACTGTGTTTCCTATAGGGCCAGTACAGTGAGCTTGCTCAGAAAAAAAGAACTGTGCTTCCTAAACCAACGGGGCATACCTAGTTCAACTCAGTATTGGAAACTAAGTAAAACAGGAGCTTCTCTTCAGTCCAATACACTGCAATCGCTGGGAACAGACGCGAGTGCTATTTGCACTGTTTATGTCCAGAATAGCACAATAGTGGTGTTCTTAACCTGAATTAACACTAAATGCTAGAACGTGAAACTGAGTGTGATTCAACTCCGTTTAGGAAGTTGTATTGAACCCCAGTTGGCCTTACAAGAAAAACACTCTGCTTTTGAGAAACAGGCACTCTTGCACTCTACTGTGTTTCCTATAGGGCCAGTACAGTGAGCTAGCTCAGAAAAAAAGAACTGTGCTTCCTAAACAAACGGGGCATACCTAGTTCAACTCAGTATTGGAAACTAAGTAAAACAGGAGCGTCTCTTCAGTCCAGTACACTGCACTCGCTGGGAACAGACGCGAGTGCTATTTGCACTGTTTATGCCAAGAATAGCACAATAGTGGTGTTCTTACCCTGAATTAACACTAAAGGCTAGAACGTGAAACTGAATGTGATTCAACTCCGTTTAGGAAGTTGTATTGAACCCCAGTTGGCCTTAAAGAAAAACACTGTGCTTTTGAGAAACAGGCACTCTTGCACTCTACTGTGTTTCCTATAGGGCCAGTACAGTGAGCTAGCTCAGAACAAAAGAACTGTGCTTCCTACACAAAAGGAGCATATCTAGTACAACTCAGTATTGGAAACTAAGTAAAACAGGTGCTCCTCTTCAGTCCAATACACTGCACTCGCTGGGAACAGACGCGAGTGCTATTTGCACTGTTTATGGCCAGAATAGCACAATAGTGGTGTTCTTACCCTGAATTAACACTAAATGCTAGAACGTGAAACTGAATGTGATTCAACTCCGTTTAGGAAGTTGTAATGAACCCCAGTTGGCCTTACAAGAAACACACTCTGCTTTTGAGAAATAGGCACTCTTGCCCTCTACTGTGTTTCCTATAGGGCCAGTACAGTGAGCTAGCTCAGAACAAAAGAACTGTGCCTCCTACACAAACGGGGCATACCTAGTTCAACTCAGTATTGGAAACTAAGTAAAACAGGAGCGTCTCTTCTGTCCAGTACACTGCACTCGCTGGGAACAGACGCGAAAGCTATTTGCACTGTTTATGGCCAGAATAGCACAATAGTGGTGTTCTTAACCTGAATTAACACTAAATGCTAGAACATGAAACTGAATGTGATTCAACTCCGTTTAGGAAGTTGTATTGAACCCCAGTTGGCCTTACAAGAAAAACACTCTGCTTTTGAGAAACAGGCACTCTTGCACTCTACGGTGTTTCCTATAGGGCCAGTACAGTGAGCTAGCTCAGAACAAACAAACTGTGCTTCCTACACAAACGGTGCATATCTAGTTCAACTCAGTATTGGAAACTAAGTGAAACAGGAGCTGTCTTCAGTCCAATACACTGCACTCGCTGGGAACAGACGCAAGTGCTATTTGCACTGTTTATGGCCAGAATAGCACAATACTGGTGTTCTTACCCTGAATTAACACTAAATGCTAGAACGTGAAACTGAATGTGATTCAACTCCATTTAGGAAGTTGTATTGAACCCCAGTTGGCCTTACAAGAAAAACACTCTGCTTTTGAGAAACAGGCACTCTTGCACTCTACTGTGTTTCCTATAGGGCCAGTACAGTGAGCTAGCTCAGAACAATAGAACTCTGCCTCCTACACAAACGGGGCATACCTAGTTCAACTCATTATTGGAAAGTAAGTAAAACAGGAGCGTCTCTTCAGTCCAGTACACTGCACTCGCTGGAAACAGACGCGAGTGCTATTTGCACTGTTTATGGCCAGAATAGCACAATAGTGGTGTTCTTACCCTGAATTAACACTAAATGCTAGAACGTGAAACTGAATGTGATTCAACTCCGTTTAGGAAGTTGTATTGAACCCCAGTTGGCCTTACAAGAAAAACACTCTGCTTTTGAGAAACAGGCACTCTTGCACTCTACTGTGTTTCCTATAGGGCCAGTACAGTGAGCTAGCTCAGAAAAGAACTGTGCTTCCTAAACAAACGGGGCATATCTAGTTCAACTCAGTATTCGAAACTCAGTAAAACAGAGGCTTCTCTTAAGGCCAATACACTGCACTCGCAGGGAACAGACGCGAATGCTATTTGCACTGTTTATGGCCAGAATAGCACAATAGTGGTGTTCTTACCCTGAATTAACACTAAATGCTAGAACGTGAAACTGAATGTGATTCAACTCCGTTTAGGAAGTTGTAATGAACCCCAGTTGGCCTTACAAGAAAAACACTCTGCTTTTGAGAAATAGGCACTCTTGCACTCTACTGTGTTTCCTATACGGCCAGTACAGTGAGCTAGCTCAGAACAAAAGAACTGTGCCTCCTACACAAACGGGGCATACCTAGTTCAACTCAGTATTCGAAACTAAGTAAAACAGGAGCTTCTCGTCAGTCCAGTACACTGCACTCGCTGGGAACAGACGCGAAAGCTATTTGCACTGTTTATGGCCAGAATAGCACAATAGTGGTGTTCTTAACCTGAATTAACACTAAATGCTAGAACATGAAACTGAATGTGATTCAACTCCGTTTAGGAAGTTGTATTGAACCCCAGTTGGCCTTACAAGAAAAACCCTCTGCTTTTGAGAAACAGGCACTCTTGCACTCTACTGTGTTTCCTATAGGGCCAGTACAGTGAGCTAGCTCAGAACAAACAAACTGTGCTTCCTACACAAACGGGGCATATCTAGTTCAACTCAGTATTGGAAACTAAGTGAAACAGGAGCTGTCTTCAGTCCAATACACTGCACTCGCTGGGAACAGACGCAAGTGCTATTTGCACTGTTTATGGCCAGAATAGCACAATACTGGTGTTCTTACCCTGAATTAACACTAAATGCTAGAACGTGAAATTGAATGTGATTCAACTCCATTTAGGAAGTTGTATTGAACCCCAGTTGGCCTTACAAGAAAAACACTCTGCTTTTGAGAAACAGGCACTCTTGCACTCTACTGTGTTTCCTATAGGGCCAGTACAGTGAGCTAGCTCAGAACAAAAGAACTGTGCCTCCTACACAAACGGGGCATACCTAGTTCAACTCATTATTGGAAAGTAAGTAAAACAGGAGCATCTCTTCAGTCCAGTACACTGCACTCGCTGGAAACAGACGCGAGTGCTATTTGCACTGTTTATGGCCAGAATAGCACAATAGTGGTGTTCTTACCCTGAATTAACACTAAAGGCTAGAACGTGAAACTGAATGTGATTCAACTCCGTTTAGGAAGTTGTATTGAACCCCAGTTGGCCTTACAAGAAAAACACTCTGCTTTTGAGAAACAGGCACTCTTGCACTCTACTGTGTTTCCTATAGGGCCAGTACAGTGAGATAGCTCAGAACAAATGAACTGTGCTTCCTACACAAACGGGGCATATCTAGTTCAACTCAGTATTGGAAACTAAGTAAAACAGGAGGTTCTCTTCAGTCCAATACATGCACTCGCTGGGAACAGACGCGAGTGCTATTTGCACTGTTTATGGCCAGAATAGCACAATAGTGGTGTTCTTACCCTGAATTAACACTAAAGGTAGAACGTGAAACTAAATGTGATTCAACTCCTTTTAGGAAGTTGTATTGAACCCCAGTTGGCCTTACGAAAAAACACTCTGCTTTTGAGAAACAGGCACTCTTGCACTCTACTGTGTTTCCTATAGGGCCAGTACAGTGAGCTTGCTCAGAAAAAAAGAACTGTGCTTCCTAAACCAACGGGGCATACCTAGTTCAACTCAGTATTGGAAACTAAGTAAAACAGGAGCTTCTCTTCAGTCCAATACACTGCAATCGCTGGGAACAGACGCGAGTGCTATTTGCACTGTTTATGTCCAGAATAGCACAATAGTGGTGTTCTTAACCTGAATTAACACTAAATGCTAGAACGTGAAACTGAGTGTGATTCAACTCCGTTTAGGAAGTTGTATTGAACCCCAGTTGGCCTTACAAGAAAAACACTCTGCTTTTGAGAAACAGGCACTCTTGCACTCTACTGTGTTTCCTATAGGGCCAGTACAGTGAGCTAGCTCAGAAAAAAAGAACTGTGCTTCCTAAACAAACGGGGCATACCTAGTTCAACTCAGTATTGGAAACTAAGTAAAACAGGAGCTTCTCTTCAGTCCAATACACTGCAATCGCTGGGAACAGACGTGAGTGCTATTTGCACTGTTTATGTCCAGAATAGCACAATAGTGGTGTTCTTAACCTGAATTAACACTAAATGCTAGAACGTGAAACTGAATGTGATTCAACTCCGTTTAGGAATTTGTATTGAACCCCAGTCGGCCTTACAAGAAAAACACTCTGCTTTTGAGAAACAGGCACTCTTGCACTCTACTGTGTTTCCTATAGGGCCAGTACAGTGAGCTAGCTCAGAACAAAAGAACTGTGCTTCCTACACAAACGGGGCATATCTAGTTCAACTCAGTATTGGAAACTAAGTAAAACAGGAGCGTCTCTTCAGTCCAGTACACTGCACTCGCTGGGAACAGACGCGAGTGCTATTTGCACTGTTTATGCCAATAATAGCATAATAGTGGTGTTCTTACCCTGAATTAACACTAAAGGCTAGAACGTGAAACTGAATGTGATTCAACTCCATTTAGGAAGTTGTATTGAACCCCAGTGGCCTTAAAGATAAACACTGTGCTTTTGAGAAACAGGCACTCTTGCACTCTACTGTGTTTCCTATAGGGCCAGTACAGTGAGCTAGCTCAGAACCAAAGAACTGTGCTTCCTACACAAAAGGAGCATATCTAGTTCAACTCAGTATTGGAAACTAAGTAAAACAGGTGCTCCTCTTCAGTCCAATACACTGCACTCGCTGGGAACAGACGCGAGTGCTATTTGCACTGTTTATGGCCAGAATAGCACAATAGTGGTGTTCTTACCCTGAATTAACACTAAATGCTAGAACGTGAAACTGAATGTGATTCAACTCCGTTTAGGAAGTTGTATTGGACCCCAGTTGACCTTACAAGAAAAATACTCTGCTTTTGAGAAACAGGCACTCTTGCACTCTACTGTGTTTCCTATAGGGCCAGTACAGAGAGCTAGCTCAGAAAAGAACTGTGCTTCCTACACAAACGGGGCATATCTAGTTCAACTCAGTATTGGAAACTCAGTAAAACAGGAGCTTCTCTTCAGGCCAATACACTGCACTCGCTGGGAACAGACGCGAGAGCTATTTGCACTGTTTATGGCCAGAATAGCACAATAGTGGTGTTCTTACCCTGAATTAACACTAAATGCTAGAACGTGAAACTGAATGTGATTCAACTCCGTTTAGGAAGTTGTAGTGAACCCCAGTTGGCCTTACAAGAAAAACAATCTGCTTTTGAGAAATAGGCACTCTTGCACTCTACTGTGTTTCCTATAGGGCCAGTACAGTGAGCTAGCTCAGAACAAAAGAACTGTGCCTCCTACACAAACGGGGCATACCTAGTTCAACTCAGTATTCGAAACTAAGTAAAACAGGAGCTTCTCGTCAGTCCAGTACACTGCACTCGCTGGTAACAGACGCGAAAGTTATTTGCACTGTTTATGGCCAGAATAGCACAATAGTGGTGTTCTTAACCTGAATTAACACTAAATGCTAGAACATGAAACTGAATGTGATTCAACTCCGTTTAGGAAGTTGTATTGAACCCCAGTTGGCCTTACAAGAAAAACACTCTGCTTTTGAGAAACAGGCACTCTTGCACTCTACTGTGTTTCCTATAGGGCCAGTACAGTGAGCTAGCTCAGAACAAACAAACTGTGCTTCCTACACAAACGGGGCATATCTAGTTCAACTCAGTATTGGAAACTAAGTGAAACAGGAGCTGTCTTCAGTCCAATACACTGCACTCGCTGGGAACAGACGCAAGTGCTATTTGCACTGTTTATGGCCAGAATAGCACAATAGTGGTGTTCTTACCCTGAATTAACACTAAATGCTAGAACGTGAAACTGAATGTGATTCAACTCCATTTAGGAAGTTGTATTGAACCCCAGTTGGCCTTACAAGAAAAACACTCTGCTTTTGAGAAACAGGCACTCTTGCACTCTACTGTGTTTCCTATAGGGCCAGTACAGTGAGCTAGCTCAGAAAAGAACTGTGCTTCCTAAACAAACGGGGCATATCTAGTTCAACTCAGTATTGGAAACTCAGTAAAACAGAGGCTTCTCTTCAGTCCAATACACTGCACTCGCTGGGAACAGACGCGAGTGCTATTTGCACTGTTTATGGCCAGAATAGCACAATAGTGGTGTTCTTAACCTGAATTAACACTAAATGCTAGAACGTGAAACTGAATGTGATTCAACTCCGTTTAGGAAGTTGTATTGAACCCCAGTTGGCCTTACAAGAAAAACACTCTGCTTTTTAGAAACAGGCACTCTTGCACTCTACTGTGTTTCCTATAGGGCCAGTACAGTGAGCTAGCTCAGAACAAAAGAACTGTGCCTCCTACACAAACGGGGCATACCTAGTTCAACTCATTATTGGAAAGTAAGTAAAACAGGAGCGTCTCTTCAGTCCAGTACACTGCACTCGCTGGGAACAGACGCGAGTGCTATTTGCACTGTTTATGGCCAGAATAGCACAATAGTGGTGTTCTTACCCTGAATTAACACTAAAGGCTAGAACGTGAAACTGAATGTGATTCAACTCCGTTTAGGAAGTTGTATTGAACCCCAGTTGGCCTTACGAAAAAACACTCTGCTTTTGAGAAACAGGCACTCTTGCACTCTACTGTGTTTCCTATAGGGCCAGTACAGTGAGCTAGCTCAGAACAAAAGAACTGTGCTTCCTAAACAAACGGGGCATACCTAGTTCAACTCAGTATTGGAAACTAAATAAAACAGGAGCTTCTCTTCAGTCCATACACTACACTCGCTGGGAACAGACGCGAGTGCTATTTGCACTGTTTATGGCCAGAATAGCACAATACTGGTGTTCTTACCCTGAATTAACACTAAATGCTAGAACGTGAAACTGAATGTGATTCAACTCCGTTTAGGAAGTTGTATTGAACCCCAGTTGGCCTTAAAGAAAAACACTCTGCTTTTGAGAAACAGGCACTCTTGCACTCTACTGTGTTTCCTATAGGGCCAGTACAGTGAGCTAGCTCAGAAAAAAACAACTGTGCTTCCTACACAAACGGGGCATATCTAGTTCAACTCAGTATAGGAAACTAAGTAAAACAGGAGCTTCTCTTCAGTCCATACACTGCACTCGCTGGGAACACACGCGAGTGCTATTTGCACTGTTTATGGCCAGAATAGCACAATAGTGGTGTTCTTAACCTGAATTAACACTAAATGCTAGAACGTGAAACTGAATGTGATTCAACACAGTTTAGGAAGTTGTATTGGACCCCAGTTGGCCTTACAAGAAAAACACTCTGCTTTTGAGAAACAGGCACTCTTGCATTCTATTGTGTTTCCTATAGGGCCAGTACAGTGAGCTTGCTCAGAACAAATGAACTGTGCTTCCTACACAAAAGGGGCATATCTAGTTCAACTCAGTATTGGAAACTAAGTAAAAGAGGAGCTTCTCTTCAGTCCAATACACTGCACTCGCTGGGAACAGACGCGAGTGCTATTTGCACTGTTTATGGCCAGAATAGCACAATAGTGGTGTTCTTACCCTAAATTAACACTAAATGCTAGAACGTGAAACTGAATGTGATTCAACTCCGTTTAGGGAGTTGTACTCAACCCCAGTTGGCCTTACAAGAAAAACACTCTGCTTTTGAGAAACAGGCACTCTTGCACTCTACTGTGTTTCCTATAGGGCCAGTACAGTGAGCTAGCTCAGAAAAGAACTGTGCTTCCTACACAAACGGGGCATATCTAGTTCAACTCAGTATTGGAAACTCAGTAAAACAGGAGCTTCTCGTCAGGCCAATACACTGCACTCGCTGGGAACAGAGGCGAGTGCTATTTGCACTGTTTATGGCCAGAATAGCACAATAGTGGTGTTCTTACCCTGAATTAACACTAAATGCTAGAACGTGAAACTGAATGTGATTCAACTCCGTTTAGGAAGTTGTAATGAACCCCAGTTGGCCTTACAAGAAAAACACTCTGCTTTTGAGAAACATGCACTCTTGCACTCTACTGTGTTTCCTATAGGGCCAGTACAGTGAGCTAGCTCAGAACAAAAGTACTGTGATTCCTACACAAACGGGGCATACCTAGTTCAACTCATTATTGGAAAGTAAGTAAAACAGGAGCGTCTCTTAAGTCCAGTACACTGCACTCTCTGCGAACAGACGCGAGTGCTATTTGTACTGTTTATGGCCAAAATGGCAAAACAATGGTGTTCTTACCCTGAATTAACACTAAATGCAAGAACGTGAAACTGAATGTGATTCAACTCCGTTTAGGAAGTTGTATTGAACCCCAGTTGGCCTTACAAGAAAAACTCTCTGCTTTTGAGAAACAGGCAATCTTGCACTCTACTGTGTTTCCTACAGGGCCAGTACAGTGAGCTAGCTCAGAACAAATGAACTGTGCTTCCTACACAAACGGGGCATATCTAGTTCAACTCAGTATTGGAAACTAAGTAAAACAGGAGCTTCTCTTAAGTCCAATACAGTGCACTCGCTGGGAACAGTCGCGAGTGCTATTTGCACTGTTTATGGCCAAAATAGCACAATAGTTGTGTTCTTACCCTCAATTTACACTACAAGATAGAACGTGAAACTGAATGTGATTCAACTCCATTGAGGAAATTGTATTGAACCCCAGTTGGCCTTGCAAGAAAAACACTCTGCTTTTGAGAAACAGGCACTCTTGCACTCTACTGTGTTTCCTATAGGGCCAGTACAGTGAGCTAGCTCAGAACAAAAGAACTGTGCTTCCTACACAAACGGGGCATATCTAGTTCAACTCAGTATTGGAAAGTAAGTAAAACAGGAGCTTCTCTTCAGTCCAATACAGTGCACTCGCTGGGAAGAGACGCGAGTGCTATTTGCACTGTTTATGGCCAGAATAGCACAAAAGTGGTGTTCTTACCCTGAATTAACACTAAATGCTAGAACGTGAAACTGGATGTGATTCAACTCCGTTTAGGAAGTTGTATTGAACCCCAGTTGGCCTTAAAAGAAAAACACTCTGCTTTTGAGAAACAGGCACTCTTGCACTCTACTTGTTTCCCATAGGGCCAGTACAGTGAGCTAGCTCAGAACAAAAGAACTGTGCTTCCTACACAAACGGGGCATACCTAGTTCAACTCAGTATTGGAAACTAAGTAAAACAGGAGCGTCTCTTCAGTCCAGTACACTGCACTCGCTGGGAACAGACGCGAGTGCTCTTTGCACTGTTTATGGCCAGAATAGCACAATAGTGGTGTTCTTACCCTGAATTAACACTAAATGCTAGAACGTGAAACTGAATGTGATTCAACTCCGTTTAGGAAGTTGTATTGAACCCCAGTTGGCCTTAAAGAAAAACACTCTGCTTTTGAGAAACAGGCACTCTTGCACTCTACTGTGTTTCCTATAGGGCCAGTACAGTGAGCTAGCTCAGAACAAAAGAACTGTGCTTCCTACAAAAACGGGGCATATCTAGTTCAACTCAGTATTGGAAACTAAGTAAAATAGGAGCTTCTCTTCAGTCCAATACACTGTACTCGCTGGGAACAGACGCAGGTGCTATTTGCACTGTTTATGGCCAGAGTAGCACAATAGTGGTGTTCTTAACCTGAATTAACACTAAATGCTAGTACGTGAAACCGAATGTTATTCAACTCCTTTTAGGTAGTTGTATTGAACCCCAGTTGGCCTTACAAGAAAAACACTCTGCTTTTGAGAAACAGGCACTCTTGCACTCTACTGTGTTTCCTATAGGGCCAGTATAGTGAGCTAGCTCAGAACAAAAGAACTGTGCTTCCTACACAAACGGGGCATATCTAGTTCAACTCAGTATTGGAATCTAAGTAAAATAAGAGCTTCTCTTCAGTCCAATACACTGCACTCGCTGGGAACAGACGCGAGTGCTATTTGCACTGTTTATGGCCAGAAGAGCACAATAGTGGTGTTCTTACCCTGAATTTACACTAAATGCTAGAACGTGAAACTGAATGTGATTCAACTCCGTTTAGGAAGTTGTATTGAACCCCAGTTGGCCTTACAAGATAAACACTCTGCTTTTGAGAAACAGTCACTCTTGCACTCTACTTGTTTCCTATAGGGCCAGTACAGTGAGCAAGCTCAGAACAAAAGAACTGTCATTCCTACAGAAACGGGGCATACGTAGTTCAACTCAGTATTGGAAACTAAGTAAAACAGGAGCGTCTCTTCAGTCCAGAACACTGAACTCGCTGGGAACAGACGCAAGTGCTATTTGCACTGTTTAAGGCCAGAATAGCACAATAGTGGTGTTCTTACCCTGAATTAACACTAAATGCTAGAACGTGAAACTGTATGTGATTCAACTCCGTTTAGGAAGTTGTATTGAACCCCAGTTGGCCTTACAAGAAAAACACTCTGCTTTTGAGAAACAGGCACTCTTGCACTCTACTGTGTTTCCTATAGGGCCAGTACAGTGAGCTAGCTCAGAACAAAAGAACTGTGCTTCCTACACAAACGGGGCATACCTACTTCAACTCAGTATTGGAAACTAGGTAAAACAGGAGCTTCTCTTCAGTCCAATACACTGCACTCGCTGGGAACAGACGCGAGTGCTATTTGCACTGTTTATGGCCAGAATAGCACAATAGTGGTGTTCTTACCCTGAATTAACACTAAATGCTAGAACGTGAAACTGAATGTGATTCAACTCCGTTTAGGAAGTTGTATTGAACCCCAGTTGGCATTACAAGAAACACACTCTGCTTTTGAGAAACAGGCACTCTTGCACTCTACTGTGTTTCCTATAGGGCCAGTACACTGAGCTACCTCAGAACAAAAGAACTGTGATTCCTACAGAAACGGGGCATACCTAGTTCAACTCAGTATTGGAAACTAAGTAAAACAGGAGCGTCTCTTCAGTCCAGTACACTGCACTCGCTGGGAACAGATGCGAGTGCTATTTGCACTGGTTAAGGCCAGAATAGCACAAAAGTGGTGTTCTTACCCTGAATTAACACTAAATGCTAGAACGTGAAACTGAATGTGATTCAACTCCGTTTAGGAAGTTGTATTGAACCCCAGTTGGCCTTAAAGAAAAACACACTGCTTTTGAGAAACAGGCACTCTTGCACTCTACTGTGTTTCCTATAGGGCCAGTACACTGAGCTAGCTCAGAAAAAAAGAACTGTGCTTCCTCCACAAACGGGGCATACCTAGTTCAACTCAGTATTGGAAACTAAGTAAAACAGGAGCGTATCTTCAGTCCACTACACTGTACTCGCTGGGAACAGACGCGAGTGCTATTTGCACTGTTTTTGGCCAGAATAGCACAATAGTGGTGTTCTTACCCTGAAATAACACTAAATGCTAGAACGTGAAACTGAATGTGATTCAACTCCATTTAGAAAGTTGTATTGAACCCCAGCTGGCCTTAAAGAAAAACACTCTGCTTTTGAGAAACAGGCACTCTTGCACTCTACTGTGTTTCCTATAGGGCCAGTACAGTGAGCTAGCTCAGAACAAAAGAAATGTGCTTCCTACACAAACGGGGCATACCTAGTTCAACTCAGTATTGGAAACTAAGTAAAACAGGAGCTTCTCTTCAGTCCAATACACTGCACTCGCAGGGAACAGACGCGAGTGCTATTTGCACTATTTATGGCCAGAATAGCACAATAGTGGTGTTCTTACCCTGAATTAACACTAAATGCTAGAACGTGAAACTGAATGTGATTCAACTCCGTTTAGGAAGTTGTATTGAACCCCAGTTGGCCTTACAAGAAAAACACTCTGCTTTTGAGAAACAGGCACTCTTGCACTCTACTGTGTTTCCTATAGGGCCAGTACAGTGAGCTACCTCAGAACAAAAGAACTGTGATTCCTACACAAACGGGGCATACCTAGTTCAACTCAGTATTGGAAACTAAGTAAAATAGGAGCTTCTCTTCAGTCCAATACACTGTACTCGCTGGGAACAGACGCAGGTGCTATTTGCACTGTTTATGGCCAGAGTAGCACAATAGTGGTGTTCTTACCCTGAATTAACACTAAATGCTAGTACGTGAAACCGAATGTTATTCAACTCCGTTTAGGAAGTTCTATTGAACCCCAGTTGGCCTTACAAGAAAAACACTCTGCTTTTGAGAAACAGGCACTCTTGCACTCTACTGTGTTTCCTATAGGGCCAGTACAGTGAGGTAGCTCAGAACAAAAGAACTGTGCTTCCTACACAAACGGGGCATATGTAGTTCGACTCAGTATTGGAAACTAAGAAAAACAGGAGCTTCTCTTCAGTCCAATACACTGCACTCGCTGGGAACAGACGCGAGTGCTATTTGCACTCGTTATGGCCAGAATAGCACAATAGTGGTGTTCTTACCCTGAATTAACACTAAACGCTAGAACGTGAAACTGAATGTGATTCAACTCCATTTAGGAAGTTGTATTGAACCCCAGTTGGCCTTACAAGAAAAACACTCTGCTTTTGAGAAACAGTCACTCTTGCACTCTACTGTGTTTCCTATAGGGCCAGTACAGTGAGCTAGCTCAGAACAAAAGAACTGTGCTTCCTACACAAACGGGGCATATCTAGTTCAACTCAGTATTGGAAACTAAGTAAAGCAAGAGCTTCTCTTCAGTCCAATACACTGCACTAGCTGGGAACAGACGCGAGGGCTATTTGCACTGTTTATGGCCAGAAGAGCACAATAGTGGTCTTCTTACCCTGAATTAACACTAAATGCTAGAATGTGAAACTGAATGTGATTCAACTCCGTTTAGGAAGTTGTATTGAATCCCTGTTGGCCTTACAAGATAAACACTCTGCTTTTGAGAAACAGGCACTCTTGCACTCTACTTGTTTCCTATAGGGCCAGTACAGTGAGCTAGCTCAGAACAAAAGAACTGTGCCTCCTACACAAACGGGGCATACCTAGTTCAACTCATTATTGGAAAGTAAGTAAAACAGGAGCGTCTCTTCAGTCCAGTACACTGCACTCGCTGGGAACAGACGCGAGTGCTATTTGCACTGTTTATGGCCAGAATAGCACAATAGTGGTGTTCTTACCCTGAATTAACACTAAAGGCTAGAACGTGAAACTGAATGTGATTCAACTCCGTTTAGGAAGTTGTATTGAACCCCAGTTGGCCTTACGAAAAAACACTCTGCTTTTGAGAAACAGGCACTCTTGCACTCTACTGTGTTTCCTATAGGGCCAGTACAGTGAGCTAGCTCAGAACAAAAGAACTGTGCTTCCTAAACAAACGGGGCATACCTAGTTCAACTCAGTATTGGAAACTAAATAAAACAGGAGCTTCTCTTCAGTCCATACACTACACTCGCTGGGAACAGACGCGAGTGCTATTTGCACTGTTTATGGCCAGAATAGCACAATACTGGTGTTCTTACCCTGAATTAACACTAAATGCTAGAACGTGAAACTGAATGTGATTCAACTCCGTTTAGGAAGTTGTATTGAACCCCAGTTGGCCTTAAAGAAAAACACTCTGCTTTTGAGAAACAGGCACTCTTGCACTCTACTGTGTTTCCTATAGGGCCAGTACAGTGAGCTAGCTCAGAAAAAAACAACTGTGCTTCCTACACAAACGGGGCATATCTAGTTCAACTCAGTATAGGAAACTAAGTAAAACAGGAGCTTCTCTTCAGTCCATACACTGCACTCGCTGGGAACACACGCGAGTGCTATTTGCACTGTTTATGGCCAGAATAGCACAATAGTGGTGTTCTTAACCTGAATTAACACTAAATGCTAGAACGTGAAACTGAATGTGATTCAACACAGTTTAGGAAGTTGTATTGGACCCCAGTTGGCCTTACAAGAAAAACACTCTGCTTTTGAGAAACAGGCACTCTTGCATTCTATTGTGTTTCCTATAGGGCCAGTACAGTGAGCTTGCTCAGAACAAATGAACTGTGCTTCCTACAAAAAAGGGGCATATCTAGTTCAACTCAGTATTGGAAACTAAGTAAAAGAGGAGCTTCTCTTCAGTCCAATACACTGCACTCGCTGGGAACAGACGCGAGTGCTATTTGCACTGTTTATGGCCAGAATAGCACAATAGTGGTGTTCTTACCCTAAATTAACACTAAATGCTAGAACGTGAAACTGAATGTGATTCAACTCCGTTTAGGGAGTTGTACTCAACCCCAGTTGGCCTTACAAGAAAAACACTCTGCTTTTGAGAAACAGGCACTCTTGCACTCTACTGTGTTTCCTATAGGGCCAGTACAGTGAGCTAGCTCAGAAAAGAACTGTGCTTCCTACACAAACGGGGCATATCTAGTTCAACTCAGTATTGGAAACTCAGTAAAACAGGAGCTTCTCGTCAGGCCAATACACTGCACTCGCTGGGAACAGAGGCGAGTGCTATTTGCACTGTTTATGGCCAGAATAGCACAATAGTGGTGTTCTTACCCTGAATTAACACTAAATGCTAGAACGTGAAACTGAATGTGATTCAACTCCGTTTAGGAAGTTGTAATGAACCCCAGTTGGCCTTACAAGAAAAACACTCTGCTTTTGAGAAACATGCACTCTTGCACTCTACTGTGTTTCCTATAGGGCCAGTACAGTGAGCTAGCTCAGAACAAAAGTACTGTGATTCCTACACAAACGGGGCATACCTAGTTCAACTCATTATTGGAAAGTAAGTAAAACAGGAGCGTCTCTTAAGTCCAGTACACTGCACTCTCTGCGAACAGACGCGAGTGCTATTTGTACTGTTTATGGCCAAAATAGCAAAAAAAATGGTGTTCTTACCCTGAATTAACACTAAATGCAAGAACGTGAAACTGAATGTGATTCAACTCCGTTTAGGAAGTTGTATTGAACCCCAGTTGGCCTTACAAGAAAAACTCTCTGCTTTTGAGAAACAGGCAATCTTGCACTCTACTGTGTTTCCTACAGGGCCAGTACAGTGAGCTAGCTCAGAACAAATGAACTGTGCTTCCTACACAAACGGGGCATATCTAGTTCAACTCAGTATTGGAAACTAAGTAAAACAGGAGCTTCTCTTAAGTCCAATAAAGTGCACTCGCTGGGAACAGTCGCGAGTGCTATTTGCACTGTTTATGGCCAAAATAGCACAATAGTTGTGTTCTTACCCTCAATTTACACTACAAGATAGAACGTGAAACTGAATGTGATTCAACTCCATTGAGGAAATTGTATTGAACCCCAGTTGGCCTTGCAAGAAAAACACTCTGCTTTTGAGAAACAGGCACTCTTGCACTCTACTGTGTTTCCTATAGGGCCAGTACAGTGAGCTAGCTCAGAACAAAAGAACTGTGCTTCCTACACAAACGGGGCATATCTAGTTCAACTCAGTATTGGAAAGTAAGTAAAACAGGAGCTTCTCTTCAGTCCAATACAGTGCACTCGCTGGGAAGAGACGCGAGTGCTATTTGCACTGTTTATGGCCAGAATAGCACAAAAGTGGTGTTCTTACCCTGAATTAACACTAAATGCTAGAACGTGAAACTGGATGTGATTCAACTCCGTTTAGGAAGTTGTATTGAACCCCAGTTGGCCTTAAAAGAAAAACACTCTGCTTTTGAGAAACAGGCACTCTTGCACTCTACTTGTTTCCCATAGGGCCAGTACAGTGAGCTAGCTCAGAACAAAAGAACTGTGCTTCCTACACAAACGGGGCATACCTAGTTCAACTCAGTATTGGAAACTAAGTAAAACAGGAGCGTCTCTTCAGTCCAGTACACTGCACTCGCTGGGAACAGACGCGAGTGCTCTTTGCACTGTTTATGGCCAGAATAGCACAATAGTGGTGTTCTTACCCTGAATTAACACTAAATGCTAGAACGTGAAACTGAATGTGATTCAACTCCGTTTAGGAAGTTGTATTGAACCCCAGTTGGCCTTAAAGAAAAACACTCTGCTTTTGAGAAACAGGCACTCTTGCACTCTACTGTGTTTCCTATAGGGCCAGTACAGTGAGCTAGCTCAGAACAAAAGAACTGTGCTTCCTACAAAAACGGGGCATATCTAGTTCAACTCAGTATTGGAAACTAAGTAAAACAGGAGCTTCTCTTCAGTCCAATACACTGTACTCGCCTGGAACAGACGCGAGTGCTATTTGCACTGTTTATGGCCAGAATAGCACAAAAGTGGTGTTCTTACCCTGAATTAACACTAAATGCTAGAACGTGAAACTGAATGTGATTCAATTCCGTTTAGGAAGTTGTATTGAACCCCAGTTGGCCTTACAAGAAAAACACTCTGCTTTTGAGAAACAGGAACTCTTGCACTCTACTTGTTTCCCATAGGGCCAGTACAGTGAGCTAGCTCAGAAAAAAAGAACTGTGCTTCCTACACAAACGGGACATACCTAGTTCAACTCAGTATTGGAAACTAAGTAAAACGGGAGCGTCTCTTCAGTCCAGTACACTGCACTCGCTGGGAACAGACGCGAGTGCTCTTTGCACTGTTTATGGCCAGAATAGCACAATAGTGGTGTTCTTACCCTGAATTAACACTAAATGCTAGAACGTGAAACTGAATGTGATTCAACTCCGTTTAGGAAGTTGTATTGAACCCCAGTTGGCCTTAAAGAAAAACACTCTGCTTTTGAGAAACAGGCACTCTTGCACTCGACTGTGTTTCCTATAGGGCCAGTACAGTGAGCTAGCTCAGAACAAAAGAACTGTGCTTCCTACACAAACGGGGCATATCTAGTTCAACTCAGTATTGGAATCTAAGTAAAATAAGAGCTTCTCTTCAGTCCAATACACTGCACTCGCTGGGAACAGACGCGAGTGCTATTTGCACTGTTTATGGCCAGAATAGCACAATAGTGGTGTTCTTACCCTGAATTAACACTAAATGCTAGAACGTGAAACTGAATGTGATTCAACTCCGTTTAGGAAGTTGTATTGAACCCCAGTTGGCCTTACAAGAAAAACACTCTGCTTTTGAGAAACAGGCACTCTTGCACTCTACTGTGTTTCCTATAGGGCCAGTACAGTGAGCTAACTCAGAACAAAAGAACTGTGATTCCTACACAAACGGGGCATACCTAGTTCAACTCAGTATTGGAAACTAAGTAAAATAGGAGCTTCTCTTCAGTCCAATACACTGTACTCGCTGGGAACAGACGCAGGTGCTATTTGCACTGTTTATGGCCAGAGTAGCACAATAGTGGTGTTCTTAACCTGAATTAACACTAAATGCTAGTACGTGAAACCGAATGTTATTCAACTCCTTTTAGGTAGTTGTATTGAACCCCAGTTGGCCTTACAAGAAAAACACTCTGCTTTTGAGAAACAGGCACTCTTGCACTCTACTGTGTTTCCTATAGGGCCAGTATAGTGAGCTAGCTCAGAACAAAAGAACTGTGCTTCCTACACAAACGGGGCATATCTAGTTCAACTCAGTATTGGAATCTAAGTAAAATAAGAGCTTCTCTTCAGTCCAATACACTGCACTCGCTGGGAACAGACGCGAGTGCTATTTGCACTGTTTATGGCCAGAAGAGCACAATAGTGGTGTTCTTACCCTGAATTTACACTAAATGCTAGAACGTGAAACTGAATGTGATTCAACTCCGTTTAGGAAGTTGTATTGAACCCCAGTTGGCCTTACAAGATAAACACTCTGCTTTTGAGAAACAGTCACTCTTGCACTCTACTTGTTTCCTATAGGGCCAGTACAGTGAGCAAGCTCAGAACAAAAGAACTGTCATTCCTACAGAAACGGGGCATACGTAGTTCAACTCAGTATTGGAAACTAAGTAAAACAGGAGCGTCTCTTCAGTCCAGAACACTGAACTCGCTGGGAACAGACGCAAGTGCTATTTGCACTGTTTAAGGCCAGAATAGCACAATAGTGGTGTTCTTACCCTGAATTAACACTAAATGCTAGAACGTGAAACTGTATGTGATTCAACTCCGTTTAGGAAGTTGTATTGAACCCCAGTTGGCCTTACAAGAAAAACACTCTGCTTTTGAGAAACAGGCACTCTTGCACTCTACTGTGTTTCCTATAGGGCCAGTACAGTGAGCTAGCTCAGAACAAAAGAACTGTGCTTCCTACACAAACGGGGCATACCTACTTCAACTCAGTATTGGAAACTAGGTAAAACAGGAGCTTCTCTTCAGTCCAATACACTGCACTCGCTGGGAACAGACGCGAGTGCTATTTGCACTGTTTATGGCCAGAATAGCACAATAGTGGTGTTCTTACCCTGAAATAACACTAAATGCTAGAACGTGAAACTGAATGTGATTCAACTCCATTTAGAAAGTTGTATTGAACCCCAGCTGGCCTTAAAGAAAAACACTCTGCTTTTGAGAAACAGGCACTCTTGCACTCTACTGTGTTTCCTATAGGGCCAGTACAGTGAGCTAGCTCAGAACAAAAGAAATGTGCTTCCTACACAAACGGGGCATACCTAGTTCAACTCAGTATTGGAAACTAAGTAAAACAGGAGCTTCTCTTCAGTCCAATACACTGCACTCGCAGGGAACAGACGCGAGTGCTATTTGCACTATTTATGGCCAGAATAGCACAATAGTGGTGTTCTTACCCTGAATTAACACTAAATGCTAGAACGTGAAACTGAATGTGATTCAACTCCGTTTAGGAAGTTGTATTGAACCCCAGTTGGCCTTACAAGAAAAACACTCTGCTTTTGAGAAACAGGCACTCTTGCACTCTACTGTGTTTCCTATAGGGCCAGTACAGTGAGCTACCTCAGAACAAAAGAACTGTGATTCCTACACAAACGGGGCATACCTAGTTCAACTCAGTATTGGAAACTAAGTAAAATAGGAGCTTCTCTTCAGTCCAATACACTGTACTCGCTGGGAACAGACGCAGGTGCTATTTGCACTGTTTATGGCCAGAGTAGCACAATAGTGGTGTTCTTACCCTGAATTAACACTAAATGCTAGTACGTGAAACCGAATGTTATTCAACTCCGTTTAGGAAGTTCTATTGAACCCCAGTTGGCCTTACAAGAAAAACACTCTGCTTTTGAGAAACAGGCACTCTTGCACTCTACTGTGTTTCCTATAGGGCCAGTACAGTGAGGTAGCTCAGAACAAAAGAACTGTGCTTCCTACACAAACGGGGCATATGTAGTTCGACTCAGTATTGGAAACTAAGAAAAACAGGAGCTTCTCTTCAGTCCAATACACTGCACTCGCTGGGAACAGACGCGAGTGCTATTTGCACTCGTTATGGCCAGAATAGCACAATAGTGGTGTTCTTACCCTGAATTAACACTAAACGCTAGAACGTGAAACTGAATGTGATTCAACTCCATTTAGGAAGTTGTATTGAACCCCAGTTGGCCTTACAAGAAAAACACTCTGCTTTTGAGAAACAGGCACTCTTGCACTCTACTGTGTTTCCTATAGGGCCAGTACAGTGAGCTAGCTCAGAACAAAAGAACTGTGCTTCCTACACAAACGGGGCATATCTAGTTCAACTCAGTATTGGAAACTAAGTAAAGCAAGAGCTTCTCTTCAGTCCAATACACTGCACTAGCTGGGAACAGACGCGAGGGCTATTTGCACTGTTTATGGCCAGAAGAGCACAATAGTGGTCTTCTTACCCTGAATTAACAATAAATGCTAGAACGTGAAACTGAATGTGATTCAACTCCGTTTAGGAAGTTGTATTGAACCCCAGTTGGCCTTACAAGAAAAACACTCTGCTTTTGAGAAACAGGCACTCTTGCACTCTACTTGTTTCCTATAGGGCCAGTACAGTGAGCAAGCTCAGAACAAAAGAACTGTCATTCCTACAGAAACGGGGCATACGTAGTTCAACTCAGTATTGGAAACTAAGTAAAACAGGAGCGTCTCTTCAGTCCAGAACACTGAACTCGCTGGGAACAGACGCAAGTGCTATTTGCACTGTTTAAGGCCAGAATAGCACAATAGTGGTGTTCTTACCCTGAATTAACACTAAATGCTAGAACGTGAAACTGTATGTGATTCAACTCCGTTTAGGAAGTTGTATTGAACCCCAGTTGGCCTTACAAGAAAAACACTCTGCTTTTGAGAAACAGGCACTCTTGCACTCTACTGTGTTTCCTATAGGGCCAGTACAGTGAGCTAGCTCAGAACAAAAGAACTGTGCTTCCTACACAAACGGGGCATACCTACTTCAACTCAGTATTGGAAACTAGGTAAAACAGGAGCTTCTCTTCAGTCCAATACACTGCACTCGCTGGGAACAGACGCGAGTGCTATTTGCACTGTTTATGGCCAGAATAGCACAATAGTGGTGTTCTTACCCTGAATTAACACTAAATGCTAGAACGTGAAACTGAATGTGATTCAACTCCGTTTAGGAAGTTGTATTGAACCCCAGTTGGCATTACAAGAAACACACTCTGCTTTTGAGAAACAGGCACTCTTGCACTCTACTGTGTTTCCTATAGGGCCAGTACACTGAGCTACCTCAGAACAAAAGAACTGTGATTCCTACAGAAACGGGGCATACCTAGTTCAACTCAGTATTGGAAACTAAGTAAAACAGGAGCGTCTCTTCAGTCCAGTACACTGCACTCGCTGGGAACAGATGCGAGTGCTATTTGCACTGGTTAAGGCCAGAATAGCACAAAAGTGGTGTTCTTACCCTGAATTAACACTAAATGCTAGAACGTGAAACTGAATGTGATTCAACTCCGTTTAGGAAGTTGTATTGAACCTCAGTTGGCCTTAAAGAAAAACACACTGCTTTTGAGAAACAGGCACTCTTGCACTCTACTGTGTTTCCTATAGGGCCAGTACACTGAGCTAGCTCAGAAAAAAAGAACTGTGCTTCCTCCACAAACGGGGCATACCTAGTTCAACTCAGTATTGGAAACTAAGTAAAAAAGGAGCTTCTCTCCAGTCCAATACACTGTACTCGCTGGGAACAGACGCAGGTGCTATTTGCACTGTTTATGGCCAGAGTAGCACAATAGTGGTGTTCTTACCCTGAATTAACACTAAATGCTAGTACGTGAAACCGAATGTTATTCAACTCCGTTTAGGAAGTTGTATTGAACCCCAGTTGGCCTTACAAGAAAAACACTCTGCTTTTGAGAAACAGGCACTCTTGCACTCTACTTGTTTCCTATAGGGCCAGTACAGTGAGCTAGCTCAGAACAAAAGAACTGTGCTTCCTACACAAACGGGGCATATGTAGTTCAACTCAGTATTGGAAACTAAGTAAAACAGCAGATCTCTTCAGTCCAATACACTGCACTCGCTGGGAACAGACGCGAGTGCTATTTGCACTCGTTATGGCCAGAATAGAACAATAGTGGTGTTCTTACCCTGAATTAACACTAAACGCTAGAACGTGAAACTGAATGTGATTCAACTCCATTTAGGAAGTTGTATTGAACCCCAGTTGGCCTTACAAGAAAAACACTCTGCTTTTGAGAAACAGGCACTCTTGCACTCTACTGTGTTTCCTATAGGGCCAGTACAGTGAGCTAGCTCAGAACAAAAGAACTGTGCTTCCTACACAAACGGGGCATATCTAGTTCAACTCAGTATTGGAAACTAAGTAAAACAGGAGCGTCTCTTCAGTCCAGTACACTGCACTCGCTGGGAACAGACGCGAGTGCTATTTGCACTGTTTATGGCCAGAATAGCACAATAGTGGGGTTCTTACCCAGAATTAACACTAAATGCTAGAATGTGAAACTGAATGTGATTCAACTCCGTTTAGGAAGTTGTATTGAACCCCAGTTGGCCTTACAAGAAAACACTCTGCTTTTGAGAAACAGTCACTCTTGCACTCTACTGTGTTTCCTATAGGGCCAGTACAGTGAGCCAGCTCAGAAAAAATGAACTGTGCTTCCTACACAAACGGGGCATATCTAGTTCAACTCAGTATTGGAAACTAAGTAAAACAAGAGCTTCTCTTCAGTCCAATACACTGCACTCGCTGGGAACAGACGCGAGTGCTATTTGCACTGTTTATGGCCAGAATAGCACAATAGTGGTGTTCTTACCCTGAATTAACACTAAATGCTAGAACGTGAAACTGAATGTGATTCAACTCCGTTTAGGAAGTTGTATTGAACCCCTGTTGGCCTTACAAGATAAACACTCTGCTTTTGAGAAACAGGCACTCTTGCACTCTACTTGTTTCCTATAGGGCCAGTACAGTGAGCTAGCTCAGAACAAAAGAACTGTGATTCCTACAGAAACGGGGCATATCTAGTTCAACTCAGTATTGGAAACTAAGTAAAATAGGAGCTTCTCTTCAGTCCAATACACTGTACTCGCTGGGAACAGACGCAGGTGCTATTTGCACTGTTTATGGCCAGAGTAGCACAATAGTGGTGTTCTTACCCTGAATTAACACTAAATGCTAGTACGTGAAACCGAATGTTATTCAACTCCGTTTAGGAAGTTGTATTGAACCCCAGTTGGCCTTACAAGAAAAACACTCTGCTTTTGAGAAACAGGCACTCTTGCACTCTACTGTGTTTCCTATAGGGCCAGTACAGTGAGCCAGCTCAGAAAAAATGAACTGTGCTTCCTACACAAACGGGGCATATCTAGTTCAACTCAGTATTGGAAACTAAGTAAAACAAGAGCTTCTCTTCAGTCCAATACACTGCACTCGCTGGGAACAGACGCGAGGGCTATTTGCACTGTTTATGGCCAGAAGAGCACAATAGTGGTGTTCTTACCCTGAATTAACACTAAATGTTAGAACGTGAAACTGAATGTGATTCAACTCCGTTTAGGAAGTTGTATTGAATCCCTGTTGGCCTTACAAGATAAACACTCTGCTTTTGAGAAACAGGCACTTTGCACTCTACTTGTTTCCTATAGGGCCAGTACAGTGAGCTAGCTCAGAACAAAAGAACTGTGATTCCTACAGAAACGGGGCATATCTAGTTCAACTCAGTATTGGAAACTAAGTAAAACAGGAGCGTCTCTTCAGTCCAGTACACTGCACTCGCTGGGAACAGACGCGAGTGCTATTTGCACTGTTTAAGGCCAGAATAGCACAAAAGTGGTGTTCTTACCCTGAATTAACACTAAATGCTAGAACGTGAAACTGAATGTGATTCAACTCCATTTAGGAAGTTGTATTGAACCCCAGTTGGCCTTAAAGAAAAACACTCTGCTTTTGAGAAACAGGCACTCTTGCACTCTACTATGTTTCCTATAGGGCCAGTACAGTGAGCTAGCTCAGAACAAAAGAACTGTGCTTCCTACACAAACGGGGCATATCTAGTTCAACTCAGTATTGGAAACTAAGTAAAACAGGAGCGTCTCTTCAGTCCAGTATACTGCACTCGCTGGGAACAGACGCGAGTGCTATTTGCACTGTTTATGGCCAGAATAGCACAATAGTGGTGTTCTTACCCAGAATTAACACTAAATGCTAGAATGTGAAACTGAATGTGATTCAACTCCGTTTAGGAAGTTGTATTGAACCCCAGTTGGCCTTACAAGAAAACACTCTGCTTTTGAGAAACAGTCACTCTTGCACTCTACTGTGTTTCCTATAGGGCCAGTACAGTGAGCCAGCTCAGAAAAAATGAACTGTGCTTCCTACACAAACGGGGCATATCTAGTTCAACTCAGTATTGGAAACTAAGTAAAACAAGAGCTTCTCTTCAGTCCAATACACTGCACTCGCTGGGAACAGACGCGAGTGCTATTTGCACTGTTTATGGCCAGAATAGCACAATAGTGGTGTTCTTACCCTGAATTAACACTAAATGCTAGAACGTGAAACTGAATGTGATTCAACTCCGTTTAGGAAGTTGTATTGAACCCCTGTTGGCCTTACAAGATAAACACTCTGCTTTTGAGAAACAGGCACTCTTGCACTCTACTTGTTTCCTATAGGGCCAGTACAGTGAGCTAGCTCAGAACAAAAGAACTGTGATTCCTACACAAACGGGGCATACCTAGATCAACTCAGTATTGGAAACTAAGTAAAATAGGAGCTTCTCTTCAGTCCAATACACTGTACTCGCTGGCAACAGACGCAGGTGCTATTTGCACTGTTTATGGCCAGAGTAGCACAATAGTGGTGTTCTTACCCTGAATTAACACTAAATGCTAGTACGTGAAACCGAATGTTATTCAACTCCGTTTAGGAAGTTGTATTGAACCCCAGTTGGCCTTACAAGAAAAACACTCTGCTTTTGAGAAACAGGCACTCTTGCACTCTACTTGTTTCCTATAGGGCCAGTACAGTGAGCTAGCTCAGAACAAAAGAACTGTGCTTCCTACACAAACGGGGCATATGTAGTTCAACTCAGTATTGGAAACTAAGTAAAACAGGAGATCTCTTCAGTCCAATACACTGCACTCGCTGGGAACAGACGCGAGTGCTATTTGCACTCGTTATGGCCAGAATAGCACAATAGTGGTGTTCTTACCCTGAATTAACACTAAACGCTAGAACGTGAAACTGAATGTGATTCAACTCCATTTAGGAAGTTGTATTGAACCCCAGTTGGCCTTACAAGAAAAACACTCTGCTTTTGAGAAACAGGCACTCTTGCACTCTACTGTGTTTCCTATAGGGCCAGTACAGTGAGCTAGCTCAGAACAAAAGAACTGTGCTTCCTACACAAACGGGGCATATCTAGTTCAACTCAGTATTGGAAACTAAGTAAAACAGGAGCGTCTCTTCAGTCCAGTACACTGCACTCGCTGGGAACAGACGCGAGTGCTATTTGCACTGTTTATGGCCAGAATAGCACAATAGTGGGGTTCTTACCCAGAATTAACACTAAATGCTAGAATGTGAAACTGAATGTGATTCAACTCCGTTTAGGAAGTTGTATTGAACCCCAGTTGGCCTTACAAGAAAACACTCTGCTTTTGAGAAACAGTCACTCTTGCACTCTACTGTGTTTCCTATAGGGCCAGTACAGTGAGCCAGCTCAGAAAAAATGAACTGTGCTTCCTACACAAACGGGGCATATCTAGTTCAACTCAGTATTGGAAACTAAGTAAAACAAGAGCTTCTCTTCAGTCCAATACACTGCACTCGCTGGGAACAGACGCGAGTGCTATTTGCACTGTTTATGGCCAGAATAGCACAATAGTGGTGTTCTTACCCTGAATTAACACTAAATGCTAGAACGTGAAACTGAATGTGATTCAACTCCGTTTAGGAAGTTGTATTGAAACCCTGTTGGCCTTACAAGATAAACACTCTGCTTTTGAGAAACAGGCACTCTTGCACTCTACTTGTTTCCTATAGGGCCAGTACAGTGAGCTAGCTCAGAACAAAAGAACTGTGATTCCTACAGAAACGGGGCATATCTAGTTCAACTCAGTATTGGAAACTAAGTAAAATAGGAGCTTCTCTTCAGTCCAATACACTGTACTCGCTGGGAACAGACGCAGGTGCTATTTGCACTGTTTATGGCCAGAGTAGCACAATAGTGGTGTTCTTACCCTGAATTAACACTAAATGCTAGTACGTGAAACCGAATGTTATTCAACTCCGTTTAGGAAGTTGTATTGAACCCCAGTTGGCCTTACAAGAAAAACACTCTGCTTTTGAGAAACAGGCACTCTTGCACTCTACTTGTTTCCTATAGGGCCAGTACAGTGAGCTAGCTCAGAACAAAAGAACTGTGCTTCCTACACAAACGGGGCATATCTAGTTCAACTCAGTATTGGAAACTAAGTAAAACAGGAGCTTTTCTTCAGTCCAATACACTGCACTCGCTGGGAACAGACGCGAGTGCTATTTGCACTCGTTATGGCCAGAATAGCACAATAGTGGTGTTCTTACCCTGAATTAACACTAAACGCTAGAACGTGAAACTGAATGTGATTCAACTCCATTTAGGAAGTTGTATTGAACCCCTGTTGGCCTTACAAGATAAACACTCTGCTTTTGAGAAACAGGCACTCTTGCACTCTACTTGTTTCCTATAGGGCCAGTACAGTGAGCTAGCTCAGAACAAAAGAACTGTGATTCCTACAGAAACGGGGCATACCTAGTTCAACTCAGTATTGGAAACTAAGTAAAACAGGAGCGTCTCTTCAGTCCAGTACACTGCACTCGCTGGGAACAGACACGAGTGCTATTTGCACTGTTTAAGGCCAGAATAGCACAAAAGTGGTGTTCTTACCCTGAATTAACACTAAATGCTAGAACGTGAAACTGAATGTGATTCAACTCCGTTTAGGAAGTTGTATTGAACCCCAGTTGGCCTTAAAGAAAAACACTCTGCTTTTGAGAAACAGGCACTCTTGCACTCTACTATGTTTCCTATAGGGCCAGTACAGTGAGCTAGCTCAGAACAAAAGAACTGTGCTTCCTACACAAACGTGGCATATCTATTTCAACTCAGTATTGGAAACTAAGTAAAACCGGAGCTTCTCTTCAGTCCAATACCCTGCACTTGCTGGGAACAGACGCGAGTGCTATTTGCACTGTTTATGGCCAGAATAGCACAAAAGTGGTGTTCTTACCCTGAATTAACACTAAACGCTAGAACGTGAAACTGAATGTGATTCAACTCCATTTAGGAAGTTGTATTGAACCCCAGTTGGCCTTACAAGAAAAACACTCTGCTTTTCAGAAACAGGCACTCTTGCACTCTACTGTGTTTCCTATAGGGCCAGTACAGTGAGCTAGCTCAGAACAAAAGAACTGTGCTTCCTACACAAACGGGGCATATCTAGTTCAACTCAGTATTGGAAACTAAGTAAAACAGGAGCGTCTCTTCAGTCCAGTACACTGCACTCGCTGGGAACAGACGCGAGTGCTATTTGCACTGTTTATGGCCAGAATAGCACAATAGTGGTGTTCTTACCCAGAATTAACACTAAATGCTAGAATGTGAAACTGAATGTGATTCAACTCCGTTTAGGAAGTTGTATTGAACCCCAATTGGCCTTACAAGAAAACACTCTGCTTTTGAGAAACAGTCACTCTTGCACTCTACTGTGTTTCCTATAGGGCCAGTACAGTGAGCCTGTCCAGAAAATAAACTGTGCTTCCTACACAAACGGGGCATATCTAGTTCAACTCAGTGTTGGAAACTAAGTAAAACAAGAGCTTCTCTTCAGTCCAAAACACTGCACTCGCTGGGAACAGACGCGAGGGCTATTTGCACTGTTTATGGCCAGAAGACCACAATAGTGGTGTTCTTACCCTGAATTAACACTAAATGCTAGAACATGAAACTGAATGTGATTCAACTCCGTTTAGGAAGTTGTATTGAACCCCTGTTGGCCTTACAAGATAAACACTCTGCTTTTGAGAAACAGGCACTCTTGCACTCTACTTGTTTCCTATAGGGCCAGTACAGTGAGCTAGCTCAGAACAAAAGAACTGTGATTCCTACAGAAACGGGGCATACCTAGTTCAACTCAGTATTGGAAACTAAGTAAAACAGGAGCGTCTCTTCAGTCCAGTACACTGTACTCGCTGGGAACAGACGCGAGTGCTATTTGCACTGTTTATGGCCAGAATAGCACAAAAGTGGTGTTCTTACCCTGAATTAACACTAAACGCTAGAACGTGAAACTGAATGTGATTCAACTCCATTTAGGAAGTTGTATTGAACCCCAGTTGGCCTTACAAGAAAAACACTCTGCTTTTGAGAAACAGGCACTCTTGCACTCTACTGTGTTTCCTATAGGGACAGTACAGTGAGCTAGCTCAGAACAAAAGAACTGTGCTTCCTACACAAACGGGGCATATCTAGTTCAACTCAGTATTGGAAACTAAGTAAAACAGGAGCGTCTCTTCAGTCCAGTGCACTGCACTCGCTGCGAACAGACGCGAGTGCTATTTGCACTGTTTATGGCCAGAATAGCACAATATTTGTGTTCTTACCCTGAATTAACACTAAATGCTAGAATGTGAAACTGAATGTGATTCAACTCCGTTTAGGAAGTTGTATTGAACCCCAGTTGACCTTACAAGAAAAACACTCTGCTTTTGAGAAATAGGCACTCTTGCACTGTACTGTGTTTCCTATAGGGCCAGTACAGTGAGCTACCTCAGAACAAAAGAACTGTGATTCCTACACAAACGGGGCATACCTAGTTCAACTCAGTATTGGAAACTAAGTAAAATAGGAGCTTCTCTTCAGTACAATACACTGTACTCGCTGGGAACAGACGCAGGTACTATTTGCACTGATTATGGCCAGAGTAGCACAATAGTGGTGTTCTTACCCTGAATTAACACTAAATGCTAGTACGTGAAACCGAATGTTATTCAACTCCGTTTAGGAAGTTGTATTGAACCCCAGTTGGCCTTAGAAGAAAAACACTCTGCTTTTGAGAAACAGGCACTCTTGCACTCTACTTGTTTCCTATAGGGCCAGTACAGTGAGCTAGCTCAGAACAAAAGAACTGTGCTTCCTACACAAACGGGGCATATGTAGTTCAACTCAGTATTGGAAACTACGTAAAACAGGAGCTTCTCTTCAGTCCAGTACACTGCACTCGCTGGGAACAGACGCGAGTGCTATTTCCACTCGTTATGGCCAGAATAGCACAATAGTGGTGTTCTTACCCTGAATTAACACTAAACGCTAGAACGTGAAACTGAATGTGATTCAACTCCATTTTGGAAGTTGTATTGAACCCCAGTTGGCCTTACAAGAAAAACACTCTGCTTTTGAGAAACAGGCACTCTTGCACTCTACTGTGTTTCCTATAGGGCCAGTACAGTGAGATAGCTCAGAACAAAAGAACTGTGCTTCCTACACAAACGGGGCATATCTAGTTCAACTCAGTATTGGAAACTAAGTAAAAGAGGAGCATCTCTTCAGTCCAGTACACTGCACTCGCTGGGAACAGACGCGAGTGCTATTTGCACTGTTTATGGCCAGAATAGCACAATAGTGGTGTTCTTACCCAGAATTAACACTAAATGGTAGAATGTGAAACTGAATGTGATTCAACTCCGTTTAGGAAGTTGTATTGAACCCCAGTTGGCCTTACAAGAAAACACTCTGCTTTTGAGAAACAGTCACTCTTGCACTCTACTGTGTTTCCTATAGGGCCTGTACAGTGAGCCAGCTCAGAAAAAATGAACTGTGCTTCCGACACAA
The DNA here is from genome assembly GCF_049852395.1 of Peromyscus maniculatus bairdii. NCBI lineage: Eukaryota > Metazoa > Chordata > Mammalia > Rodentia > Cricetidae > Peromyscus > Peromyscus maniculatus. The sequence goes on along the minus strand of NC_134856.1, from coordinate 35,181,897 downwards.
ACGGGGCATATCTAGTTCATCTCAGTATTGGAAACTAAGTAAAACAAGAGCTTCTCTTCAGTCCAATACACTGCACTAGCTGGGAACAGACGCGAGTGCTATTTGCACTGTTTATGGCCAGAATAGCACAATAGTGGTGTTCTTACCCAGAATTAACACTAAATGCTAGAATGTGAAACTGAATGTGATTCAACTCCGTTTAGGAAGTTGTATTGAACCCCAGTTGGCCTTACAAGAAAACACTCTGCTTTTGAGAAACAGTCACTCTTGCACTCTACTGTGTTTCCTATAGGGCCAGTACAGTGAGCCAGCTCAGAAAAAATGAACTGTGCTTCCGACACAAACAGGGCATATCTAGTTCAACTCAGTATTGGAAACTAAGTACAACAAGGGCTTCTCTTACACTGCACTAGCTGGGAACAGACGCGAGGGCTATTTGCACTGTTTATGGCCAGAGGAGCACAATAGTGGTGTTCTTACCCTGAATTAACACTAAATGCTAGAACGTGAAACTGAATGTGATTCAACTCCGTTTAGGAAGTTGTATTGAACCCCTGTTGGCCTTACAAGATAAACACTCTGCTTTTGAGAAACAGGCACTCTTGCACTCTACTTGTTTACTATATTGCCAGTACAGTGAGCTACCTCAGAACAAAAGAACTGTGATTCCTACAGAAACGGGGCATACCTAGTTCAACTCAGTATTCGAAACTAAGTAAAATAGGAGCATCTCTTCAGTCCAATACACTGCACTCGCAGGGAACAGACGCGAGTGCTATTTGCACTGTTTAAGGCCAGAATAGCACAAAAGTGGTGTTCTTACCCTGAATTAACACTAAATGCTAGAACGTGAAACTGAATGTGATTCAACTCCGTTTAGGAAGTTGTATTGAACCCCAGTTGGCCTTAAAGAAAAACACTCTGCTTTTGAGAAACAGGCACTCTTGCACTCTACTGTGTTTCCTATAGGGCCAGTACAGTGAGCTAGCTCAGAACAAAAGAACTGTGCTTCCTACACAAACGGGGCATACCTACTTCAACTCAGTATTGGAAACTAAGTAAAACAGGAGAGTCTCTTCAGTCCAGTACACTGCCCTCGCTGGGAACAGACGCGAGTGCTCTTTGCACTGTTTATGGCCAGAATAGCACAATAGTGGTGTTCTTACCCTGAATTAACACTAAATGCTTGAACGTGAAACTGAATGTGATTCAACTCCGTTTAGGAAGTTGTATTGAACCCCAGTTGGCCTAAAAGAAAAACACTCTGCTTTTGAGAAACAGCCACTCTTGCACTCTACTGTGTTTCCTATAGGGCCAGTACAGTGAGCTAGCTCAGAACAAAAGAACTGTGCTTCCTACAAAAACGGGGCATACCTAGTTCAACTCAGTATTGGAAACTAAGAAAAACAGGAGCTTCTCTTCAGTCCAATACACTGCACTGGCAGGGAACAGACGCGAGTGCTATTTGCACTGTTTATGGTCAGAATAGCAGTATAGTGCGGTTCTTACCCTTAATTAACACTAAATGCTAGAACGTGAAACTGAATGTGATTCAACTCCGTTTAGGAAGTTGTATTGAACCCCAGTTGGCCTACAAGAAACACACTCTGCTTTTGAGAAACAGGCACTCTTGCACTCTACTGTGTTTCCTATAGGGCCAGTACAGTAAGCTAGCTCAGAACAAAAGAACTGTGATTCCTATACAAACGGGGCATACCTAGTTCAACAGAGTATTGGAAACTAAGTAAAATAGGAGCTTCTCTTCAGTCCAATACACTGTACTCGCTGGGAACAGACACAGGTGCTATTTGCACTGTTTATGGCCAGAGTAGCACTCTAGTGGTGTTCTTACCCTGAATTAACACTAAATGCTAGAACGTGAAACTGAATGTGATTCAACTCCATTTAGGAAGTTGTATTGAACCCCAGTTGGCCTTAAATAAAAACACTCTGCTTTTGAGAAACAGGCACTCTTGCACTCTACTGTGTTTCCTATAGGGCCAGTACAGTGAGCTAGCTCAGAACAAAAGAACTGTGCTTCCTACACAAACGGGGCATATCTAGTTCAACTCAGTATTGGAAACTAAGTAAAACAAGAGCTTCTCTTCAGTCCAATGCAGTGCACTCGCTGGGAACAGACGCGAGTGCTATTTGCACTGTTTATGGCCAGAAGAGCACAATAGTGGTGTTCTTAACTGGAATTAACACTAAATGCTAGAACATGAAACTGAATGTGATTCAACTCCGTTTAGGAAGTTGTATTGAACCCCTGTTGGCCTTACAAGTTAACACTCTGCTATTGAGAAATAGGCACTCTTGGACTCTACTTGTTTCCTATAGGGCCAGTACAGTGAGCTAGCTCAGAACAAAAGAACTGTGATTCCTACAGAAACGGGGCATACCTAGTTCAACTCAGTATTGGAAACTAAGTAAAACAGGAGCGTCTCTTCAGTCCAGTACACTGCACTCGCTGGGAACAGACGCGAGTGCTATTTGCACTGTTTAAGGCCAGAATAGCACAAAAGTGGTGTTCTTACCCTGAATTAACACTAAATGCTAGAACGTGAAACTGAATGTGATTCAACTCCGTTTAGGAAGTTGTATTGAACCCCAGTTGGCCTTAAAGAAAAACACTCTGCTTTTGAGAAACAAGCACTCTTGCACTCTACTGTGTTTCCTATAGGGCCAGTACAGTGAGCTAGCTCAGAACAAATGAACTGTGCTTCCTACACAAACGGGGCATATCTATTTTAACTCAGTATTGGAAACTAAGTAAAACCGAAGCTTCTCTTCAGTAAAATACACTGCACTCGCTGGGAACAGACGCGGGTGCTATTTGCACTGTTTATGTCCAGAGTAGCACAATAGTGGTGTTCTTACCCTGAATTAACACTAAATGCTAGAACGTGAAACTGAATGTGATTCAACTCCGTTTAGGAAGTTGTATTGGACCCCAGTTGGCCTTACAGGAAAAACACTCTTCTTTTGAGAAACAGGCACTCTTGCACTCTACTTGTTTCCTATAGGGCCAGTACAGTGAGCTAGCTCAGAACAAAAGGACTGTTCTTCCTACACAAACGGACATACCTAGTTCAAATCATTATTGGAAACTAAGTAAAACAGGAGCATCTCTTCCGTCCAGTACACTGCAGTCGCTGGGAAGAGACGCGAGTGCTCTTTGCACTGTTTATGGCCAGAATAGCACAATAGTGGTGTTCTTACCCTGAATTAACACTAAATGCTAGAACGTGAAACTGAATGTGATTCAACTCCGTTTAGGAAGTTGTATTGAACCCCAGTTGTCCTACAAGAAAAACACTCTGCTTTTGAGAAACAGTACTCTTGCACTCTACTGTGTTTCCTAAAAGGCCAGTACAGTGAGCTAGCTCAGAACAAAAGAACTGTGCTTCCTACACAATCGGGGCATATGTAGTTCAACTCAGTATTGGAAACTAAGTAAAACATGAGCTTCTCTTCAGTCCAATACACTGCACTCACTGGGAACAGACGCGAGTGCTATTTATACTGTTTATGGCCAGAATAGCACAATAGTGGTGTTCTTACCCTGAATTAACACTAAACGCTAGAACGTGAAACTGAATGTGATTCAACTCCCTTTCAGAAGTTGTATTGAACCCCAGTTGGCCTTACAAGAAAAACACTCTGCTTTTGAGAAACAGGCACTCTTGCACTCTACTGTGTTTCCTATAGGGCAGGTACAGTGAGCTAGCTCAGAACAAAAGAACTGTGCTTCCTACACAAACGGGGCATATCTAGTTCAACTCAGTATTGGAAACTAAGTAAAACAGGAGCTTCTCTTCAGTCCAATACACTGCACTCGCTGGGAACAGATGCGAGTGCAATTTGCACTATTTATGGCCAGAAGAGCACAATAGTGGTGTTCTTACCCTGAATTAACACTAAATGCTAGAACGTGAAACTGAATGTGATTCAAATCCGTTTAGGAAGTTGTAATGAACCACAGTTGGCCTTACAAGAAAATCTCTGCTTTTGAGAAACAGGCACTCTTGCACTCTACTGTGTTTCCTATGGGGCCAGTTCAGTGAGCTAGCTCAGAACCAAAGAACTGTGCTTCCTACACAAACGGGGCATACCTAGTTGAACTCAGTATTGGAAACTAAGTAAAACAGGAGCGTCTCTTCAGTCCAGTACACTGCACTCGCTGGGAACAGTCGCGAGTGCTATTTGGTATGTTTATAGCCAGAATAGCACAATAGTGGTGTTCTTACCCTGAATTAACACTAAATGCTAGAACGTGAAACTGAATGTGATTCAACTCCGTTTAGGAAGTTGTATTGAACCCCAGTTGGCCTTACAAGAAAAACACTCTGCTTTTGAGAAACAGGCACTCTTGCAATCTACTGTGTTTCCTAAAGGGCAGGTACAGTGAGCTAGCTCAGAACCAAAGAACTGTGCTTCCTACACAAACGGGGCATACCTAGTTCAACACAGTATTGGAAACTAAGTACAACAAGGGCTTCTCTTCAGACCAATACACTGCACTCGCTGGGAACAGACGCGAGTGCTATTTACACTGTTTATGGCCAGAATAGCACAATAGTGGTGTTCTTACCCTGAATTACCACTAAATGCTAGAACGTGAAACTGAATGTGATTCAACTCCGTTTAGGAAGTTGTATTGAACCCCAGTTGGCCTTAAAGAAAAACACTCTGCTTTTTAGAAACAGGCACTCTTGCACTCTACTGTATTTCCTATAGGGTCATTACAGTGAGCTAGCTCAGAACAAAAGAACTGTGCTTCCTACACAAACGGGGCATATGTAGTTCAACTCAGTATTGGAAACTAAGTAAAACATGAGCTTCTCTTCAGTCCAATACACTGCACTCACTGGGAACAGACGTGAGTGCTATTTGCACTGTTTATGGCCAGAATAGCACAATAGTGGTGTTCTTACCCTGAATTAACACTAAACGCTAGAACGTGAAACTGAATGTGATTCAACTCCCTTTCAGAAGTTGTATTGAACCCCAGTTGGCCTTACAAGAAAAACACTCTGCTTTTGAGAAACAGGCACTCTTGCACTCTACTGTGTTTCCTATAGGGCAGGTACAGTGAGCTAGCTCAGAACAAAAGAACTGTGCTTCCTACACAAACGGGGCATATCTAGTTCAACTCAGTATTGGAAACTAAGTAAAAGAGGAGCTTCTCTTCAGTCCAATACACTGCACTCGCTGGGAACAGATGCGAGTGCAATTTGCACTATTTATGGCCAGAAGAGCACAATAGTGGTGTTCTTACCCTGAATTAACACTAAATGCTAGAACGTGAAACTGAATGTAATTCAACTCCGTTTAGGAAGTTGTAATGAACCACAGTTGGCCTTACAAGAAAATCTCTGCTTTTGAGAAACAGGCACTCTTGCACTCTACTGTGTTACCTATGGGGCCAGTTCAGTGAGCTAGCTCAGAACCAAAGAACTGTGCTTCCTACACAAACGGGGCATACCTAGTTGAACTCAGTATTGGAAACTAAGTAAAACAGGAGCGTCTCTTCAGTCCAGTACACTGCACTCGCTGGGAACAGTCGCGAGTGCTATTTGGAATGTTTATAGCCAGAATAGCACAATAGTGGTGTTCTTACCCTGAATTAACACTAAATGCTAGAACGTGAAACTGAATGTGATTCAACTCCGTTTATGAAGTTGTATTGAACCACAAATGGCCTTACAAGATAAACACTCTGCTTTTGAGAAACAGGCACTCTTGCACTCTACTGTGTTTCCTATAGGGCCAATAAAGTGAGCTAGCCTAGAACAAAAGAACTGTGCTTCCTACACAAACGGGGCATTTCTAGTTCAACTCAGTATTGGAATCTAAGTAAAAGAGGAGCTTCTCTTCAGTCCAATAAACTGCACTCGCTGGGAACAGACACGAGTGCTATTTGCACTGTTTATGGCCAGAATAGCACAATAGTAGTGTTCTTACCCTGAATTAACACTAAATGCTAGAACGTGAAACTGAATGTGATTCAACTCCGTTTAGGAAGTTGTATTGAACCCCAGTTGGCCTTACAAGAAAATCTCTGCTTTTGAGAAACAGGCACTCTTGCACTCTACTGTGTTTCCTATGGGGCCAGTACAGTGATCTAGCTCAGAACAAAAGAACTGTGCTTCCTACACAAACGGGGCATACCTAGTTCAGCTCAGTATTGGAAACTAAGTAAACAGAAGCTTCTTTTCAGTCCAGTACACTGTACTCGCTGGGAACAGACGCGAGTGCTATTTGCACTCTTTATGGCCAGAATAGCACAATAGTGGTGTTCTTACCCTGAATTAACACTAAATGCTAGAACGTGAAACTGAATGTGATTCAACTCCGTTTAGGAAGTTGTATTGAACCCCAGTTGGCCTTACAAGAAAAACACTCTGCTTTTGAGAAACAGGCACTTTTGCACTCTACTGTGTTTCCTATAGGGCCAGTACAGTGAGCTAGCTCAGAACAAAAGAACTGTGCTTCCTACATAAACGGGGCATACCTAGTTCAACTCAGTATTGGCAACTAAGTAAAACAGGAGCTTCTCTCCATTCCAATACACTGCACTTGCTGTGAACAGACGCGAGTGCTATTTGTACTGTTTATGGCCAGAATAGCACAATAGTGGTGTTCTTACCCTGAATTAACACTAAATGCTAGAACGTGAAACTGAATGTGATTCCACTCCGTTTAGGAAGTTGTATTGAACCCCAGTTGGCCTTACAAGAAAAACACTCTGCTTTTGAGAAACAGGCACTCTTGCACTCTACTGTGTTTAGTATAGGGCAAGTACAGTGAGCTAGCTCAGAACAAAAGAACTGTGCTTCCTACACAAACGGGGCATATCTATTTCAACTCAGTATTGGAAACTAAGTAAAACAGGAGCTTCTCTTCAGTACAATACACTGCACTAGGCTGTGAACAGACGCGAGTGCTATTTGCACTGTTTATGGCCAGAATAGCACAATAGTGGGGTTCTTACCCTGAATTAACACTAAATGCTAGAACGTGAAACTGAATGTGATTCAACTCCGTTTAGGAAGTTGTATTGAACCCCAGTTGGCCTTAAAGAAAAACACTCTGCTTTTGAGAAACAGGCACTCTTGCACTCTACTGTGTTTCCTATAGGGCCAGTACACTGAGCTAGCTCAGAAAAAAAGAACTGTGCTTCCTACACAAACGGGGCATACCTAGTTCAACTCAGTATTGGAAACTAAGTAAAACAGGAGCTTCTCTTCAGTCCAATACACTGCACTCGTTGGGAACAGACGCGAGTGCTATTTGCACTGTTTATGGCCAGAAAAGCACAATAGTGGTGTTCTTACCCTGAACTAACACTAAATGCTAGAACGTGAAACTGAATGTGATTCAATCCGTTTAGGAAGTTGTATTGAACCCCTTTTGGCCTTACAAGAAAAACACTCTGCTTTTGAGAAACAGGCACTCTTGCACTCTACTGTGTTTCCTATAGGGCAAGTACAGTGAGCTAGCTCAGAACAAAAGAACTGTGCTTCCTAAACAAACAGGGCATACCTAGTTCAACTCAGTATTGGAAACTAAGTAAAACAGGAGCTTCTCTTCAGTCCAATACACTGCACTCGCTGGGAACAGACGCGAGTGCTATTTGAACTCTTTATGGCCATAATAGCACAATAGGGGTGTTCTTACCCTTAATTAACAGTAAATGCTAGAACGTGAAACTGAATGTGATTCAACTCCGTTTAGGAAGTTGTATTGAACCCCAGTTGGCCTTACAAGAAAAACACTCTGCTTTTGAGAAACAGGCACTCTTACACTCTACTGTGTTTCCTATAGGGCCAGTACAGTGAGCTAGCTCAGAACAAAAGAACTGTGCTTCCTACATAAACGGGGCATACCTAGTTCAACTCAGTATTGGAAACTAAGTAAAATAGGAGCTTCTCTTCAGTCCAATACACTGCACTCGTTGGGAACAGACGCGAGTGCTATTTGCACTGTTTATGGCCAGAATAGCACAATAGTGGTGTTCTTACCCTGAATTAACACTAAATGCTAGAACGTGAAACTAAATGTGATTCAATCCGTTTAGGAAGTTATATTGAACCCCAGTTGGCCTTCCAAGAAAAACACTCTGCTTTTGAGAAACAGGCACTCTTGCACTCTACTGTGTTTCCTATAGGGCAAGTACAGTGAGCTAGCTCTGTACAAAAGAACTGTGCTTCCTAAACAAACGGGGCATACCTAGTTCAACTCAGTATTGGAAACTAAGTAAAACAGGAGCTTCTCTTCAGTCCAATACACTGTACTCGCTGGGAACAGACGCGAGTGCTATTTGCACTGTTTATGGCCAGAATAGCACAATAGTGGTGTTCTTACCCTGAATTAACACTAAATGCTAGAACGTGAAACTGAATGTGATTCAACTCCGTTTAGGAAGTTGTATTGAACCCCAGTTGGCCTTACAAGAAAATCTCTGCTTTTGAGAAACAGGCACTCTTGCACTCTACTGTGTTTCCTATGGGGCCAGTACAGTGATCTAGCTCAGAACAAAAGAACTGTGCTTCCTACACAAACGGGGCATACCTCGTTCAGCTCAGTATTGGAAACTAAGTAAACAGGAGTTTCTTTTCAGTCCAGTACACTGTACTCGCTGGGAACAGACGCGAGTGCTATTTGCACTCTTTATGGCCAGAATAGCACAATAGTGGTGTTCTTACCCTGAATTAACACTAAATGCTAGAACGTGAAAGTGAATGTATTCAACTCCGTTTAGGAAGTTGTATTGAACCCCAGTTGGCCTTACAAGAAAATCTCTGCTTTTGAGAAACAGGCACTCTTGCACTCTACTGTGTTTCCTATAGGGCCAATACAGTGAGCTAGCTCAGAACAAAAGAACTGTGCTTCCTACACAAACGGGGCATACCTAGTTCAACTAAGTATAGGAAACTAAGTAAAAAAGGAGCTTCTCTTCAGTCCAATACACTGTACTCGCTGGGAACAGACGCGAGTGCTATTTGCACTGTTTATGGCCAGAATAGCACAATAGTGGTGTTCTTACCCTGAATTAACACTAAACGCTAGAACCTGAAACTGAATGTGATTCAACTCCGTTTGGGAAATTGTATTGAATCCCAGTTGACCTTACAAGAAAAAAACTCTGCTTTTGAGAAACAGGCACTCTTGCACTCTACTGTGTATCCTATAGGGCCAATACAGTGAGCTAGCTTAGAACAAAAGAACTGTGCTTCCTACACAAACGGGCATTTCTAGTTCAACTCAGTATTGGAAACTAAGTAAAACAGGAGCTTCTCTTCAGTCCAATAAACTTCACTCGCTAAGAACAGACGCGAGTGCTATTTGCACTCGTTATGGCCAGAATAGCACAATAGTGGTGTTCTTACCATGAATTAACACTAAATGCTAGAACGTGAAACTGAATGTGATTCAACTCCGTTGAGGAAGTTGTATTGAACCCCAGTTGGCCTTACAAGAAAAACACTCTGCTTTTGAGAAACAGGCACTTTTGCACTCTACTGTGTTTCCTATAGGGCCAGTACAGTGAGCTAGCTCAGAACAAAAGAACTGTGCTTCCTACATAAACGGGGCATACCTAGTTCAACTCAGTATTGGCAACTAAGTAAAACAGGAGCTTCTCTCCAGTCCAATACACTGCACTCGCTGGGAACAGACGCGAGTGCTATTTGCACTGTTTATGGCCAGAATAGCACAATAGTGGTGTTCTTACCCTGAATTAACACTAAATGCTAGAACGTGAAACTGAATGTGATTCAACTCCGTTTAGGAAGTTGTATTTAACCCCAGTTGGCCTTAAAAGAAAAACACTCTGCTTTTGAGAAACAGGCACTCTTGAACTCTACTGTGTTTAGTATAGGGCAAGTACAGTGAGCTAGCTCAGAACAAAAGAACTGTGCTTCCTACACAAACGGGGCATACCTAGTTCAACTCCGTATTGTAAACTAAGTAAAACAGGAGCTTCTCTTCAGTCCAATACACTGTACTCGCTGGGAACAGACGCGAGTGCTATTTGCACTTTTTATGGCCAGAATAGCACAATAGTGGTGTTCTTACCCTGAATTAACACTAAATGCTAGAACGTGAAACTGAATGTGATTCAACTCCGTTTAGGAAGTTGTATTGAACCCCAGTTGGCCTTACAAGAAAAACACTCTGCTTTTGAGAAACAGGCACTCTTGCACTCTACTGTGTTTCCTATAGGGCCAGTACAGTGAGCTAGCTCAGAACAAAAGAACTGTGCTTCCTACACAAACGGGGCATATCTAGTTCAACTCAGTATTGGAAACTAAGTAAAAGAGGAGCTTCTCTTCAGTCCAATAAACTGTACTCGCTGGGAACAGATGCGAGTGCTATTTGCAATATTTATGGCCAGAATAGCACAATAGTGGTGTTCTTACCCTGAATAAACACTAAATGCTAGAACGTGAACCTGAATGTGATTCAACTCCGTTTAGGAAGTTGTATTGAACCCCAGTTGGCCTTAAAAGAAAATCTCTGCTTTTGAGAAACAGGCACTCTTGCACTCTACTGTGTTTCCTATAGGGCCAGTACAGTGAGCTAGCTCAGAACAAAAGAACTGTGCTTCCTACACAAACATGGAATAACTAGTTCAACTTAGTATAGGAAACTAAGTAAAACAGGAGCTTCTCTTCAGTCCAATACACTGTACTCGCTGGGAACAGACGCGAGTGCTATTTGCACTGTTTATGGCCAGAATAGCACAATAGTGTTGTTCTTACCCTGAATTAACACTAAACGCTAGAACGTGAAACTGAATGTGATTCAACTCCGTTTAGGAAGTTGTATTGAACCCCAGTTGGCCTTACAAGAAAAACACTCTGCTTTTGAGAAACAGGCACTCTTGCACTCTACTGTGTATCCTATAGGGCCAATACAGTGAGCTAGCTCAGAACAAAAGAACTGTGCTTCCTACACCAACGGGGCATACCTAGTTCAACTCAGTATTGGAAACTAAGTAAAACAGGAGCTTCTCTTCAGTCCAATAAACTGCACTCGCTAAGAACAGAAGCGAGTGCTATTTGCACTGTTTATGGCCAGAATAGCACAATATGGTGTTCTTACCATGAATTAACACTAAATGCTAGAACGTGAAACTGAATGTGATTCAACTCCGTTTAGGAAGTTGTATTGAACCCCAGTTGGCCTTACAAGAAAATCTCTGCTTTTGAGAAACAGGCACTCTTGCACTCTACTGTGTTTCCTATGGGGCCAGTACAGTGAGCTAGCTCAAAACAAAAGAACTGTGCTTCCTACACAAACGGGGCATACCTAGTTCAACTCAGTATTGGAAACTAAGTAAAACAGGAGCTTCTTTTCAGTCCAGTACACTGTACTCGCTGGGAACAGACGCGAGTGCTATTTGCACTGTTTATGGCCAGAATAGCACAATAGTGGTGTTCTTACCCTGAATTAACACTAAATGCTAGAACGTGAAACTGAATGTGATTCAACTCCGTTTAGGAAGTTGTATTGAACCCCAGTTGGCCTTACAAGAAAAACACTCTGCTTTTGAGAAACAGGCACTTTTGCACTCTACTGTGTTTCCTATATGGCCAGTACAGTGAGCTAGCTCAGAACAAAAGAACTGTGCTTCCTACATAAACGGGGCATACCTAGTTCAACTCAGTATTGGCAACTAAGTAAAACAGGAGCTTCTCTCCAGTCCAATACACTGCACTCGCTGGGAACAGACGCGAGTGCTATTTGCACTGTTTATGGCCAGAATAGCACAATAGTGGTGTTCTTACCCTGAATTAACACTAAATGCTAGAACGTGAAACTGAATGTGATTCAACTCCGTTTAGGAAGTTGTCTTTAACCCCAGTTGGCCTTAAAAGAAAAACACTCTGCTTTTGAGAAACAGGCACTCTTGAACTCTACTGTGTTTAGTATAGGGCAAGTACAGTGAGCTAGCTCAGAACAAAAGAACTGTGCTTCCTACACAAACGGGGCATATCTAGTTCAACTCAGTATTAAAACTAAGTAAAAGAGGAGCTTCTCTTCAGTCCAATAAACTGCACTCGCTGGGAACAGATGCGAGTGCTATTTGCACTATTTATGGCCAGAAGAGCACAATAGTGGTGTTCTTACCCTGAATAAACACTAAATGCTAGAACGTGAAACTGAATGTGATTCAACTCCGTTTAGGAAGTTTTATTGAACCCCAGTTGGCCTTAAAAGAAAATCTCTGCTTTTGAGAAACAGGCACTCTTGTACTCTACTGTGTTTCCTATAGGGCCAGTACAGTGAGCTAGCTCAGAACAAAAGAACTGTGCTTCCTACACAAACAGGGAATAACTAGTTCAACTCAGTATTGCAAACTAAGTAAAACAGGAGCTTCTCTTCAGTCCAATACACTGTACTCGCTGGGAACAGACGCGAGTGCTATTTGCACTGTTTATGGCAAGAATAGCACAATAGTCGTGTTCTTACCCTGAATTAACACTAAATGCTAGAACGTGAAACTGAATGTGATTCAACTGCGTTTAGGAAGTTGTATTGAACCCCAGTTGGCCTTAAAAGAAGAACACTCTGCTTTTGAGAAACAAGCACTCTTGCACTCTATTGTGTTTCCTATAGGGCCAGTACAGTGAGCTAGCTCAGAACAAAAGAACTGTGCTTCCTACACAAACGGGGCATATCTAGTTCAACTCAGTATTGGAAACTAAGTAAAAGAGGAGCTTCTGTTCAATGCAATAAACTACACTCGCTGGGAACAGACGCGAGTGCTCTTTGCACTGTTTATGGCCAGAATAGCACAATAGTGGTGTTCTTACCCTGAATTAACACTAAATGCTAGAACGTGAAACTGAATGTGATTCAACTCTGTTTAGGAAGTTGTATTGAACCCCAGTTGGCCTTAAAGAAAAACACTCTGCTTTTGAGAAACAGGCACTCTTGCACTCTACTGTGTTTCCTATAGGGCCAGTACAGTGAGCTAGCTCAGAACAAAAGAACTGTCCTTCCTACACAAACAGGGCATACCTAGTTCAACTCAGTATTGGAAACTAAGTAAAACAGGAGCTTCTCTTCAGTCCAATACACTGCACTCGCAGGGAACAGATGCGAGTGCTATTTGCACTGTTTATGGCCAGAATAGCACAATAGTGGTGTTCTTACCCTGAATTAACACTAAATGCTAGTACGTAAAAGGAATGTTATTCAACTCCGTTTAGGAAGTTGTATTGAACCCCAGTTGGCCTTCCAAGAAAAACACTCTGCTTTTGAGAAACAGGCACTCTTGCACTCTACTGTTTTTCCTATAGGGCCTGTACAGAGAGCTAGCTCAGAACAAAAGAACTGTGCTTCCTTCACAAACGGGGCATATGTAGTTCAACTCAGTATTGGAAACTAAGTAAAACAGGAGCTTCTCTTCAATCCAATACACTGCACTCGCTGGGAACACACGCGAGTGCTATTTCCACTCGTTATGGCTAGAATAGCACAATAGTGGTGTTCTTACCCTGAATTAAAACTAAACGCTAGAACGTGAAACTGAATGTGATTCAACTCCGTTTAGGAATTTGTATTTATCCCCAGTTGGCCTTACAAGAAAAACACTCTGCTTTTGAGAAACAGGCACTCTTGCACTCTACTGTGTTTCCTATAGGGCCAGTACAATGAGCTAGCTCAGAACAAAAGAACTGTGCTTCCTACACAAACGGGGCATACCTAGTTCAACTCATTATTGGAAACTAAGTAAAACATGAGCTTCTCTTAAGTCTAATACACAGCACTCGCTGGGAACAGACGCGAGTGCTATTTGCACTGTTTATGGCCAGAATACAACAATAGTGGTGTTCTTACCCTGAATTAACACTAAATGCTAAAACGTGAAACTGAATGTGATTCAACTCCGTTTAAGAAGTTGTATTGAACCCCAGTTGGCCTTACAAGAAAATCTCTGCTTTTGAGAAACAGGCACTCTTGCACTCTACTGTGTTTCCTATAGGGCCAGTACAGTGATCTAGCTCAGAACAAAAGAACTGTGCTTCCTACACAAACGGGGCATACCTAGTTCAACTAAGTATTGGAAACTAAGTAAAACAGGAGCTTCTCTTCAGTCTAGTACACTGTACTCGCTGGGAACAGACGCGAGTGCTATTTGCACTGATTATGGCCAGAATAGCACAATAGAGATGTTCTTACCCTGAATTAACACTAAATGCTAGAACGTGAACCTGAATGTGATTCAACTCCGTTTAGGAAGTTGTATTGAACCCCAGTTGGCCTTACAAGAAAATCTCTGCTTTTGAGAAACAGGCACTCTTGCACTCTACTGTGTTTCCTATGGGGCCAGTACAGTGAGCTAGCTCAGAACAAAAGAACTGTGCTTCCTACACAAACGGGGCATACCTAGTTCAACTCAGTATTGGAAACTAAGTAAAACAGGAGCGTCTCTTCAGTCCAGTACACTGCCCTCGCTGGGAACAGACGCGAGTGCTCTTTGCACTGTTTATGGCCAGAATAGCACAATAGTGGTGTTCTTACCCTGAATTAACACTAAATGCTAGAACGTGAAACTGAATGAGATTCAACTCTGTTTAGGAAGTTGTATTGAACCCCAGTTGGCCTTAAAGAAAAACACTCTGCTTTTGAGAAACAGGCACTCTTGCACTCTACTGTGTTTCCTATAGGGCCAGTACAGTGTTCTAGCTCAGAACAAAAGAACTGTGCTTCCTACAAAAACGGGGCATACCTAGTTCAACTCAGTATTGGAAACTAAGTAAAACAGGAGCTTCTTTTCAGTCCAGTACACTGTACTCCCTGGGAAGAGACGCGAGTGCTATTTGCACTGTTTATGGCCAGAATAGCACAATATAGGTGTTCTTACCCTGAATTAACACTAAATGCTAGAACGTGAAACTGAATGTGATTCAACTCCGTTTATGAAGTTGTATTGAACCCCAGTTGGCCTTACAAGAAAAACACTCTGCTTTTGAGAAACAGGCACTCTTGCACTCTACTGTGTTTCCTATAGGGCCAGTACAGTGAGCTAGCTCAGAACAAAAGAACTGTGCTTCCTACACAAACGGGACATATATAGTTCAACTCAGTATTGGAAACTAAGTAAAAGAGGAGCTTCTCTTCAGTCCAATAAACTGCACTCGCTGGGAACAGACGTGAGTGCTATTTGCACTAAATGGCCAGAAGAGTACAATAGTGGTGTTCTTACCCTGAATTAACACTAAATGCTAGAACGTGAAACTGAATGTGATTCAATTCCGTTTAGGAAGTTGTATTGAACCCCAGTTGGCCTTACAAGAAAAACACTCTGCTTTTGAGAAACAGGCACTCTTGCACTCTACTGTGTTTCCTATAGGGCCAGTACAGTGAGCTAGCTCAGAACAAAAGAACTGTGCCTCCTACACAAACAGGGCATACCTAGTTCAACTCAGTATGGGAAACTGAGTAAAACAGGAGCTTTTCTTCAGTCCAATACACTGTACTCGCTGGGAACAGACGCGAGTGCTATTTGCACTGTTTATGGCCAGAATAGCACAATAGTGCTGTTCTTACCCTGAATTATCAATAAATGCTAGAACGTGAAACTGAATGTGATTCAACACCGTTTAGGAAGTTGTATTGAACCCCAGTTGGCCTTACAAGAAAAACACTCTGCTTTTGAGAAACAGGCACTCTTGCACTCTATTGTGTTTCCTATGGGGCCAGTACAGTGAGCTAGCTCAGAACAAAAGAACTGTGCTTCCTACACAAACGGGGCATACCTAGTTCAACTCAGTATTGGAAACTAAGTAAAACAGGAGCTTCTCTTCAGTACAATACACTGCACTCGCTGGGAACAGACGCGAGTGCTATTTGCACTGTTCATGGCCAGAATAGCACAATAGTGGTGTTCTTACCCTGAATTAACACTAAAGGCTAGAACGTGAAACTGAATGTGATTCAACTCCGTTTAGGAAGTTGTACTGAACCCCAGTTGGCCTTACAAGAAAAACACTCTGCTTTTGAGAAACAGGCACTCTTGCACTCTACTGTGTTTCCTATAGGGCCAGTACAGTGAGCTAGCTCAGAACAAAAGAACTGTGCTTCCTACACAAACGGTGCATATCTAGTTCAACTCAGTATGGGAAACTAAGTAAAACAGGAGCTTCTCTTCAGTCCAATACATTGTACTCGTTGGGAACAGACGCGAGTGCTATTTGCACTGTTTATGGCCAGAAGAGCACAATAATTGTGTTCTTAACCTGAATTAACACTAATCGCTAGAACGTGAAACTGAATGTGATTCAACTCCGTTTAGGAAGTTGTATTGAACCCCAGTTGGCCTTACAAGAAAAACACTCGGCTTTTGAGAAACAGGCACTCTTGCACTCTACTGTGTTTCCTATAGGGCCAGTACAGTGAGCTAGCTCAGAAAAAAAGAACTGTGCTTCCTACACAAACGGGGCATACCTAGTTCAACTAAGTATTGGAAACTAAGTAAAACAGGAGCTTCTCTTCAGTCTAATACACTACACTCGCTGGGAACAGACGCGAGTGCTATTTGCACTGTTTATGGCCAGAATAGCACAATAGTGATGTTCTTACCCTGAATTAACACTAAATGCTAGAACGTGAAACGGAATGTGATTCAACTCCATTTAGGAAGTTGAATTGAACCCCAGTTGGCCTTACAAGAAAAACACTCTGCTTTTGAGAAACAGGAACTCTTGTACTCTACTGTGTTTCCTATAGGGCCAGTACAGTGAGCTAGCTCAGAACAAAAGAACTGTGCTTCCTACACAAACGCGGCATATCTAGTTCAACTCAGTATTGGAAACTAAGTAAAACAGGAGCGTCTCTTCAGTCCAGTACACTGCACTCGCTGGGAACAGACGCGAGTGCTATTTGCACTGTTTATGGCCAGAATAGCACAATAGTGTTGTTCTTACCCTGAATTAACACTAAATGCTAGAACGTGGAACTGAATGTGATTCAACTCCGTTTAGGAAGTTGTATTGAACCCCAGTTGGCCTTACAAGAAAAACACTCTGCTTTTGAGAAACAGGCACTCTTGCACTCTACTGTGTTTCCTATAGGGCCAGTACAGTGAGCTAGCTCAGAACAAAAGAACTGTGCTTCCTACACAAACGGGGCATATCTAGTACAACTCAGTATTGGAAACTTAGTAAAACAGGAGCTTCTCTTCAGTCCAATACACTGTACTCGCTGGGAACAGACGCGAGTGCAATTTGCACTGTTTATGGCCAGAATAGCACAATAGTGGTGTTCTTACCCTGAATTAACACTAAATGCTAAAACGTGAAACTGAATGTGATTCAACTCCTTTTAGGAAGTTGTATTGAACCCCAGTTGTCCTTACCAGAAAAACACTGTGCTTTTGAGAAACAGGCACTCTTGCACTCTACTGTGTTTCCTATAGGGCCAGTACAGTGAGCTAGCTCAGAACAAAAGAACTGTGCTTCCTACACAAACGGGGCATACCTAGTTCAACTCAGTATTGGAAACTAAGTAAAACAGGAGCTTCTCTTCATTCCAATACACTGTACTCGCTGGGAACAGACGCGAGTGCTATTTACACTGTTTATGGCCAGAATAGCACAATAGTGGTGTTCCTACCCTGAATTAACACTAAATGCAAGAACGTGAAACTGAATGTGATTCAACTCCGTTTAGGAAGTTGTATTGGACCCCAGTTGGCCTTACAAGAAAAACACTCTGCTTTTGAGAAACAGGCACTCTTGCACTCTACTGTGTTTCCTATAGGGCCAGTAAAGTGAGCTAGCTCAGAACAAAAGAACTGTGCTTCCTACACAAAAGGGGCATATCTAGTTCAACTCAGTATTGGAAACTAAGTAAAACAGGAGCTTCTCTTCAGTCCAATACACTGCACTCGCTGGGAACAGATGCGAGTGCTATTTGCACTGTTTATTGCCAGAATAGCACAATAGTGGTGTTCTTACCCTGAATTAACACTAAATGCTAGAACGTGAAACTGAATGTGATTCAACTCTGTTTAGGAAGTTGTATTGAACCCCAGTTGGCCTTACAAGAAAAACACTCTGCTTTTGAGAAACAGGCACTCTTGTACTCTACTGTGTTTCCTATAGGGCCAGTACAGTAAGCTAGATCAGAACAAAAGAACTGTGCTTCCTACACAAACGGGGCATATCTAGTTCAACTCAGTATTGGAAACTAAGTAAAACAGGAGCGTCTCTTCAGTCCAGTACACTGCATTCGCTGGGAACAGACGCGAGTGCTATTTGCACTGTTTATGGCCAGAAGAGCACAATAGTGGTGTTCTTACCCTGAATTAACACTAAATGCTAGAACGTGAAACTGAATGTGATTCAACTCCGTTTAGGAAGTTGTTTTGAACCCCAGTTGGCCTTACAAGAAAAACACTCTGCTTTTGAGAAACAGGCACTCTTGCACTCTACTGTGTTTCCTATAGGGCCAGTACAGTGAGCTAGCTCAGAACAAAAGAACTGTGCCTCCTACACAAACGGGGCATATCTAGTTCAACTCAGTATTGGAAACTAAGTAAAACAGGAGCTTCTCTTCAGTCCAATACACTGCACTCGCTGGGAACAGACGTGAGTGCTATTTGCACTGTTTCTGGCCAGAATAGCACAATAGTGGTGTTCTTACCCTGAATTAACACTAAATGCTAGAACGTGAAACTGAATGTGATTCAACTCCGTTTAGGAAGTTGTATTGAACCCCAGTTGGCCTTACAAGAAAAACACTCTGCTTTTGAGAAACAGGCACTCTTGTACTCTACTGGGTTTCCTATAGGGCCAGTACAGTGAGCTAGCTCAGAACAAAAGAACTGTGCTTCCTACACAAACGGGGCATATCTAGTTCAACTCAGTATTGGAAACTAAGTAAAACAGGAGCGTCTCTTCAGTCCAGTACACTGCACTCGCTGGGAACAGATGCGAGTGCTATTTGCACTGTTTATGGCCAGAATAGCACAATAGTGTTGTTCTTACCCTGAATTAACACTAAATGCTAGAACGTGGAACTGAATGTGATTCAACTCCTTTTAGGAAGTTGTATTGAACCCCAGTTGGCCTTACAAGAAAAACACTCTGTTTTTGATAAACAGGCACTCTTGCACTCTACTGTGTTTCCTACAGGGCCAGTACAGTGAGCTAGCTCAGAATAAAAGAACTGTGCTTCCTACACAAACGGGGCATATCTAGTTCAACTCAGTATTGGAAACTAAGTAAAACAGGCGCTTCTCTTCAGTCCAATACACTGTACTCGCTGGGAACAGACGCGAGTGCAATTTGCACTGTTTATGGCCAGAATAGCACAATAGTGGTGTTCTTACCCTGAATTAACACTAAATGCTAGAACGTGAAACTGAATGTGATTCAACTCCCTTCAGGAATTTGTATTGAACCCCAGTTGGCCTTACAAGAAAAACACTCTGCTTTTGAGAAACAGGCATTCTTGCACTCTACTGTGTTTCCTATAGGACCAGAACAGTGAGCTAGCTCAGAACAAAAGAACTGTGCTTCCTACACAAACGGGGCATACCTAGTTCAACTCAGTTATGGAAAGTACATAAAACCTGAGCTTCTCTTCAGTCCAATACACTGTACTCGCTGGGAGCAGACGCGAGTACTATTTGCACTGTTTATGGCCAGAATAGCACAATAGTGGTGTTCTTACCCTGAATTAACACTAAATGCTAAAACGTGAAACTGAATGTGATTCAACTCCTTTTAGGAAGTTGTATTGAACCCCAGTTGGCCTTACCAGAAAAACACTGTGCTTTTGAGAAACAGGCACTCTTGCACTCTACTGTGATTCCTATAGGGCCAGTACAGTGAGCTAGCTCAGAACAAAAGAACTGTGCTTCCTACACAAACGGGGCATACCTAGTTCAACTCAGTATTGGAAACTAAGTAAAACAGGAGCTTCTCTTCATTCCAATACACTGTACTCGCTGGGAACAGACGCGAGTGCTATTTACACTGTTTATGGCCAGAATAGCACAATAGTGGTGTTCCTACCCTGAATTAACACTAAATGCTAGAACGTGAAACTGAATGTGATTCAACTCCGTTTAGGAAGTTGTATTGGACCCCAGTTGGCCTTACAAGAAAAACACTCTGCTTTTGAGAAACAGGCACTCTTGCACTCTACTGTGTTTCCTATAGGGCCAGTAAAGTGAGCTAGCTCAGAACAAAAGAACTGTGCTTCCTACACAAAAGGGGCATATCTAGTTCAACTCAGTATTGGAAACTAAGTAAAACAGGAGCTTCTCTTCAGTCCAATACACTGCACTCGCTGGGAACAGATGCGAGTGCTATTTGCACTGTTTATTGCCAGAATAGCACAATAGTGGTGTTCTTACCCTGAATTAACACTAAATGCTAGAACGTGAAACTGAATGTGATTCAACTCCGTTTAGGAAGTTGTACTGAACCCCAGTTGGCCTTACAAGAAAAACACTCTGCTTTTGAGAAACAGGCACTCTTGCACTCTACTGTGTTTCCTATAGGGCCAGTACAGTGAGCTAGCTCAGAACAAAAGAACTGTGCTTCCTACACAAACGGGGCATATCTAGTTCAACTCAGTATGGGAAACTAAGTAAAACAGGAGCTTCTCTTCAGTCCAATACATTGTACTCGTTGGGAACAGACGCGAGTGCTATTTGCACTGTATATGGCCAGAATAGCACAATAGTGGTGTTCTTAACCTGAATTAACACTAATCGCTAGAACGTGAAACTGAATGTGATTCAACTCCGTTTAGGAAGTTGTATTGAACCCCAGTTGTCCTTACCAGAAAAACACTGTGCTTTTGAGAAACAGGCACTCTTGCACTCTACTGTGTTTCCTATAGGGCCAGTACAGTGAGCTAGCTCAGAACAAAAGAACTGTGCTTCCTACACAAACGGGGCATACCTAGTTCAACTCAGTATTGGAAACTAAGTAAAACAGGAGCTTCTCTTCATTCCAATACACTGTACTCGCTGGGAACAGACGCGAGTGCTATTTACACTGTTTATGGCCAGAATAGCACAATAGTGGTGTTCCTACCCTGAATTAACACTAAATGCAAGAACGTGAAACTGAATGTGATTCAACTCCGTTTAGGAAGTTGTATTGGACCCCAGTTGGCCTTACAAGAAAAACACTCTGCTTTTGAGAAACAGGCACTCTTGCACTCTACTGTGTTTCCTATAGGGCCAGTAAAGTGAGCTAGCTCAGAACAAAAGAACTGTGCTTCCTACACAAAAGGGGCATATCTAGTTCAACTCAGTATTGGAAACTAAGTAAAACAGGAGCTTCTCTTCAGTCCAATACACTGCACTCGCTGGGAACAGATGCGAGTGCTATTTGCACTGTTTATTGCCAGAATAGCACAATAGTGGTGTTCTTACCCTGAATTAACACTAAATGCTAGAACGTGAAACTGAATGTGATTCAACTCTGTTTAGGAAGTTGTATTGAACCCCAGTTGGCCTTACAAGAAAAACACTCTGCTTTTGAGAAACAGGCACTCTTGTACTCTACTGTGTTTCCTATAGGGCCAGTACAGTAAGCTAGATCAGAACAAAAGAACTGTGCTTCCTACACAAACGGGGCATATCTAGTTCAACTCAGTATTGGAAACTAAGTAAAACAGGAGCGTCTCTTCAGTCCAGTACACTGCATTCGCTGGGAACAGACGCGAGTGCTATTTGCACTGTTTATGGCCAGAAGAGCACAATAGTGGTGTTCTTACCATGAATTAACACTAAATGCTAGAACGTGAAACTGAATGTGATTCAACTCCGTTTAGGAAGTTGTTTTGAACCCCAGTTGGCCTTACAAGAAAAACACTCTGCTTTTGAGAAACAGGCACTCTTGCACTCTACTGTGTTTCCTATAGGGCCAGTACAGTGAGCTAGCTCAGAACAAAAGAACTGTGCCTCCTACACAAACGGGGCATATCTAGTTCAACTCAGTATTGGAAACTAAGTAAAACAGGAGCTTCTCTTCAGTCCAATACACTGTACTCGCTGGGAACAGACGCGAGTGCTATTTGCACTGTTTCTGGCCAGAATAGCACAATAGTGGTGTTCTTACCCTGAATTAACACTAAATGCTAGAACGTGAAACTGAATGTGATTCAACTCCGTTTAGGAAGTTGTATTGAACCCCAGTTGGCCTTACAAGAAAAACACTTTGCTTTTGAGAAACAGGCACTCTTGTACTCTACTGGGTTTCCTATAGGGCCAGTACAGTGAGCTAGCTCAGAACAAAAGAACTGTGCTTCCTACACAAACGGGGCATATCTAGTTCAACTCAGTATTGGAAACTAAGTAAAACAGGAGCGTCTCTTCAGTCCAGTACACTGCACTCGCTGGGAACAGATGCGAGTGCTATTTGCACTGTTTATGGCCAGAATAGCACAATAGTGTTGTTCTTACCCTGAATTAACACTAAATGCTAGAACGTGGAACTGAATGTGATTCAACTCCTTTTAGGAAGTTGTATTGAACCCCAGTTGGCCTTACAAGAAAAACACTCTGCTTTTGATAAACAGGCACTCTTGCACTCTACTGTGTTTCCTACAGGGCCAGTACAGTGAGCTAGCTCAGAATAAAAGAACTGTGCTTCCTACACAAACGGGGCATATCTAGTTCAACTCAGTATTGGAAACTAAGTAAAACAGGCGCTTCTCTTCAGTCCAATACACTGTACTCGCTGGGAACAGACGCGAGTGCAATTTGCACTGTTTATGGCCAGAATAGCACAATAGTGGTGTTCTTACCCTGAATTAACACTAAATGCTAGAACGTGAAACTGAATGTGATTCAACTCCCTTCAGGAATTTGTATTGAACCCCAGTTGGCCTTACAAGAAAAACACTCTGCTTTTGAGAAACAGGCACTCTTGCACTCTACTGTGTTTCCTATAGGACCAGAACAGTGAGCTAGCTCAGAACAAAAGAACTGTGCTTCCTACACAAACGGGGCATACCTAGTTCAACTCAGTTATGGAAAGTACATAAAACCTGAGCTTCTCTTCAGTCCAATACACTGTACTCGCTGGGAGCAGACGCGAGTACTATTTGCACTGTTTATGGCCAGAATAGCACAATAGTGGTGTTCTTACCCTGAATTAACACTAAATGCTAAAACGTGAAACTGAATGTGATTCAACTCCTTTTAGGAAGTTGTATTGAACCCCAGTTGGCCTTACCAGAAAAACACTGTGCTTTTGAGAAACAGGCACTCTTGCACTCTACTGTGTTTCCTATAGGGCCAGTACAGTGAGCTAGCTCAGAACAAAAGAACTGTGCTTCCTACACAAACGGGGCATACCTAGTTCAACTCAGTATTGGAAACTAAGTAAAACAGGAGCTTCTCTTCATTCCAATACACTGTACTCGCTGGGAACAGACGCGAGTGCTATTTACACTGTTTATGGCCAGAATAGCACAATAGTGGTGTTCCTACCCTGAATTAACACTAAATGCTAGAACGTGAAACTGAATGTGATTCAACTCCGTTTAGGAAGTTGTATTGGACCCCAGTTGGCCTTACAAGAAAAACACTCTGCTTTTGAGAAACAGGCACTCTTGCACTCTACTGTGTTTCCTATAGGGCCAGTAAAGTGAGCTAGCTCAGAACAAAAGAACTGTGCTTCCTACACAAAAGGGGCATATCTAGTTCAACTCAGTATTGGAAACTAAGTAAAACAGGAGCTTCTCTTCAGTCCAATACACTGCACTCGCTGGGAACAGATGCGAGTGCTATTTGCACTGTTTATTGCCAGAATAGCACAATAGTGGTGTTCTTACCCTGAATTAACACTAAATGCTAGAACGTGAAACTGAATGTGATTCAACTCCGTTTAGGAAGTTTTATTGAACCCCAGGTGGCCTTACAAGAAAAACACTCTGCTTTTGAGAAACAGGCACTCTTGAACTCTACTGTGTTTCCTATAGGGCCAGTACAGTGAGCTAGCTCAGAACAAAAGAACTGTGCTTCCTACACAAACGGGGCATATCTAGTTCAACTCAGTATTGGAAACTAAGTAAAACAGGAGCTTTTCTTCAGTCCAATACACTGTACTCGTTGGGAACAGACTTGAGTGCTATTTGCACTGTTTATGGCCAGAATAGCACAATAGTGGTGGTCTTACCCTGAATTAACACTAAAGGCTAGAACGTGAAACTGAATGTGATTCAACTCCGTTTAGGAAGTTGTATTGAACCCCAGTTGGCCTTACAAGAAAAACACTCTGCTTTTGAGAAACAGGCACTCTTGCACTCTACTGTGTTTCCTATAGGGCCAGTACAGTGAGCTAGCTCAGAACAAAAGAACTGTGCTTCCTACACAAACGGGACATATCTAGTTCAACTCAGTATTGGAAACTAAGTAAAAGAGGAGCTTCTCTTCAGTCCAATAAACTGCACTCGCTGGGAACAGACGTGAGTGCTATTTGCACTAAATGGCCAGAAGAGTACAATAGTGGTGTTCTTACCCTGAATTAACACTAAATGCTAGAACGTGAAACTGAATGTGATTCAACTCCGTTTAGGAAGTTGTATTGAACCCCAGTTGGCCTTACAAGAAAAACACTCTGCTTTTGAGAAACAGGCACTCTTGCACTCTACTGTGTTTCCTATAGGGCCAGTACAGTGAGCTAGCTCAGAACAAAAGAACTGTGCCTCCTACACAAACGGGGCATACCTAGTTCAACTCAGTATGGGAAACTAAGTAAAACAGGAGCTTTTCTTCAGTCCAATACACTGTACTCGCTGGGAACAGACGCGAGTGCTATTTGCACTGTTTATGGCCAGAATAGCACAATAGTGCTGTTCTTACCCTGAATTATCACTAAATGCTAGAACGTGAAACTGAATGTGATTCAACACCGTTTAGGAAGTTGTATTGAACCCCAGTTGGCCTTACAAGAAAAACACTCTGCTTTTGAGAAACAGGCACTCTTGCACTCTATTGTGTTTCCTATGGGGCCAGTACAGTGAGCTAGCTCAGAACAAAAGAACTGTGCTTCCTACACAAACGGGGCATACCTAGTTCAACTCAGTATTTGAAACTAAGTAAAACAGGAGCTTCTCTTCAGTACAATACACTGCACTCGCTGGGAACGGACGCGAGTGCTATTTGCACTGTTCATGGCCAGAATAGCACAATAGTGGTGTTCTTACCCTGAATTAACACTAAAGGCTAGAACGTGAAACTGAATGTGATTCAACTCCGTTTAGGAAGTTGTACTGAACCCCAGTTGGCCTTACAAGAAAAACACTCTGCTTTTGAGAAACAGGCACTCTTGCACTCTACTGTGTTTCCTATAGGGCCAGTACAGTGAGCTAGCTCAGAACAAAAGAACTGTGCTTCCTACACAAACGGGGCATATCTAGTTCAACTCAGTATGGGAAACTAAGTAAAACAGGAGCTTCTCTTCAGTCCAATACATTGTACTCGTTGGGAACAGACGCGAGTGCTATTTGCACTGTATATGGCCAGAATAGCACAATAGTGGTGTTCTTAACCTGAATTAACACTAATCGCTAGAACGTGAAACTGAATGTGATTCAACTCCGTTTAGGAAGTTGTATTGAACCCCAGTTGGCCTTACAAGAAAAACACTCTGCTTTTGAGAAACAGGCACTCTTGCACTCTACTGTGTTTCCTATAGGGCCAGTACAGTGAGCTAGCTCAGAACAAAAGAACTGTGCTTCCTACACAAACGGGGCATACCTAGTTCAACTCAGTATTGGAAACTAAGTAAAACAGGAGCTTTTCTTCAGTCCAATACACTGCACTCGCTGGGAACAGACGCGAGTGCTACTTGCACTGTTTATGGCCAGAAGAGCACAATAGTGGTGTTCTTACCCTCAATTAACACTAAATGCTAGAACGTGAAACTGAATGTGATTCAACTCCGTTTAGGAAGTTGTATTGAACCCCAGTTGGCCTTACAAGAAAAAAACTCTGCTTTTGAGAAACAGGCACTCTTGCACTCTACTGTGTTTCCTATAGGGCCAGTACAGTGAGCTAGCTCAGAACAAAAGAACTGTGCTTCTTACACAAACGTGGCATATCTAGTTCAACTCAATATTGGAAACTAAGTAAAACAGGAGCTTCTCTTCAGTCCAATACACTGCACTCGCTGGGAACAGATGCTAGGGCTATTTGCACTGTTTATGGCCAGAATAGCAAAATAGTGGTGTTCTTACCCTGAATTAACACTAAATGCTAGAACGTGAAACTGAATGTTATTCAACTCCGTTTAGGAAGTTGTATTGAACCCCAGTTGGCCTTACAAGAAAAACACTCTGCTTTTGAGAAACAGGCACTCTTGCACACTACTGTGTTTCCTATAGGGCCAGTACAGTGAGCTAGCTCAGAACAAAAGAACTGTGCTTCCTACACAAATGGGGCATATCTAGTTCAACTAAGTATTGGAAACTAAGTAAAACAGGAGCTTCTCTTCAGTCCAATACACTGCACTCGCTGGGAACAGACGCGAGTGCTATTTGCACTGTTTATGGCCAGAATAGCACAATAGTGATGTTCTTACCCTGAATTAACACTAAATGTTAGAACGTGAAACTGAATGTGATTCAACTCTGTTTAGGAAGTTGTATTGAACCCCAGTTGGCCTTACAAGAAAAACACTCTGCTTTTGAGAAACAGGCACTCTTGTACTCTACTGTGTTTCCTATAGGGCCAGTACAGTAAGCTAGCTCAGAACAAAAGAACTGTGCTTCCTACACAAACGGGGCATATGTAGTTCAACTCAGTATTGGAAACTAAGTAAAACAGGAGCGTCTCTTCAGTCCAGTACACTGCACTCGCTGGGAATAGACGCGAGTGCTATTTGCAATGTTTATGGCCAGAATAGCACAATAGTGGTGTTCTTACCCTGAATTAACACTAAATGCTAGAACGTGAAACTGAATGTGATTCAACTCCGTTTAGGAAGTTGTTTTGAACCCCAGTTGGCCTTATAAGAAAAACACTCTGCTTTTGAGAAACAGGCACTCTTGCACTCTACTGTGTTTCCTATAGGGCCAGTACAGTGAGCTAGCTCAGAACAAAAGAACTGTGCTTCCTACACAAACGGGGCATATCTAGTTCAACTCAGTATTGGAAACTAAGTAAAACAGGAGCTTCTCTTCAGTCCAATACACTGTACTCGCTGGGAACAGACGCGAGTGCTATTTGCACTGTTTCTGGCCAGAATAGCACAATAGTGGTGTTCTTACCCTGAATTAACACTAAATGCTAGAACGTGAAACTGAATGTGATTCAACTCCGTTTAGGAAGTTGTATTGAACCCCAGTTGGCCTTACAAGAAAAATACTCTGCTTTTGAGAAACAGGCACTCTTGCACACTACTGTGTTTCCTATAGGGCCAGTACAGTGAGCTAGCTCAGAACAAAAGAATTGTGCTTCCTACACAAATGGGGCATATCTAGTTCAACTAAGTATTGGAAACTAAGTAAAACAGGAGCTTCTCTTCAGTCCAATACACTGCACTCGCTGGGAAGAGACGCGAGTGCTATTTGCACTGTTTATGGCCAGAATAGCACAATAGTGATGTTCTTACCCTGAATTAACACTAAATGCTAGAACGTGAAACGGAATGTGATTCAACTCCATTTAGGAAGTTGAATTGAACCCCAGTTGGCCTTACAAGAAAAACACTCTGCTTTTGAGAAACAGGCACTCTTGTACTCTACTGTGTTTCCTATAGGGCCAGTACAGTGAGCTAGCTCAGAACAAAAGAACTGTGCTTCCTACACAAACGGGGCATATCTAGTTCAACTCAGTATTGGAAACTAAGTAAAACAGGCGCGTCTCTTCAGTCCAGTACACTGCACTCGCTGGGAACAGACGCGAGTGCTATTTGCACTGTTTATGGCCAGAATAGCACAATAGTGGTGTTCTTACCCTGAATTAACACTAAATGCTAGAACGTGGAACTGAATGTGATTCAACTCCGTTTAGGAAGTTGTATTGAACCCCAGTTGGCCTTACAAGAAAAACACTCTGCTTTTGAGAAACAGGCACTCTTGCACTCTATTGTGTTTCCTATGGGGCCAGTACAGTGAGCTAGCTCAGAACAAAAGAACTGTGCTTCCTACACAAACGGGGCATACCTAGTTCAACTCAGTATTGGAAACTAAGTAAAACAGGAGCTTCTCTTCAGTACAATACACTGCACTCGCTGGGAACGGACGCGAGTGCTATTTGCACTGTTCATGGCCAGAATAGCACAATAGTGGTGTTCTTACCCTGAATTAACACTAAAGGCTAGAACGTGAAACTGAATGTGATTCAACTCCGTTTAGGAAGTTGTACTGAACCCCAGTTGGCCTTACAAGAAAAACACTCTGCTTTTGAGAAACAGGCACTCTTGCACTCTACTGTGTTTCCTATAGGGCCAGTACAGTGAGCTAGCTCAGAACAAAAGAACTGTGCTTCCTACACAAACGGGGCATATCTAGTTAAACTCAGTATGGGAAACTAAGTAAAACAGGAGCTTCTCTTCAGTCCAATACATTGTACTCGTTGGGAACAGACGCGAGTGCTATTTGCACTGTATATGGCCAGAATAGCACAATAGTGGTGTTCTTAACCTGAATTAACACTAATCGCTAGAACGTGAAACTGAATGTGATTCAACTCCGTTTAGGAAGTTGTATTGAACCCCAGTTGGCCTTACAAGAAAAACACTCTGCTTTTGAGAAACAGGCACTCTTGCACTCTACTGTGTTTCCTATAGGGCCAGTACAGTGAGCTAGCTCAGAACAAAAGAACTGTGCTTCCTACACAAACGGGGCATACCTAGTTCAACTCAGTATTGGAAACTAAGTAAAACAGGAGCTTTTCTTCAGTCCAATACACTGCACTCGCTGGGAACAGACGCGAGTGCTACTTGCACTGTTTATGGCCAGAAGAGCACAATAGTGGTGTTCTTACCCTCAATTAACACTAAATGCTAGAACGTGAAACTGAATGTGATTCAACTCCGTTTAGGAAGTTGTATTGAACCCCAGTTGGCCTTACAAGAAAAAAACTCTGCTTTTGAGAAACAGGCACTCTTGCACTCTACTGTGTTTCCTATAGGGCCAGTACAGTGAGCTAGCTCAGAACAAAAGAACTGTGCTTCTTACACAAACGTGGCATATCTAGTTCAACTCAATATTGGAAACTAAGTAAAACAGGAGCTTCTCTTCAGTCCAATACACTGCACTCGCTGGGAACAGATGCTAGGGCTATTTGCACTGTTTATGGCCAGAATAGCAAAATAGTGGTGTTCTTACCCTGAATTAACACTAAATGCTAGAACGTGAAACTGAATGTTATTCAACTCCGTTTAGGAAGTTGTATTGAACCCCAGTTGGCCTTACAAGAAAAACACTCTGCTTTTGAGAAACAGGCACTCTTGCACACTACTGTGTTTCCTATAGGGCCAGTACAGTGAGCTAGCTCAGAACAAAAGAACTGTGCTTCCTACACAAATGGGGCATATCTAGTTCAACTAAGTATTGGAAACTAAGTAAAACAGGAGCTTCTCTTCAGTCCAATACACTGCACTCGCTGGGAACAGACGCGAGTGCTATTTGCACTGTTTATGGCCAGAATAGCACAATAGTGATGTTCTTACCCTGAATTAACACTAAATGTTAGAACGTGAAACTGAATGTGATTCAACTCTGTTTAGGAAGTTGTATTGAACCCCAGTTGGCCTTACAAGAAAAACACTCTGCTTTTGAGAAACAGGCACTCTTGTACTCTACTGTGTTTCCTATAGGGCCAGTACAGTAAGCTAGCTCAGAACAAAAGAACTGTGCTTCCTACACAAACGGGGCATATCTAGTTCAACTCAGTATTGGAAACTAAGTAAAACAGGAGCGTCTCTTCAGTCCAGTACACTGCACTCGCTGGGAATAGACGCGAGTGCTATTTGCACTGTTTATGGCCAGAATAGCACAATAGTGTTGTTCTTACCCTGAATTAACACTAAATGCTAGAACGTGAAACTGAATGTGATTCAACTCCGTTTAGGAAGTTGTTTTGAACCCCAGTTGGCCTTACAAGAAAAACACTCTGCTTTTGAGAAACAGGCACTCTTGCACTCTACTGTGTTTCCTATAGGGCCAGTACAGTGAGCTAGCTCAGAACAAAAGAACTGTGCTTCCTACACAAACGGGGCATATCTAGTTCAACTCAGTATTGGAAACTAAGTAAAACAGGAGCTTCTCTTCAGTCCAATACACTGTACTCGCTGGGAACAGACGCGAGTGCTATTTGCACTGTTTCTGGCCAGAATAGCACAATAGTGGTGTTCTTACCCTGAATTAACACTAAATGCTAGAACGTGAAACTGAATGTGATTCAACTCCGTTTAGGAAGTTGTATTGAACCCCAGTTGGCCTTACAAGAAAAATACTCTGCTTTTGAGAAACAGGCACTCTTGCACACTACTGTGTTTCCTATAGGGCCAGTACAGTGAGCTAGCTCAGAACAAAAGAATTGTGCTTCCTACACAAATGGGGCATATCTAGTTCAACTAAGTATTGGAAACTAAGTAAAACAGGAGCTTCTCTTCAGTCCAATACACTGCACTCGCTGGGAAGAGACGCGAGTGCTATTTGCACTGTTTATGGCCAGAAGAGCACAATAGTGGTGTTCTTAACCTGAATTAACACTAATCGCTAGAACGTGAAACTGAATGTGATTCAACTCCGTTTAGGAAGTTGTATTGAACCCCAGTTGGCCTTACAAGAAAAACACTCTGCTTTTGAGAAACAGGCACTCTTGCACTCTACTGTGTTTCCTATAGGGCCAGTACAGTGAGCTAGCTCAGAACAAAAGAACTGTGCTTCTTACACAAACGTGGCATATCTAGTTCAACTCAATATTGGAAACTAAGTAAAACAGGAGCTTCTCTTCAGTCCAATACACTGCACTCGCTGGGAACAGATGCTAGGGCTATTTGCACTGTTTATGGCCAGAATACAACAATAGTGGTGTTCTTACCCTGAATTAACACTAAATGCTAGAACGTGAAACTGAATGTTATTCAACTCCGTTTAGGAAGTTGTATTGAACCCCAGTTGGCCTTACAAGAAAAACACTCTGCTTTTGAGAAACAGGCACTCTTGCACACTACTGTGTTTCCTATAGGGCCAGTACAGTGAGCTAGCTCAGAACAAAAGAACTGTGCTTCCTACACAAATGGGGCATATCTAGTTCAACTAAGTATTGGAAACTAAGTAAAACAGGAGCTTCTCTTCAGTCCAAAACACTGCACTCGCTGGGAACAGACGCGAGTGCTATTTGCACTGTTTATGGCCAGAATAGCAAAATAGTGATGTTCTTACCCTGAATTAACACTAAATGCTAGAACGTGAAACTGAATGTGATTCAACTCCGTTTAGGAAGTTGTTTTGAACCCCAGTTGGCCTTACAAGAAAAACACTCTGCTTTTGAGAAACAGGCACTCTTGCACTCTACTGTGTTTCCTATAGGGCCAGTACAGTGAGCTAGCTCAGAACAAAAGAACTGTGCTTCCTACACAAACGGGGCATATCTAGTTCAACTCAGTATTGGAAACTAAGTAAAACAGGAGCTTCTCTTCAGTCCAATACACTGTACTCGCTGGGAACAGACGCGAGTGCTATTTGCACTGTTTCTGGCCAGAATAGCACAATAGTGGTGTTCTTACCCTGAATTAACACTAAATGCTAGAACGTGAAACTGAATGTGATTCAACTCCGTTTAGGAAGTTGTATTGAACCCCAGTTGGCCTTACAAGAAAAATACTCTGCTTTTGAGAAACAGGCACTCTTGCACACTACTGTGTTTCCTATAGGGCCAGTACAGTGAGCTAGCTCAGAACAAAAGAATTGTGCTTCCTACACAAATGGGGCATATCTAGTTCAACTAAGTATTGGAAACTAAGTAAAACAGGAGCTTCTCTTCAGTCCAATACACTGCACTCGCTGGGAAGAGACGCGAGTGCTATTTGCACTATTTATGGCCAGAATAGCACAATAGTGATGTTCTTACCCTGAATTAACACTAAATGCTAGAACGTGAAACGGAATGTGATTCAACTCCATTTAGGAAGTTGAATTGAACCCCAGTTGGCCTTACAAGAAAAACACTCTGCTTTTGAGAAACAGGCACTCTTGTACTCTACTGTGTTTCCTATAGGGCCAGTACAGTGAGCTAGCTCAGAACAAAAGAACTGTGCTTCCTACACAAACGGGGCATATCTAGTTCAACTCAGTATTGGAAACTAAGTAAAACAGGAGCGTCTCTTCAGTCCAGTACACTGCACTCGCTGGGAACAGACGCGAGTGCTATTTGCACTGTTTATGGCCAGAATAGCACAATAGTGGTGTTCTTACCCTGAATTAACACTAAATGCTAGAACGTGAAACTGAATGTGATTCAACTCCGTTTAGGAAGTTGTATTGAACCCCAGTTGGCCTTATAAGAAAAACACTCTGCTTTTGAGAAACAGGTACTCTTGTACTCTACTGTGTTTCCTATAGGGCCAGAACAGTGAGCTAGCTCAGAACAAAAGAACTGTGCTTCCTACACAAACGGGGCATACCTAGTTCAACTCAGTTATGGAAAGTACATAAAACCTGAGCTTCTCTTCAGTCCAATACACTGTACTCGCTGGGAGCAGACGCGAGTACTATTTGCACTGTTTATGGCCAGAATAGCACAATAGTGGTGTTCTTACCCTGAATTAACACTAAATGCTAAAACGTGAAACTGAATGTGATTCAACTCCTTTTAGGAAGTTGTATTGAACCCCAGTTGGCCGTACCAGAAAAACACTGTGCTTTTGAGAAACAGGCACTCTTGCACTCTACTGTGTTTCCTATAGGGCCAGTTCAGTGAGCTAGCTCAGAACAAAAGAACTGTGCTTCCTACACAAACGGGGCATACCTAGTTCAACTCAGTATTGGAAACTAAGTAAAACAGGAGCTTCTCTTCATTCCAATACACTGTACTCGCTGGGAACAGAAGCGAGTGCTATTTACACTGTTTATGGCCAGAATAGCACAATAGTGGTGTTCCTACCCTGAATTAACACTAAATGCTAGAACGTGAAACTGAATGTGATTCAACTCCGTTTAGGAAGTTGTATTGGACCCCAGTTGGCCTTACAAGAAAAACACTCTGCTTTTGAGAAACAGGCACTCTTGCACTCTACTGTGTTTCCTATAGGGCTAGTAAAGTGAGCTAGCTCAGAACAAAAGAACTGTGCTTCCTACACAAAAGGGGCATATCTAGTTCAACTCAGTATTGGAAACTAAGTAAAACAGGAGCTTCTCTTCAGTCCAATACACTGCACTCGCTGGGAACAGATGCGAGTGCTATTTGCACTGTTTATTGCGAGAATAGCACAATAGTGGTGTTCTTACCCTGAATTAACACTAAATGCTAGAACGTGAAACTGAATGTGATTTAACTCTGTTTAGGAAGTTGTATTGAACCCCAGTTGGCCTTACAAGAAAAACACTCTGCTTTTGAGAAACAGGCACTCATGTATTCTACTGTGTTTCCTATAGGGCCAGTACAGTAAGCTAGCTCAGAACAAAACAACTGTGCTTCCTACACAAACGGGGCATATCTAGTTCAACTCAGTATTGGAAACTAAGTAAAACAGGAGCGTCTCTTCAGTCCAGTACACTGCACTCGCTGGGAACAGACGCGAGTGCTATTTGCACTGTTTATGGCCAGAATAGCACAATAGTGGTGTTCTTACCCTGAATTAACACTAAATGCTAGAACGTGAAACTGAATGTGATTCAACTCCGTTTAGGAAGTTGTTTTGAACCCCAGTTGGCCTTACAAGAAAAACACTCTGCTTTTGAGAAACAGGCACTCTTGCACTCTACTGTGTTTCCTATAGGGCCAGTACAGTGAGCTAGCTCAGAACAAAAGAACTGTGCTTCCTACACAAACGGGGCATATCTAGTTCAACTCAGTATTGGAAACTAAGTAAAACAGGAGCTTCTCTTCAGTCCAATACACTGTACTCGCTGGGAACAGACGCGAGTGCTATTTGCACTGTTTCTGGCCAGAATAGCACAATAGTGGTGTTCTTACCCTGAATTAACACTAAATGCTAGAACGTGAAACTGAATGTGATTCAACTCCGTTTAGGAAGTTGTATTGAACCCCAGTTGGCCTTACAAGAAAAATACTCTGCTTTTGAGAAACAGGCACTCTTGCACACTACTGTGTTTCCTATAGGGCCAGTACAGTGAGCTAGCTCAGAACAAAAGAATTGTGCTTCCTACACAAATGGGGCATATCTAGTTCAACTAAGTATTGGAAACTAAGTAAAACAGGAGCTTCTCTTCAGTCCAATACACTGCACTCGCTGGGAACAGACGCGAGTGCTATTTGCACTGTTTACGGCCAGAATAGCACAATAGTGGTGTTCTTACCCTGAATTAACACTAAATGCTAGAACGTGAAACGGAATGTGATTCAACTCCATTTAGGAAGTTGAATTGAACCCCAGTTGGCCTTACAAGAAAAACACTCTGCTTTTGAGAAACAGGCACTCTTGTACTCTACTGTGTTTCCTATAGGGCCAGTACAGTGAGGTAGCTCAGAACAAAAGAACTGTGCTTCCTACACAAACGGGGCATATCTAGTTCAACTCAGTATTGGAAACTAAGTAAAACAGGAGCGTCTCTTCAGTCCAGTACACTGCACTCGCTGGGAACAGACGCGAGTGCTATTTGCACTGTTTATGGCCAGAATAGCACAATAGTGTTGTTCTTACCCTGAATTAACACTAAATGCTAGAACGTGGAACTGAATGTGATTCAACTCCGTTTAGGAAGTTGTATTGAACCCCAGTTGGCCTTATAAGAAAAACACTCTGCTTTTGAGAAACAGGCACTCTTGCACTCTACTGTGTTTCCTATAGGGCCAGTACAGTGAGCTAGCTCAGAACAAAAGAACTGTGCTTCCTACACAAACGGGGCATATCTAGTTCAACTCAGTATTGGAAACTAAGTAAAACAGGAGCTTCTCTTCAGTCCAATACACTGTACTCGCTGGGAACAGACGCGAGTGCAATTTGCACTGTTTATGGCCAGAATAGCACAATAGTGGTGTTCTTACCCTGAATTAACACTAAATGCTAGAACGTGAAACTGAATGTGATTCAACTCCGTTCAGGAATTTGTATTGAACCCCAGTTGGCCTTACAAGAAAAACACTCTGCTTTTGAGAAACAGGCACTCTTGCACTCTACTGTGTTTCCTATAGGGCCTGAACAGTGAGCTACCTCAGAACAAAAGAACTGTGCTTCCTACACAAACGGGGCATACCTAGTTCAACTCAGTTATGGAAAGTACATAAAACCTGAGCTTCTCTTCAGTCCAATACACTGTACTCGCTGGGAGCAGACGCGAGTACTATTTGCACTGTTTATGGCCAGAATAGCACAATAGTGGTGTTCTTACCCTGAATTAACACTAAATGCTAAAACGTGAAACTGAATGTGATTCAACTCCTTTTAGGAAGTTGTATTGAACCCCAGTTGGCCTTACCAGAAAAACACTGTGCTTTTGAGAAACAGGCACTCTTGCACTCTACTGTGTTTCCTATAGGGCCAGTACAGTGAGCTAGCTCAGAACAAAAGAACTGTGCTTCCTACACAAACGGGGCATACCTAGTTCAACTCAGTATTGGAAACTAAGTAAAACAGGAGCTTCTCTTCATTCCAATACACTGTACTCGCTGGGAACAGACGCAAGTGCTATTTACACTGTTTATGGCCAGAATAGCACAATAGTGGTGTTCCTACCCTGAATTAACACTAAATGCTAGAACGTGAAACTGAATGTGATTCAACTCCGTTTAGGAAGTTGTATTGGACCCCAGTTGGCCTTACAAGAAAAACACTCTGCTTTTGAGAAACAGGCACTCTTGCACTCTACTGTGTTTCCTATAGGGACAGTATAGTGAGCTACTCAGAACAAAAGAACTGTGCTTCCTACACAAAAGGGGCATATCTAGTTCAACTCAGTATTGGAAACTAAGTAAAACAGGAGCTTCTCTTCAGTCCAATACACTGCACTCGCTGGGAACAGATGCGAGTGCTATTTGCACTGTTTATTGCCAGAATAGCACAATAGTGGTGTTCTTACCCTGAATTAACACTAAATGCTAGAACGTGAAACTGAATGTGATTCCACTCTGTTTAGGAAGTTGTATTGAACCCCAGTTGGCCTTACAAGAAAAACACTCTGCTTTTGAGAAACAGGCACTCTTGTACTCTACTGTGTTTCCTATAGGGCCAGTACAGTAAGCTAGCTCAGAACAAAAGAACTGTGCTTCCTACACAAACGGGGCATATCTAGTTCAACTCAGTATTGGAAACTAAGTAAAACAGGAGCGTCTCTTCAGTCCAGTACACTGCACTCGCTGGGAACAGACGCGAGTGCTATTTGCACTGTTTATGGCCAGAATAGCACAATAGTGTTGTTCTTACCCTGAATTAACACTAAATGCTAGAACGTGGAACTGAATGTGATTCAACTCCGTTTAGGAAGTTGTATTGAATCCCAGTTGGCCTTACAAGAAAAACACTCTGCTTTTGAGAAACAGGCACTCTTGCACTCTACTGTGTTTCCTATAGGGCCAGTACAGTGAGCTAGCTCAGAACAAAAGAACTGTGCTTCCTACACAAACGGGGCATATCTAGTTCAACTCAGTATTGGAAACTAAGTAAAACAGGAGCTTCTCTTCAGTCCAATACACTGTACTCGCTGGGAACAGACGCGATTGCAATTTGCACTGTTTATGGCCAGAATAGCACAATAGTGGTGTTCTTACCCTGAATTAACACTAAATGCTAGAACGTGAAACTGAATGTGATTCAACTCCGTTCAGGAAGTTTTATTGGACCCCAGATGGCCTTACAAGAAAAACACTCTGCTTTTGAGAAACAGGCACTCTTGCACTCTACTGTGTTTCCTATAGGGCCAGTAAAGTGAGCTACTCAGAACAAAAGAACTGTGCTTCCTACACAAAAGGGGCATATCTAGTTCAACTCAGTATTGGAAACTAAGTAAAACAGGAGCTTCTCTTCAGTCCAATACACTGCACTCGCTGGGAACAGATGCGAGTGCTATTTGCACTGTTTATTGCCAGAATAGCACAATAGTGGTGTTCTTACCTGAATTAACACTAAATGCTAGAACGTGAAACTGAATGTGATTCAACTCTGTTTAGGAAGTTGTATTGAACCCCAGTTGGCCTTACAAGAAAAACACTCTGCTTTTGAGAAACAGGCACTCATGTACTCTACTGTGTTTCCTATAGGGCCAGTACAGTGAGCTAGCTCAGAACAAAAGAACTGTGCTTCCTACACAAACGGGTCATATCTAGTTCAACTCAGTATTGGAAACTAAGTAAAACAGGAGCGTCTCTTCAGTCCAGTACACTGCACTCGCTGGGAACAGACGCGAGTGCTATTTGCACTGTTTATGGCCAGAATAGCACAATAGTGTTGTTCTTACCCTGAATTAACACTAAATGCTTGAACGTGGAACTGAATGTGATTCAACTCCGTTTAGGAAGTTGTATTGAACCCCAGTTGGCCTTACAAGAAAAACACTCTGCTTTTGAGAAACAGGCACTCTTGCACTCTACTGTGTTTCCTATAGGGCCAGTACAGTGAGCTAGCTCAGAACAAAAGAACTGTGCTTCCTACACAAAAGGGGCATATCTAGTTCAACTCAGTATTGGAAACTAAGTAAAACAGGAGCTTCTCTTCAGTCCAATACACTGCACTCGCTGGGAACAGATGCGAGTGCTATTTGCACTGTTTATTGCCAGAATAGCACAATAGTGGTGTTCTTACCCTGAATTAACACTAAATGCTAGAACGTGAAACTGAATGTGATTCAACTCCGTTTAGGAAGTTTTCTTGAACCCCAGGTGGCCTTACAAGAAAAACACTCTGCTTTTGAGAAACAGGCACTCTTGAACTCTACTGTGTTTCCTATAGGGCCAGTACAGTGAGCTAGCTCAGAACAAAAGAACTGTGCTTCCTACACAAACGGGGCATATCTAGTTCAACTCAGTATTGGAAACTAAGTAAAACAGGAGCTTTTCTTCAGTCCAATACACTGTACTCGTTGGGAACAGACTCGAGTGCTATTTGCACTGTTTATGGCCAGAATAGCACAATAGTGGTGTACTTACCCTGAATTAACACTAAAGGCTAGAACGTGAAACTGAATGTGATTCAACTCCGTTTAGGAAGTTGTATTGAACCCCAGTTGGCCTTACAAGAAAAACACTCTGCTTTTGAGAAACAGGCACTCTTGCACTCTACTGTGTTTCCTATATGGCCAGTACAGTTAGCTAGCTCAGAACAAAAGAACTGTGCTTCCTACACAAACGGGGCATATCTAGTTCAACTCAGTATTGGAAACTAAGTAAAACAGGAGCTTCTGTTCAGTCAAATACACTGCACTCGCTGGGAACAGACGTGAGTGCTATTTGCACTGTTTATGGCCAGAAGAGCACA
Organism: Peromyscus maniculatus bairdii; assembly: GCF_049852395.1. NCBI lineage: Eukaryota > Metazoa > Chordata > Mammalia > Rodentia > Cricetidae > Peromyscus > Peromyscus maniculatus. The sequence goes on along the minus strand of NC_134856.1, from coordinate 35,143,300 downwards.
ATAGTGGTGTTCTTACCCTGAATTAACACTAAATGCTAGAACGTGAAACTGAATGTGATTCAACTCCGTTTAGGAAGTTGTATTGAACCCCAGTTGGCCTTACAAGAAAAACACTCTGCTTTTGAGAAACAGGCACTCTTGCACTCTACTGTGTTTCCTATAGGGCCAGTACAGTGAGCTAGCTCAGAACAAAAGAACTGTGCCTCCTACACAAACGGGGCTTACCTAGTTCAACTCAGTATGGGAAACTAAGTAAAACAGGAGCTTTTCTTCAGTCCAATACACTGTACTCGCTGGGAACAGACGCGAGTGCTATTTGCACTGTTTATGGCCAGAATAGCACAATAGTGCTGTTCTTGCCCTGAATTATCACTAAATGCTAGAACATGAAACTGAATGTGATTCAACACCGTTTAGGAAGTTGTATTGAACCCCAGTTGGCCTTACAAGAAAAACACTCTGCTTTTGAGAAACAGGCACTCTTGCACTCTATTGTGTTTCCTATGGGGCCAGTACAGTGAGCTAGCTCAGAACAAAAGAACTGTGCTTCCTACACAAACGGGGCATACCTAGTTCAACTCAGTATTGGAAACTAAGTAAAACAGGAGCTTCTCTTCAGTCCAATACACTGCACTCGCTGGGAACAGACGCGAGTGCTATTTGCACTGTTCATGGCCAGAATAGCACAATAGTGGTGTTCTTACCCTGAATTAACACTAAATGCTAGAACGTGAAACTGAATGTGATTCAACTCCGTTTAGGAAGTTGTACTGAACCCCAGTTGGCCTTACAAGAAAAACACTCTGCTTTTGAGAAACAGGCACTCTTGCACTCTACTGTGTTTCCTATAGGGCCAGTACAGTGAGCTAGCTCAGAACAAAAGAACTGTGCTTCCTACACAAACGGGGTATATCTAGTTCAACTCAGTATGGGAAACTAAGTAAAACAGGAGCTTCTCTTCAGTCCAATACATTGTACTCGTTGGGAACAGACACGAGTGCTATTTGCACTGTTTATGGCCAGAATAGCACAATAGTGATGTTCTTACCCTGAATTAACACTAAATGTTAGAACGTGAAACTGAATGTGATTCAACTCTGTTTAGGAAGTTGTATTGAACCCCAGTTGGCCTTACAAGAAAAACACTCTGCTTTTGAGAAACAGGCACTCTTGTACTCTACTGTGTTTCCTATAGGGCCAGTACAGTGAGCTAGCTCAGAACAAAAGAACTGTGCTTCCTACACAAACGGGGCATACCTAGTTCAACTCAGTATTGGAAACTAAGTAAAACAGGAGCTTTTCTTCAGTCCAATACACTGCACTCGCTGGGAACAGACGCGAGTGCTACTTGCACTGTTTATGGCCAGAAGAGCACAATAGTGGTGTTCTTACCCTCAATTAACACTAAATGCTAGAACGTGAAACTGAATGTGATTCAACTCTGTTTAGGAAGTTGTATTGAACCCCAGTTGGCCTTATAAGAAAAACACTCTGCTTTTGAGAAACAGGCACTCTTGCACTCTACTGTGTTTCCTATAGGGCCAGTACAGTGAGCTAGCTCAGAACAAAAGAACTGTGCTTCCTACACAAATGGGGCATATCTAGTTCAACTCAGTATTGGAAACTAAGTAAAACAGGAGCTTCTCTTCAGTCCAATACACTGCACTCGCTGGGAACAGACGCGAGTGCTATTTGCACTGTTTATGGCCAGAATAGCACAATAGTGATGTTCTTACCCTGAATTAACACTAAATGTTAGAACGTGAAACTGAATGTGATTCAACTCTGTTTAGGAAGTTGTATTGAACCCCAGTTGGCCTTATAAGAAAAACACTCTGCTTTTGAGAAACAGGCACTCTTGTACTCTACTGTGTTTCCTATAGGGCCAGTACAGTAAGCTAGCTCAGAACAAAAGAACTGTGCTTCCTACACAAACGGGGCATATCTAGTTCAACTCAGTATTGGAAACTAAGTAAAACAGGAGCTTCTCTTCAGTCCAGTACACTGCACTCGCTGGGAACAGACGCGAGTGCTATTTGCACTGTTTATGGCCAGAATAGCACAATAGTGTTGTTCTTACCCTGAATTAACACTAAATATTAGAACGTGAAACTGAATGTGATTCAACTCTGTTTAGGAAGTTGTATTGAACCCCAGTTGGCCTTATAAGAAAAACACTCTGCTTTTGAGAAACAGGCACTCTTGTACTCTACTGTGTTTCCTATAGGGCCAGTACAGTGAGCTAGCTCAGAACAAAAGAACTGTGCTTCCTACACAAACGGGGCATATCTAGTTCAACTCAGTATTGGAAACTAAGTAAAACAGGAGCGTCTCTTCAGTCCAGTACACTGCACTCGCTGGGAACAGACGCGAGTGCTATTTGCACTGTTTATGGCCAGAAGAGCACAATAGTGGTGTTCTTAACCTGAATTAACACTAATCGCTAGAACGTGAAACTGAATGTGATTCAACTCCGTTTAGGAAGTTGTATTGAACCCCAGTTGGCCTTACAAGAAAAACACTCTGCTTTTGAGAAACAGGCACTCTTGCACTCTACTGTGTTTCCTATAGGGCCAGTACAGTGAGCTAGCTCAGAACAAAAGAACTGTGCTTCCTACACAAACGGGGCATACCTAGTTCAACTCAGTATTGGAAACTAAGTAAAACAGGAGCTTTTCTTCAGTCCAATACACTGCACTCGCTGGGAACAGACGCGAGTGCTACTTGCACTGTTTATGGCCAGAAGAGCACAATAGTGGTGTTCTTACCCTCAATTAACACTAAATGCTAGAACGTGAAACTGAATGTGATTCAACTCCGTTTAGGAAGTTGTATTGAACCCCAGTTGGCCTTACAAGAAAAAAACTCTGCTTTTGAGAAACAGGCACTCTTGCACTCTACTGTGTTTCCTATAGGGCCAGTACAGTGAGCTAGCTCAGAACAAAAGAACTGTGCTTCCTACACAAACGGGGTATATCTAGTTCAACTCAGTATGGGAAACTAAGTAAAACAGGAGCTTCTCTTCAGTCCAATACATTGTACTCGTTGGGAACAGACGCGAGTGCTATTTGCACTGTTTATGGCCAGAAGAGCACAATAGTGGTGTTTTTAACCTGAATTAACACTAATCGCTAGAACGTGAAACTGAATGTGATTCAACTCCGTTTAGGAAGTTGTATTGAACCCCAGTTGGCCTTACAAGAAAAACACTCTGCTTTTGAGAAACAGGCACTCTTGCACTCTACTGTGTTTCCTATAGTGCCAGTACAGTGAGCTAGCTCAGAACAAAAGAACTGTGCTTCCTACACAAACGGGGCATACCTAGTTCAACTCAGTATTGGAAACTAAGTAAAACAGGAGCTTTTCTTCAGTCCAATACACTGCACTCGCTGGGAACAGACGCGAGTGCTACTTGCACTGTTTATGGCCAGAAGAGCACAATAGTGGTGTTCTTACCCTCAATTAACACTAAATGCTAGAACGTGAAACTGAATGTGATTCAACTCCGTTTAGGAAGTTGTATTGAACCCCAGTTGGCCTTATAAGAAAAACACTCTGCTTTTGAGAAACAGGCACTCTTGTACTCTACTGTGTTTCCTATAGGGCCAGTACAGTGAGCTAGCTCAGAACAAAAGAACTGTGCTTCTTACACAAACGGGGCCTATCTAGTTCAACTCAGTATTGTAAACTAAGTAAAACAGGAGCTTCTCTTCAGTCCAATACACTGGACTCGCTGGGAACAGATGCTAGTGCTATTTGCACTGTTTATGGCCAGAATAGCAAAATAGTGGTGTTCTTACCCTGAATTAACACTAAATGCTAGAACGTGAAACTGAATGTTATTCAACTCCGTTTAGGAAGTTGTATTGAACCCCAGTTGGCCTTACAAGAAAAACACTCTGCTTTTGAGAAACAGGCACTCTTGCACACTACTGTGTTTCCTATAGGGCCAGTACAGTGAGCTAGCTCAGAACAAAAGAACTGTGCTTCCTACACATATGGGGCATATCTAGTTCAACTCAGTATTGGAAACTAAGTAAAACAGGAGCTTCTCTTCAGTCCAATACACTGTACTCGCTGGGAACAGACGCGAGTGCTATTTGCACTGTTTATGGCCAGAATAGCACAATAGTGATGTTCTTACCCTGAATTAACACTAAATGTTAGAACTTGAAACTGAATGTGATTCAACTCTGTTTAGGAAGTTGTATTGAACCCCAGTTGGCCTTACAAGAAAAACACTCTGCTTTTGAGAAACAGGCACTCTTGTACTCTACTGTGTTTCCTATAGGGCCAGTACAGTGAGCTAGCTCAGAACAAAAGAATTGTGCTTCCTACACAAATGGGGCATATCTAGTTCAACTAAGTATTGGAAACTAAGTAAAACAGGAGCTTCTCTTCAGTCCAATACACTGCACTCGCTGGGAACAGACGCGAGTGCTATTTGCACTGTTTATGGCCAGAATAGCACAATAGTGATGTTCTTACCCTGAATTAACACTAAATGCTAGAACGTGAAACTGAATGTGATTCAACTCCGTTTAGGAAGTTGAATTGAACCCCAGTTGGCCTTACAAGAAAAACACTCTGCTTTTGAGAAACAGGCACTCTTGTACTCTACTGTGTTTCCTATAGGGCCAGTACAGTAAGCTAGCTCAGAACAAAAGAACTGTGCTTCCTACACAAACGGGGCATATCTAGTTCAACTCAGTATTGGAAACTAAGTAAAACAGGAGCGTCTCTTCAGTCCAGTACACTGCACTCGCTGGGAACAGACGCGAGTGCTATTTGCACTGTTTCTGGCCAGAATAGCACAATAGTGGTGTTCTTACCCTGAATTAACACTAAATGCTAGAGGGTGAAACTGAATGTGATTCAACTCCGTTTAGGAAGTTGTATTGAACCCCAGTTGGCCTTACAAGAAAAACACTCTGCTTTTGAGAAACAGGCACTCTTGCACACTACTGTGTTTCCTATAGGGCCAGTACAGTGAGCTAGCTCAGAACAAAAGAATTGTGCTTCCTACACAAACGGGGCATATCTAGTTCAACTAAGTATTGGAAACTAAGTAAAACAGGAGCTTCTCTTCAGTCCAATACACTGTACTCGCTGGGAACAGACGCGAGTGCTATTTGCACTGTTTATGGCCAGAATAGCACAATAGTGATGTTCTTACCCTGAATTAACACTAAATGCTAGAACGTGAAACGGAATGTGATTCAACTACATTTAGGAAGTTGAATTGAACCCCAGTTGGCCTTACAAGAAAAACACTCTGCTTTTGAGAAACAGGCACTCTTGCACACTACTGTGTTTCCTATAGGGCCAGTACAGTAAGCTAGCTCAGAACAAAAGAATTGTGCTTCCTACACAAACGGGGCATATCTAGTTCAACTCAGTATTGGAAACTAAGTAAAACAGGAGCGTCTCTTCAGTCCAATACACTGCACTCGCTGGGAACAGACGCGAGTGCTATTTGCACTGTTTATGGCCAGAATAGCACAATAGTGTTGTTCTTACCCTGAATTAACACTAAATGCTAGAACGTGAAACTGAATGTGATTCAACTACATTTAGGAAGTTGAATTGAACCCCAGTTGGCCTTACAAGAAAAACACTGTGCTTTTGAGAAACAGGCACTCTTGTACTCTACTGTGTTTCCTATAGGGCCAGTATAGTGAGCTAGCTCAGAACAAAAGAACTGTGCTTCCTACACAAACGGGGCATATCTAGTTCAACTCAGTATTGGAAACTAAGTAAAACAGGAGCGTCTCTTCAGTCCAGTACACTGCACTCGCTGGGAACAGACGCGAGTGCTATTTGCACTGTTTATGGCCAGAATAGCACAATAGTGTTGTTCTTACTCTGAATTAACACTAAATGCTAGAACGTGGAACTGAATGTGATTCAACTCCGTTTAGGAAGTTGTATTGAATCCCAGTTGGCCTTACAAGAAAAACACTCTGCTTTTGAGAAACAGGCACTCTTGCACTCTACTGTGTTTCCTATAGGGCCAGTACAGTGAGCTAGCTCAGAACAAAAGAACTGTGCTTCCTACACAAACGGGGCATATATAGTTCAACTCACTATTGGAAACTAAGTAAAACAGGAGCTTCTCTTCAGTCCAATACACTGCACTCGCTGGGAACAGACGCGAGTGCAATTTGCACTGTTTACGGCCAGAATAGCACAATAGTGGTGTTCTTACCCTGAATTAACACTAAATGCTAGAACGTGAAACTGAATGTGATTCAACTCCGTTCAGGAATTTGTATTGAACCCCAGTTGGCCTTACAAGAAAAACACTCTGCTTTTGAGAAACAGGCACTCTTGCACTCTACTGTGTTTCCTATAGGGCCAGAACAGTGAGCTAGCTCAGAACAAAAGAACTGTGCTTCCTACACAAACGGGGCATACCTAGTTCAACTCAGTTATGGAAAGTACATAAAACCTGAGCTTCTCTTCATTCCAATACACTGTACTCGCTGGGAGCAGACGCGAGTACTATTTGCACTGTTTATGGCCAGAATAGCACAATAGTGGTGTTCTTACCCTGAAATAACACTAAATGCTAAAACGTGAAACTGAATGTGATTCAACTCCTTTTAGGAAGTTGTATTGAACCCCAGTTGGCCTTACCAGAAAAACACTGTGCTTTTGAGAAACAGGCACTCTTGCACTCTACTGTGTTTCCTATAGGGCCAGTACAGTGAGCTAGCTCAGAACAAAAGAACTGTGCTTCCTACACAAACGGGGCATACCTAGTTCAACTCAGTATTGGAAACTAAGTAAAACAGGAGCTTCTCTTCATTCCAATACACTGTACTCGCTGGGAACAGACGCGAGTGCTATTTACACTGTTTATGGCCAGAATAGCACAATAGTGGTGTTCCTACCCTGAATTAACACTAAATGCTAGAACGTGAAACTGAATGTGATTCAACTCCGTTTAGGAAGTTGTATTGAACCCCAGTTGGCCTTACAAGAAAAACACTCTGCTTTTGAGAAACAGGCACTCTTGCACTCTACTGTGTTTCCTATAGGGCCAGTACAGTGAGCTAGCTCAGAACAAAAGAACTGTGCTTCCTACACAAACGGGGCATATGTAGTTCAACTCAGTATTGGAATCTAAGTAAAACAGGAGCGTCTCTGCAGTCCAGTACACTGCACTCGCTGGGAACAGACGCGAGTGCTATTTGCACTGTTTATGGCCAGAATAGCACAATAGTGGTGTTCTTACCCTGAATTAGCACTAAATGCTAGAACGTGAAACTGAATGTGATTCAACTCCATTTATGAAGTTGTATTGGACCCCAGTTGGCCTTACAAGAAAAACACTCTGCTTTTGAGAAACAGGCACTCTTGCACTCTACTGTGTTTCCTATAGGGCCAGTAAAGTGAGCTAGCTCATAACAAAAGAACTGTGCTTCCTACACAAAAGGTGCATATCTAGTTCAACTCAGTATTGGAAACTAAGTAAAACAGGAGCTTCTGTTCAGTCAAATACACTGCACTCGCTGGGAACAGACGCGAGTGCTATTTGCACTGTTTATGGCCAGAAGAGCACAATTGTGGTGTTCTTACCCTGAATTAACACTAAATGCTAGAACGTGAAACTGAATGTGATTCAACTCCGTTTAGGAAGTTGTATTGAACCCCAGTTGGCCTTACAAGAAAAACACTCTGCTTTTGAGAAACAGGCACTCTTGCACTCTACTGTGTTTCCTATAGGGCCAGTACAGTGAGCTAGCTCAGAACAAAAGAACTGTGCTTCCTACACAAACGGGGCATATCTAGTTCAACTCAGTATTGGAAACTAAGTAAAACAGGAGCTTCTCTTCAGTCCAATACACTGCACTCGCTGGGAACAGATGCGAGTGCTATTTGAACTGTTTATTGCCAGAATAGCACAATAGTGGTGTTCTTACCCTGAATTAACACTAAATGCTAGAACGTGAAACTGAATGTGATTCAACTCCGTTTAGGAAGTTGTATTGAACCCCAGGTGGCCTTACAAGAAAAACACTCTGCTTTTGAGAAACAGGCACTCTTACACTCTACTGTGTTTCCTATAGGGCCAGTACAGTGACCTAGCTCAGAACAAAAGAACTGAGCTTCCTACACAAACGGGGCATATCTAGTTCAACTCAGTATTGGAAACCAAGTAAAATAGGAGCTTCTCTTCAGTCCAATACACTGCACTTGCTGGGAACAGATGCGAGTACTATTTGCACTGTTTATGGCCAGAATAGCACAATAGTGGTGTTCTTACCCTGAATTAACACTAAATGCTAGAACGTGAAACTGAATGTGATTCAACTCCGTTTAGGAAGTTGTATTGAACCCCAGTTGGCCTTACAAGAAAAACACTCTGCATTTGAGGAACAGGCACTCTTGCACTCTACTGTGTTTCCTATAGGGCCAGTACAGTGAGCTAGCTCAGAAAAAAAGAACTTTGCTTCCTACACATACGGGGCATATCTAGTTCAACTCAGTATTGGAAACTAAGTAAAACAGGAGCTTCTCTTCAGTCCAGTACACTGCACTCGCTGGGAACAGACGCGAGTGCTATTTGCACTGTTTATGGCCAGCATAGCCCAATAGTGGTGTTCTTACCCTGAATTAACACTGAATGCTAGAACGTGAAACTGAATGTGATTCAACTCCGTTTAGGAAGTTGTATTGAACCCCGTTGGCCTTACAAGAAAAACACTCTGCTTTTGAGAAACAGGCACTCTTGCACTCTACTGTGTTTCCTAAAGGGCCAGTACAGTGAGCTAGCTCAGAACAAAAGAACTGTGCTTCCTACACAAACGGGGCATATCTAGTTCAACTCAGTATTGGAAACTAAGTAAAACAGGTGCTTCTCTTCAGTCCAATACACTGTACTCGCTGGGAACAGACGCGAGTGCTATTTGCACTGTTTATGGCCAGAATAGCACAATAGTTGTGTTCTTACCCTGAATTAACACTAAATGCTAGAACGTGAAACTGAATGTGATTCAACTCCCTTTAGGAATTTGTATTGAACCCCAGTTGGCCTTACCAGAAAAACACTCTGCTTTTGAGAAACAGGCACTCTTGCACTCTACTGTGTTTCCTATAGGGCCAGTACATTGAGCTAGCTCAGAACAAAAGAACTGTGCTTCCTACACAAACGGGGCATATCTAGTTCAACTCAGTATTGGAAACTAAGTAAAACGGGACCATCTCTTCAGTCTAGTACACTGCACTCGCTGGGAAAGACGCGAGTGCTATTTGCACTGTTTATGGCCAGAATAGCACAATAGTGGTGTTCTTACCCTGAATTAACACTAAATGATAGAACGTGAAACTGAATGTGATTCAACTCCGTTTAGGAAGTTGTATTGAACCCCAGTTGGCCTTACAAGAAAAACACTCTGCTTTTGAGAAACAGGCACTCTTGCAATCTACTGTGTTTCCTATAGGGCTAGTACAGTGAGCTAGCTCAGAACAAAAGAACTGTGCTTCCTACACAAACGGGGCATATCTAGTTCAACTCAGTATTGGAAACTAAGTAAAACAGGAGCTTCTCTTCAGTCCAATACACTGTACTCGCTGGGAACAGACGCGAGTGCTATTTGCACTGTTTATGGCCAGAATAGCACAATAGTGGTGTTCTTACCCTGAATTAACACTAAATGCTAGAACGTGAAACTGAATGTGATTCAACTCCGTTTAGGAAGTTGTATTGAACCCCAGTTGGCCTTACAACAAAAACACTCTGCTTTTGAGAAACAGGCACTCTTGCACTCTACTGTGTTTCCTATAGGGCCAGTACAGTGAGCTAGCTCAGAACAAAAGAACTGTGCTTCCTACACAAACGGGGCATATCTAGTTCAACTCAGTATTGGAAACTAAGTAAAACAGGAGCTTCTCTTCAGTCCAATACACTGTACTCGCTGGGAGCAGACGCGAGTGCTATTTGCACTGTTTATGGCCAGAATAGCACAATAGTGGTGTTCTTACTCTGAATTAACACTAAATGATAAAACGTGAAACTGAACGTGATTCAACTCCCTTTAGGAAGTTGTATTGAACCGTAGTTGGCCTTATAAGAAAAACACTCTGCTTTTGAGAAACAGGTACTCTTGTACTCTACTGTGTTTCCTATACGGCCAGTACAGTGAGCTAGCTCAGAACAAAAGAACTGTGCTTCCTACACAAACGGGGCATATCTAGTTCAACTCAGTATTGGAAACTAAGTAAAACAGGAGCTTCTCTTCAGTCCAATACACTGCACTCGCTGGGAACAGACGCGAGTGCTATTTGCACTGTTTATGGCCAGAATAGCACAATAGTGGTGTTCTTACCCTGAATTAACACTAAATGCTAGAACGTGAAACTGAATGTGATTCAACTCCTTTTAGGAAGTTGTATTGAACCCCAGTTGGCCTTACAAGAAAAACACTCTACTTTTGAGAAACAGGCACTCTTGAACTCTACTGTGTTTCCTATAGGGCCAGTACAGTGAGCTAGCTCAGAACAAAAGAACTGTGCTTCCTACACAAACGGGGCATATCTAGTTCAACTCAGTATTGGAAACTAAGTAAAACAGGAGCTTCTCTTCAGTCCAATACACTGCACTCGCTGGGAACAGACGCGAATGCTATTTGCACTGTTTATGGCCAGAATAGCACAATAGTGGTGTTCTTACCCTGAATTAACACTAAATGCTAGAAAGTGAAACTGAATGTGATTCAACTCCGTTTAGGAAGTTGTATTGAACCCCAGTTGGCCTTACAAGAAAAACACTCTGCATTTGAGGAACAGGCACTCCTGCACTCTACTGTGTTTCCTATAGGGCCAGTACAGTGAGCTAGCTCAGAAAAAAAGAACTTTGCTTCCTACACATACGGGGCATATCTAGTTCAACTCAGTATTGGAAACTAAGTAAAACAGGAGCTTCTCTTCAGTCCAGTACACTGCACACGCTGGGAACAGACGCGAGTGCTATTTGCACTGTTTATGGCCAGCATAGCCCAATAGTGGTGTTCTTACCCTGAATTAACACTGAATGCTAGAACGTGAAACTGAATGTGATTCAACTCCGTTTAGGAAGTTGTATTGAACCCCGTTGGCCTTACAAGAAAAACACTCTGCTTTTGAGAAACAGGCACTCTTGCACTGTACTGTGTTTCCTAAAGGGCCAGTACAGTGAGCTAGCTCAGAACAAAAGAACTGTGCTTCCTACACAAACGGGGCATATCTAGTTCAACTCAGTATTGGAAACTAAGTAAAACAGGTGCTTCTCTTCAGTCCAATACACTGTACTCGCTGGGAACAGACACGAGTGCTATTTGCACTGTTTATGGCCAGATAGCACAATAGTTGTGTTCTTACCCTGATTTAACAATAAATTCTAGAACGTGAAACTGAATGTGATTCAACTCCCTTTAGGAATTTGTATTGAACCCCAGTTGGCCTTACCAGAAAAACACTCTGCTTTTGAGAAACAGGCACTCTTGCACTCTACTGTGTTTCCTATAGGGCCAGTACATTGAGCTAGCTCAGAACAAAAGAACTGTGCTTCCTACACAAACGGGGCATATCTAGTTCAACTCAGTATTGGAAACTAAGTAAAACGGGACCATCTCTTCAGTCTAGTACACTGCACTCGCTGGGAAAGACGCGAGTGCTATTTGCACTGTTTATGGCCAGAATAGCACAATAGTGGTGTTCTTACCCTGAATCAACACTAAATGCTAGAACGTGAAACTGAATGTGATTCAACTCCGTTTAGGAAGTTGTATTGAACCCCAGTTGGCCTTACAAGAAAAACACTCTGCTTTTGAGAAACAGGCACTCTTGCACTCTACTGTGTTTCCTATAGGGCCAGTACAGTGAGCTAGCTCAGAACAAAAGAACTGTGCTTCCTACACAAACGGGGCATATCTAGTTCAACTCAGTATTGGAAACTAAGTAAAACAGGAGCTTCTCTTCAGTCCAATACACTGCACTCGCTGGGAACAGACGCGAGTGCTATTTGCACTGTTTATGGCCAGAAGAGCACAATAGTGGTGTTCTTACCCTGAATTAACACTAAATTCTAGAAAGTGAAACTGAATGTGATTCAACTCCTTTTAGGAAGTTGTATTGAACCCCAGTTGGCCTTACAAGAAAAACACTCTGCTTTTGAGAAACAGGCACTCTTGAACTCTACTGTGTTTCCTATAGGGCCAGTACAGTGAGCTAGCTCAGAACAAAAGAACTGTGCTTCCTACACAAACGGGGCATATCTAGTTCAACTCAGTATTGGAAACTAAGTAAAACAGGAGCTTCTCTTCAGTCCAATACACTGCACTCGCTGGGAACAGACGCGAATGCTATTTGCACTGTTTATGGCCAGAATAGCACAATAGTGGTGTTCCTACCCTGAATTAACACTAAATGCTAGAAAGTGAAACTGAATGTGATTCAACTCCGTTTAGGAAGTTGTATTGAACCCCAGTTGGCCATACAAGAAAAACACTATGCATTTGAGGAACAGGCACGCTTGCACTCTACTGTGTTTCCTATAGGGCCAGTACAGTGAGCTAGCTCAGAAAAAAAGAACTTTGCTTCCTACACATACGGGGCATATCTAGTTCAACTCAGTATTGGAAACTAAGTAAAACAGGACCATCTCTTCAGTCCAGTACACTGCACTCGCTGGGAACAGACGCGAGTGCTATTTGCACTGTTTATGGCCAGCATAGCACAATAGTGGTGTTCTTACCCTGAATTAACACTGAGTGCTAGAACGTGAAACTGAATGTGATTCAACTCCGTTTAGGAAGTTGTATTGAACCCCGTTGGCCTTACAAGAAAAACACTCTGCTTTTGAGAAACAGGCACTCTTGCACTCTACTGTGTTTCCTAAAGGGCCAGTACAGTGAGCTAGCTCAGAACAAAAGAACTGTGCTTCCTACACAAACGGGGCATATCTAGATTGACTCAGTATTGGAAACTAAGTAAAACAGGAGCATCTCTTAAGTCCAGTACACTGCACTCGCTGGGAACAGACGCGAGTGCTATTTGCACTGTTTATGGCCAGAATAGCACAATAGTGGTGTTCTTACCCTGAATTAACACTAAATGCTAGAACGTGAAACTGAATGTGATTCAACTCCGTTTAGGAAGTTGTATTGAACCCCAGTTGGCCTTACCAGAAATACACTCTGCTATTGAGAAACAGGCACTCTTGCACTCTACTGTGTTTCCTATAGGGCCAGTACATTGAGCTAGCTCAGAACAAAAGAACTGTGCTTCCTACACAAACGGGGCATATCTAGTTCAACTCAGTATTGGAAACTAAGTAAAACAGGAGCTTATCTTCAGTCCAATACACTGCACTCGCTGGGAACAGACGCGAGTGCTATTTGCACTGTTTGTGGCCAGATAGCACAATAGTTGTGTTCTTACCCTGAATTAACACTAAAAGCTAGAACGTGAAACTGAATGTGATTCTACTCCGTTTAGGAAGTTGTATTGAACCCTAGTTGGCCTTATAAGAATAAAACACTCTGCTTTTGAGAAACAGGCACTCTTGCACTCTACTGTGTTTCCTATAGGGCCAGTACAGTGAGCTAACTCAGAACAAAAGAACTGTGCTTCCTACACAAACGGGGCATATCTAGTTCAACTCAGTATTGGAAACTAAGTAAAACAGGAGCTTCTCTTCAGTCCAATACACTGCACTCGCTGGGAACAGACGCGAGTGCTATTTGCACTGTTTATGGCCAGAATAGCACAATAGTGGTGTTATTACCCTGAATTAACACTAAATGGTAGAACGTGAAACTGAATGTGATTCTACTCCGTTTAGGAAGTTGTATTGAACCCCAGTTGGCCTTACAGGAAAAACACTCTGCTTTTTAGAAACAGGCACTTTTGCACTCTACTGTGTTTCCTACAGGGCCAGTACAGTGAGCTAGCTCAGAACAAAAGAAGTGTGCTTCCTACACATACGGGGCATATCTAGTTCAACTCAGTATTGGAAACTAAGTAAAACAGGAGCTTCTCTTCAGTCCAATACACTGCACTCGCTGGGAACAGACGCGAATGCTATTTGCACTGTTTATGGCCAGAATAGCACAATAGTGGTGTTCCTACCCTGAATTAACACTAAATGCTAGAAAGTGAAACTGAATGTGATTCAACTCCGTTTAGGAAGTTGTATTGAACCCCAGTTGGCCATACAAGAAAAACACTATGCATTTGAGGAACAGGCACGCTTGCACTCTACTGTGTTTCCTATAGGGCCAGTACAGTGAGCTAGCTCAGAAAAAAAGAACTTTGCTTCCTACACATACGGGGCATATCTAGTTCAACTCAGTATTGGAAACTAAGTAAAACAGGACCATCTCTTCAGTCCAGTACACTGCACTCGCTGGGAACAGACGCGAGTGCTATTTGCACTGTTTATGGCCAGCATAGCACAATAGTGGTGTTCTTACCCTGAATTAACACTGAATGCTAGAACGTGAAACTGAATGTGATTCAACTCCGTTTAGGAAGTTGTATTGAACCCCGTTGGCCTTACAAGAAAAACACTCTGCTTTTGAGAAACAGGCACTCTTGCACTCTACTGTGTTTCCTAAAGGGCCAGTACAGTGAGCTAGCTCAGAACAAAAGAACTGTGCTTCCTACACAAACGGGGCATATCTAGATTGACTCAGTATTGGAAACTAAGTAAAACAGGAGCATCTCTTAAGTCCAGTACACTGCACTCGCTGGGAACAGACGCGAGTGCTATTTGCACTGTTTATGGCCAGAATAGCACAATAGTGGTGTTCTTACCCTGAATTAACACTAAATGCTAGAACGTGAAACTGAATGTGATTCAACTCCGTTTAGGAAGTTGTATTGAACCCCAGTTGGCCTTACCAGAAATACACTCTGCTATTGAGAAACAGGCACTCTTGAACTCTAATGTGTTTCCTATAGGGCCAGTACATTGAGCTAGCTCAGAACAAAAGAACTGTGCTTCCTACACAAACGCTGCATATCTAGTTCAACTCAGTATTGGAAACTAAGTAAAACAGGAGCTTATCTTCAGTCCAATACACTGCACTCGCTGGGAACAGACGCGAGTGCTATTTGCACTGTTTGTGGCCAGATAGCACAATAGTTGTGTTCTTACCCTGAATTAACACTAAAAGCTAGAACGTGAAACTGAATGTGATTCTACTCCGTTTAGGAAGTTGTATTGAACCCTAGTTGGCCTTATAAGAATAAAACACTCTGCTTTTGAGAAACAGGCACTCTTGCACTCTACTGTGTTTCCTATAGGGCCAGTACAGTGAGCTAACTCAGAACAAAAGAACTGTGCTTCCTACACAAACGGGGCATATCTAGTTCAACTCAGTATTGGAAACTAAGTAAAACAGGAGCTTCTCTTCAGTCCAATACACTGCACTCGCTGGGAACAGACGCGAGTGCTATTTGCACTGTTTATGGCCAGAATATCACAATAGTGGTGTTCTTACCCTGAATTAACACTAAATGGTAGAACGTGAAACTGAATGTGATTCTACTCCGTTTAGGAAGTTGTATTGAACCCCAGTTGGCCTTACAGGAAAAACACTCTGCTTTTTAGAAACAGGCACTTTTGCACTCTACTGTGTTTCCTACAGGGCCAGTACAGTGAGCTAGCTCAGAACAAAAGAAGTGTGCTTCCTACACATACGGGGCATATCTAGTTCAACTCAGTATTGGAAACTAAGTAAAACAGGACCATCTCTTCAGTCTAGTACACTGCACTTGCTGGGAACAGACGCGAGTGCTATTTGCACTGTTTATGGCCAGAATAGCACAATAGTGGTGTTCTTACCCTGTCTTAACACTGAATGCTAGAACGTGAAACTGAATGTGATTCTACTCCGTTTAGGAAGTTGTATTGAACCCCAGTTGGCCTTACAAGAAAAACACTCTGCTTTTGAGAAACAGGCACTCTTGAACTCTACTGTGTTTCCTATAGTGCCAGTACATAGAGCTAGGTCAGAACAAAAGAACTGTGCTTCCTACACAAACGCTGCATATCTAGTTCAACTCAGTATTGGAAACTAAGTAAAACAGGAGCTTCTCTTCAGTCCAATACACTGCACTCGCTGGGAACAGACGCGAGTGCTGTTTGCACTGTTTATGGCCAGATAGCACAATAGTTGTGTTCTTACCCTGAATTAACACTAAAAGCTAGAACGTGAAACTGAATGTGATTCTACTCCGTTTAGGAAGTTGTATTGAACCCTAGTTGGCCTTGTAAGAATAAAACACTCTGCTTTTGAGAAACAGGCACTCTTGCACTCTACTGTGATTCCTATAGGGCCAGTACAGTGAGCAAACTCAGAACAAAAGAACTGTGCTTCCTACACAAACGGGGCATATCTAGTTCAACTCAGTATTGGAAACTAAGTAAAACAGGAGCCTCTCTTCAGTCCAATACACTGCACTCGCTGGGAACAGACGCGAGTGCTATTTGCACTGTTTATGGCCAGATATCACAATAATTGTGTTCTTATCCTGAATTAACACTAAATGCTAGAACGTGAAACTGAATGTGATTCTACTCCGTTTAGGAAGTTTTATTGAACCCCAGTTGGCCTTACAGGAAACACACTCTGCTTTTGAGAAACAGGCACTCTTGCACTCTACTGTGTTTCCTATAGGTCCAGTACAGTGAGCTAGCTCAGAACAAAAGAAGTGTGCTTCCTACACATACGGGGCATATCTAGTTCAACTCAGTATTGGAAACTAAGTAAAACAGGACCATCTCTTCAGTCCAGTACACTGCACTCGCTGGGAACAGACGCGAGTGCTATTTGCACTGTTTATGGCCAGAATAGCACAATAGTGGTGTTCTTACCCTGAATTAACACTGAATGCTAGAACGTGAAACTGAATGTGATTCTACTCCATTTAGGAAGTTGTATTGAACCCCGTTGGCCTTACAAGAAAAACACTCTGCTTTTGAGAAACAGGCACTCTTGCACTCTATTGTGTTTCCTATAGGGCCAGTACAGTGAGCTAGCTCAGAACAAAAGAACTGTGCTTCCTACACAAACGGGGCATATCTAGCTCAACTCAGTATTGGAAACTAAGTAAAACAGGAGCTTCTCTTCAGTCCAATACACTATACTCGCTGGGAACAGACGCGAGTGCTATTTGCACTGTTTATGGCCAGAATAGCACAATAGTGGTGTTATTACCCTGAATTAACACTAAATGCTAGAACGTGAAACTGAATGTGATTCTACTCAGTTTAGGAAGTTGTATTGAACCCCAGTTGGCCTTACAAGAAAAACACTCTGCTTTTGAGAAACAGGCACTCTTGCACTCTACTGTGTTTCCTATAGGGCCAGTACAGTGAGCTAGCTCAGAACAAAAGAACTGTGCTTCCTACACAAACGGGGCATATCTAGTTCAACTCAGTATTGGAAACTAAGTAAAACAGGAGCTTCTCTTCAGTCCAATACACTGCACTCGCTGGGAACAGACGCGAGTGCTATTTGCACTGTTTATGGCCAGAATAGCACAATAGTGGTGTTCTTACCCTGAATTAACACTAAATGCTAGAACGTGCTACTGAATGTGATTCAACTCCGTTTAGGAAGTTGTATTGAACCCCAGTTGGCCTTACAAGAAAAACACTCTGCTTTTGAGGAACAGGCACGCTTGCACTCTACTGTGTTTCCTATAGGTTCAGTAAAGTGAGCTAGCTCAGAACAAAAGAACTGTGCTTCCTACACAAACGGGGCATATCTAGTTCAACTCAGTATTGGAAACTAAGTAAAACAGGAGCTTCTCTTCAGTCCAATACACTGCACTCGCTGAGAACAGACGCGAGTGCTATTTGCACTGTTTGTGGCCAGATAGCACAATAGTTGTGTTCTTACCCTGAATTAACACTAAAAGCTAGAACGTGAAACTGAATGTGATTCTACTCCGTTTAGGAAGTTGTATTGAACCCTAGTTGGCCTTATAAGAATAAAACACTCTGCTTTTGAGAAACAGGCACTCTTGCACTCTACTGTGTTTCCTATAGGGCCAGTACAGTGAGCTAACTCAGAACAAAAGAACTGTGCTTCCTACACAAACGGGGCATATCTAGTTCAACTCAGTATTGGAAACTAAGTAAAACAGGAGCTTCTCTTCAGTCCAATACACTGCACTCGCTGGGAACAGACGCGAGTGCTATTTGCACTGTTTATGGCCAGAACATCACAATAGTGGTGTTCTTACCCTGAATTAACACTAAATGGTAGAACGTGAAACTGAATGTGATTCTACTCCGTTTAGGAAGTTGTATTGAACCCCAGTTGGCCTTACAGGAAAAACACTCTGCTTTTTAGAAACAGGCACTCTTGCACTCTACTGTGTTTCCTATAGGGCCAGTACAGTGAGCTAGCTCAGAACAAAAGAAGTGTGCTTCCTACACATACGGGGCATATCTAGTTCAACTCAGTATTGGAAACTAAGTAAAACAGGACCATCTCTTCAGTCTAGTACACTGCACTTGCTGGGAACAGACGCGAGTGCTATTTGCACTGTTTATGGCCAGAATAGCACAATAGTGGTGTTCTTACCCTGTCTTAACACTGAATGCTAGAACGTGAAACTGAATGTGATTCTACTCCGTTTAGGAAGTTGTATTGAAGCCCAGTTGGCCTTACAAGAAAAACACTCTGCTTTTGAGAAACAGGCACTCTTGAACTCTACTGTGTTTCCTACAGGGCCAGTACATAGAGCTAGGTCAGAACAAAAGAACTGTGCTTCCTACACAAACGGGGCATATCTAGTTCAACTCAGTATTGGAAACTAAGTAAAACAGGAGCTTCTCTTCAGTCCAATACACTGCACTCGCTGGGAACAGACGCGAGTGCTATTTGCACTGTTTATGGCCAGATAGCACAATAGTTGTGTTCTTACCCTGAATTAACACTAAAAGCTAGAACGTGAAACTGAATGTGATTCTACTCCGTTTAGGAAGTTGTATTGAACCCTAGTTGGCCTTATAAGAATAAAAACTCTGCTTTTGAGAAACAGGCACTCTTGCACTCTACTGTGTTTCCTATAGGGCCAGTACAGTGAGCAAACTCAGAACAAAAGAACTGTGCTTCCTACACAAACGGGGCATATCTAGTTCAACTCAGTATTGGAAACTAAGTAAAACAGGAGCCTCTCTTCAGTCCAATACACTGCACTCGCTGGGAACAGACGCGAGTGTTATTTGCACTGCTTATGGCCAGAATATCACAATAATTGTGTTCTTATCCTGAATTAACACTAAATGCTAGAACGTGAAACTGAATGTGATTCTACTCCGTTTAGGAAGTTGTATTGAACCCCAGTTGGCCTTACAGGAAACACACTCTGCTTTTGAGAAACAGGCACTCTTGCACTCTACTGTGTTTCCTATAGGTCCAGTACAGTGAGCTAGCTCAGAACAAAAGAAGTGTGCTTCCTACACATACGGGGCATATCTAGTTCAACTCAGTATTGGAAACTAAGTAAAACAGGACCATCTCTTCAGTCCAGTACACTGCACTCGCTGGGAACAGACGCGAGTGCTATTTGCACTGTTTATGGCCAGAATAGCACAATAGTGGTGTTCTTACCCTGAATTAACACTGAATGCTAGAACGTGAAACTGAATGTGATTCTACTCCATTTAGGAAGTTGTATTGAACCCGGTTGGCCTTACAAGAGAAACACTCTGCTTTTGAGAAACAGGCACTCTTGCACTCTAATGTGTTTCCTATAGGGCCAGTACATTGAGCTAGCTCAGAACAAAAGAACTGTGCTTCCTACACAAACGGGGCATATCTAGTTCAACTCAGTATTGGAAACTAAGTAAAGCAGGAGCTTATCTTCAGTCCAATACACTGCACTCGCTGGGAACAGACGCGAGTGCTATTTGCACTGTTTGTGGCCATCTAGCACAATAGTTGTGTTCTTACCCTGAATTAACACTAAAAGCTAGAACGTGAAACTGAATGTGATTCTACTCCGTTTAGGAAGTTGTATTGAACCCTAGTTGGCCTTATAAGAATAAAACACTCTGCTTTTGAGAAACAGGCACTCTTGCACTCTACTGTGTTTCCTATAGGGCCAGTACAGTGAGCTAACTCAGAACAAAAGAACTGTGCTTCCTACACAAATGGGGCATATCTAGTTCAACTCAGTATTGGAAACTAAGTAAAACAGGAGCTTCTCTTCAGTCCAATACACTGCACTCGCTGGGAACAGACGCGAGTGCTATTTGCACTGTTTATGGCCAGAATATCACAATAGTGGTGTTCTTACCCTGAATTAACACTAAATGGTAGAACGTGAAACTGAATGTGATTCTACTCCGTTTAGGAAGTTGTATTGAACCCCAGTTGGCCTTACAGGAAAAACACTCTGCTTTTTAGAAACAGGCACTCTTGCACTCTACTGTGTTTCCTACAGGGCCAGTACAGTGAGCTAGCTCAGAACAAAAGAAGTGTGCTTCCTACACATACGGGGCATATCTAGTTCAACTCAGTATTGGAAACTAAGTAAAACAGGACCATCTCTTCAGTCTAGTACACTGCACTTGCTGGGAACAGACGCGAGTGCTATTTGCACTGTTTATGGCCAGAATAGCACAATAGTGGTGTTCTTACCCTGTCTTAACACTGAATGCTAGAACGTGAAACTGAATGTGATTCTACTCCGTTTAGGAAGTTGTATTGAACCCCAGTTGGCCTTACAAGAAAAACACTCTGCTTTTGAGAAACAGGCACTCTTGAACTCTACTGTGTTTCCTATAGGGCCAGTACATAGAGCTAGGTCAGAACAAAAGAACTGTGCTTCCTACACAAACGCTGCATATCTAGTTCAACTCAGTATTGGAAACTAAGTAAAACAGGAGCTTCTCTTCAGTCCAATACACTGCACTCGCTGGGAACAGACGCGAGTGCTGTTTGCACTGTTTATGGCCAGATAGCACAATAGTTGTGTTCTTACCCTGAATTAACACTAAAAGCTAGAACGTGAAACTGAATGTGATTCTACTCCGTTTAGGAAGTTGTATTGAACCCTAGTTGGCCTTATAAGAATAAAACACTCTGCTTTTGAGAAACAGGCACTCTTGCACTCTACTGTGTTTCCTATAGGGCCAGTACAGTGAGCAAACTCAGAACAAAAGAACAGTGCTTCCTACACAAACGGGGCATATCTAGTTCAACTCAGTATTGGAAACTAAGTAAAACAGGAGCCTCTCTTCAGTCCAATACACTGCACTCGCTGGGAACAGACGCGAGTGCTATTTGCACTGTTTATGGCCAGAATATCACAATAATTGTGTTCTTATCCTGAATTAACACTAAATGCTAGAACGTGAAACTGAATGTGATTCTACTCCGTTTAGGAAGTTGTATTGAACCCCAGTTGGCCTTAGAGGAAACACACTCTGCTTTTGAGAAACAGGCACTCTTGCACTCTACTGTGTTTCCTATAGGTCCAGTACAGTGAGCTAGCTCAGAACAAAAGAAGTGTGCTTCCTACACATACGGGGCATATCTAGTTCAACTCAGTATTGGAAACTAAGTAAAACAGGACCATCTCTTCAGTCCAGTACACTGCACTCGCTGGGAACAGACGCGAGTGCTATTTGCACTGTTTATGGCCAGAATAGCACAATAGTGGTGTTCTTACCCTGAATTAACACTGAATGCTAGAACGTGAAACTGAATGTGATTTTACTCCATTTAGGAAGTTGTATTGAACCCCGTTGGCCTTACAAGAAAAACACTCTGCTTTTGAGAAACAGGCACTCTTGCACTCTATTGTGTTTCCTATAGGGCCAGTACAGTGAGCTAGCTCAGAACAAAAGAACTGTGCTTCCTACACAAACGGGGCATATCTAGCTCAACTCAGTATTGGAAACTAAGTAAAACAGGAGCTTCTCTTCAGTCCAATACACTGTACTCGCTGGGAACAGACGCGAGTGCTATTTGCACTGTTTATGGCCAGAATAGCACAATAGTGGTGTTATTACCCTGAATTAACACTAAATGCTAGAACGTGAAACTGAATGTGATTCTACTCAGTTTAGGAAGTTGTATTGAACCCCAGTTGGCCTTACAAGAAAAACACTCTGCTTTTGAGAAACAGGCACTCTTGCACTCTACTGTGTTTCCTATAGGGCCAGTACAGTGAGCTAGCTCAGAACAAAAGAACTGTGCTTCCTACACAAACGGGGCATATCTAGTTCAACTCAGTATTGGAAACTAAGTAAAACAGGAGCTTCTCTTCAGTCCAATACACTGCACTCGCTGGGAACAGACGCGAGTGCTATTTGCACTGTTTATGGCCAGAATAGCACAATAGTGGTGTTCTTACCCTGAATTAACACTAAATGCTAGAACGTGCTACTGAATGTGATTCAACTCCGTTTAGGAAGTTGTATTGAACCCCAGTTGGCCTTACAAGAAAAACACTCTGCTTTTGAGGAACAGGCACGCTTGCACTCTACTGTGTTTCCTATAGGTTCAGTAAAGTGAGCTAGCTCAGAACAAAAGAACTGTGCTTCCTACACAAACGGGGCATATCTAGTTCAACTCAGTATTGGAAACTAAGTAAAACAGGAGCTTCTCTTCAGTCCAATACACTGCACTCGCTGGGAACAGACGCGAGTGCTATTTGCACTGTTTGTGGCCAGATAGCACAATAGTTGTGTTCTTACCCTGAATTAACACTAAAAGCTAGAACGTGAAACTGAATGTGATTCTACTCCGTTTAGGAAGTTGTATTGAACCCTAGTTGGCCTTATAAGAATAAAACACTCTGCTTTTGAGAAACAGGCACTCTTGCACTCTACTGTGTTTCCTATAGGGCCAGTACAGTGAGCTAACTCAGAACAAAAGAACTGTGCTTCCTACACAAACGGGGCATATCTAGTTCAACTCAGTATTGGAAACTAAGTAAAACAGGAGCTTCTCTTCAGTCCAATACATTGCACTCGCTGGGAACAGACGCGAGTGCTATTTGCACTGTTTATGGCCAGAATATCACAATAGTGGTGTTCTTACCCTGAATTAACACTAAATGGTAGAACGTGAAACTGAATGTGATTCTACTCCGTTTAGGAAGTTGTATTGAACCCCAGTTGGCCTTACAGGAAAAACACTCTGCTTTTTAGAAACAGGCACTCTTGCACTCTACTGTGTTTCCTATAGGGCCAGTACAGTGAGCTAGCTCAGAACAAAAGAAGTGTGCTTCCTACACATACGGGGCATATCTAGTTCAACTCAGTATTGGAAACT
Organism: Peromyscus maniculatus bairdii; assembly: GCF_049852395.1. Classification (NCBI taxonomy): domain Eukaryota; kingdom Metazoa; phylum Chordata; class Mammalia; order Rodentia; family Cricetidae; genus Peromyscus; species Peromyscus maniculatus. The sequence goes on along the minus strand of NC_134856.1, from coordinate 35,120,006 downwards.
AAGTAAAACAGGACCATCTCTTCAGTCTAGTACACTGCACTTGCTGGGAACAGAAGCGAGTGCTATTTGCACTGTTTATGGCCAGAATAGCACAATAGTGGTGTTCTTACCCTGTCTTAACACTGAATGCTAGAACGTGAAAATGAATGTGATTCTACTCCGTTTAGGAAGTTGTATTGAAGCCCAGTTGGCCTTACAAGAAAAACGCTCTGCTTTTGAGAAACAGGCACTCTTGAACTCTACTGTGTTTCCTATAGGGCCAGTACATAGAGCTAGGTCAGAACAAAAGAACTGTGCTTCCTACACAAACAGGGCATATCTAGTTCAACTCAGTATTGGAAACTAAGTAAAACAGGAGCTTCTCTTCAGTCCAATACACTGCACTCGCTGGGAACAGACGCGAGTGCTATTTGCACTGTTTATGGCCAGATAGCACAATAGTTGTGTTTTTACCCTGAATTAACACTAAAAGCTAGAACGTGAAACTGAATGTGATTCTACTCCGTTTAGGAAGTTGTATTGAACCCTAGTTGGCCTTATAAGAATAAAAACTCTGCTTTTGAGAAACAGGCACTCTTGCACTCTACTGTGTTTCCTATAGGGCCAGTACAGTGAGCAAACTCAGAACAAAAGAACTGTGCTTCCTACACAAACCGGGCATATCTAGTTCAACTCAGTATTGGAAACTAAGTAAAACAGGAGCCTCTCTTCAGTCCAATACACTGCACTCGCTGGGAACAGACGCGAGTGTTATTTGCACTGTTTATGGCCAGAATATCACAATAATTGTGTTCTTATCCTGAATTAACAATAAATGCTAGAACGTGAAACTGAATGTGATTCTACTCCGTTTAGGAAGTTGTATTGAACCCCAGTTGGCCTTACAGGAAACACACTCTGCTTTTGAGAAACAGGCACTCTTGCACTCTACTGTGTTTCCTATAGGTCCAGTACAGTGAGCTAGCTCAGAACAAAAGAAGTGTGCTTCCTACACATACGGGGCATATCTAGTTCAACTCAGTATTGGAAACTAAGTAAAACAGGACCATCTCTTCAGTCCAGTACACTGCACTCGCTGGGAACAGACGCGAGTGCTATTTGCACTGTTTATGGCCAGAATAGCACAATAGTGGTGTTCTTACCCTGAATTAACACTGAATGCTAGAACGTGAAAATGAATGTGATTCTACTCCATTTAGGAAGTTGTATTGAACCCGGTGGGCCTTACAAGAAAAACACTCTGCTTTTGAGAAACAGGCACTCTTGCACTCTATTGTGTTTCCTATAGGGCCAGTACAGTGAGCTAGCTCAGAACAAAAGAACTGTGCTTCCTACACAAACGGGGCATATCTAGTTCAACTCAGTATTGGATACTAAGTAAAACAGGAGCGTCTCTTCAGTCCAATACGCTGTACTCGCTGGAAAGAGACGCGAGTGCTATTTGCACTGTTTGTGGCCAGATAGCACAATAGTTGTGTTCTTACCCTGAATTAACACTAAAAGCTAGAACGTGAAACTGAATGTGATTCTACTCCGTTTAGGAAGTTGTATTGAACCCTAGTTGGCCTTATAAGAATAAAACACTCTGCTTTTGAGAAACAGGCACTCTTGCACTCTACTGTGTTTCCTATAGGGCCAGTACAGTGAGCTAACTCAGAAGAATAGAACTGTGCTTCCTACACAAACGGGGCATATCTAGTTCAACTCAGTATTGGAAACTAAGTAAAACAGGAGCTTCTCTTCAGTCCAATACACTGCACTCGCTGGGAACAGACGCGAGTGCTATTTGTACTGTTTATGGCCAGAATATCACAATAGTGGTGTTCTTACCCTGAATTAACACTAAATGGTAGAACGTGAAACTGAATGTGATTCTACTCCGTTTAGGAAGTTGTATTGAACCCCAGTTGGCCTTACAGGAAAAACACTCTGCTTTTTAGAAACAGGCACTCTTGCACTCTACTGTGTTTCCTATAGGGCCAGTACAGTGAGCTAGCTCAGAACAAAAGAAGTGTGCTTCCTACACATACGGGGCATATCTAGTTCAACTCAGTATTGGAAACTAAGTAAAACAGGACCATCTCTTCAGTCTAGTATACTGCACTTGCTGGGAACAGACGCGAGTGCTATTTGCACTGTTTATGGCCAGCATGGCACAATAGTGGTGTTCTTATCCTGTCTTAACACTTAATGCTAGAACGTGAAACTGAATGTGATTCTACTCCGTTTAGGAAGTTGTATTGAACCCCAGTTGGCCTTACAAGAAAAACACTCTGCTTTTGAGAAACAGGGACTCTTGAACTCTACTGTGTTTCCTATAGGGCCAGTACATAGAGCTAGGTCAGAACAAAAGAACTGTGCTTCCTACACAAACGGGGCATATCTAGTTCAACTCAGTATTGGAAACTAAGTAAAACAGGAGCTTCTCTTCAGTCCAATAAACTGCACTCGCTGGGAACAGACGCGAGTGCTATTTGCACTGTTTATGGCCAGATAGCACAATAGTTGTGTTCTTACCCTGAATTAACACTAAAAGCTAGAACGTGAAACTGAATGTGATTCTACTCCGTTTAGGAAGTTGTATTGAACCCTAGTTGGCCTTATAAGAATAAAAACTCTGCTTTTGAGAAACAGGCACTCTTGCACTCTACTGTGTTTCCTATAGGGCCAGTACAGTGAGCAAACTCAGAACAAAAGAATTGTGCTTCCTACACATACGGTTCATATCTAGTTCAACTCAGTAATGGATACTAAGTAAAACAGGAGCGTCTCTTCAGTCCAATACGCTGTACTCGCTAGAAACAGACGCAAGTGCTATTTCCACTGTTTATGGCCAGAATAGCACAATAGTGGTGTTCTTACCCTGAATTAACACTAAAAGCTAGAACGTGAAACTGAATGTGATTCAACTCCGTTTAGGAATTTGTATTGAACCCCAATTGGCCTTACAAGAAAAACACTCTGCTTTTGAGAAACAGGCACTCTTGCACTCAACTCTGTTTCCTATAGGGCCAGTACAGTGAGCTAGCTCAGAACAAAAGAACTGTGCTTCCTACACAAACGGGGCATATCTAGTTCAACTCAGTATTGGAAACTAAGTAAAACAGGAGCTTCTCTTCAGTCCAATACACTGCACTCGCTGGGAACAGACGCGAGTGCTATTTGCACTGTTTGTGGCCAGATAGCACAATAGTTGTGTTCTTACCCTGAATTAACACTAAAAGCTAGAACGTGAAACTGAATGTGATTCTACTCCGTTTAGGAAGTTGTATTGAACCCTAGTTGGCCTTATAAGAATAAAACACTCTGCTTTTGAGAAACAGGCACTCTTGCACTCTACTGTGTTTCCTATAGGGCCAGTACAGTGAGCTAACTCAGAACAAAAGAACTGTGCTTCCTACACAAACGGGGCATATCTAGTTCAACTCAGTATTGGAAACTAAATAAAACAGGAGCTTCTCTTCAGTCCAATACACTGCACTCGCTGGGAACAGACGCGAGTGCTATTTGCACTGTTTATGGCCAGAATATCACAATAGTGGTGTTCTTACCCTGAATTAACACTAAATGGTAGAACGTGAAACTGAATGTGATTCTACTCCGTTTAGGAAGTTGTATTGAACCCCAGTTGGCCTTACAGGAAAAACACTCTGCTTTTTAGAAACAGGCACTCTTGCACTCTACTGTGTTTCCTATAGGGCCAGTACAGTGAGCTAGCTCAGAACAAAAGAAGTGTGCTTCCTACACATACGGGGCATATCTAGTTCAACTCAGTATTGGAAACTAAGTAAAACAGGACCATCTCTTCAGTCTAGTACACTGCACTTGCTGGGAACAGACGCGAGTGCTATTTGCACTGTTTATGGCCAGAATAGCACAATAGTGGTGTTCTTACCCTGTCTTAACACTGAATGCTAGAACGTGAAACTGAATGTGATTCTACTCCGTTTAGGAAGTTGTATTGAACCCCAGTTGGCCTTACAAGAAAAACACTCTGCTTTTGAGAAACAGGCACTCTTGAACTCTACTGTGTTTCCTATAGGGCCAGTACATAGAGCTAGGTCAGAACAAAAGAACTGTGCTTCCTACACAAACGGGGCATATCTAGTTCAACTCAGTATTGGAAACTAAGAAAAACAGGAGCTTCTCTTCAGTCCAATACACTGCACTCGCTGGGAACAGACGCGAGTGCTATTTGCACTGTTTATGGCCAGATAGCACAATAGTTGTGTTCTTACCCTGAATTAACACTAAAAGCTAGAACGTGAAACTGAATGTGATTCTACTCCGTTTAGGAAGTTGTATTGAACCCTAGTTGGCCTTATAAGAATAAAACACTCTGCTTTTGAGAAACAGGCACTCTTGCACTCTACTGTGTTTCCTATAGGGCCAGTACAGTGAGCTAACTCAGAACAAAAGAACTGTGCTTCCTACACAAACGGGGCATATCTAGTTCAACTCAGTATTGGAAACTAAGTAAAACAGGAGCTTCTCTTCAGTCCAATACACTGCACTCGCTGGGAACAGACGCGAGTGCTATTTGCACTGTTTATGGCCAGAATATCACAATAGTGGTGTTCTTACCCTGAATTAACACTAAATGCTAGACCCTGAAACTGAATGTGATTCTACTCCGTTTAGGAAGTTGTATTGAACCCCAGTTGGCCTTACAGGAAAAACACTCTGCTTTTGAGAAACAGGCACTCTTGCACTCTACTGTGTTTCCTATAGGGCCAGTACAGTGAGCTAGCTCAGAACAAAAGAAGTGTGCTTCCTACACATACGGGGCATATCTAGTTCAACTCAGTATTGGAAACTAAGTAAAACAGGACCATCTCTTCAGTCTAGTACACTGCACTTGCTGGGAACAGACGCGAGGGCTATTTGCACTGTTTATGTCCAGAATAGCACAATAGTGGTGTTATTACCCTGTCTTAACACTGAATGCTAGAACGTGAAACTGAATGTGATTCTACTCCGTTTAGGAAGTTGTATTGAACCCCGTTGGCCTTACAAGAAAAACACTCTGCTTTTGAGAAACAGGCAGTCTTGCACTCTATTGTGTTTCCTATAGGGCCAGTACAGTGAGCTAGCTCAGAACAAAAGAACTGTGCTTCCTACACATACGGTTCATATCTAGTTCAACTCAGCATTGGATACTAAGTAAAACAGGAGCGTCTCTTCAGTCCAATACGCTGTACTCGCTGGGAACAGACGCGAGTGCTATTTCCACTGTATGGCCAGAATAGCACAATAGTGGTGTTCTTACCCTGAATTAACACTAAATGATAGAACGTGAAACTGAATGGGATTCAACTCCGTTTAGGAAGTTGTATTGAACCCCAATTGGCCTTACAAGAAAAACACTCTGCTTTTGAGAAACAGGCACTCTTGCACTCAACTCTGTTTCCTATAGGGCCAGTACAGTGAGCTAGCTCAGAACAAAAGAACTGTGCTTCCTACACAAACGGGGCATATCTAGTTCAACTCAGCATTGGAAACTAAGTAAAACAGGAGCTTCTCTTCAGTCCAATACACTGCACTCGCTTGGAACAGTCGCGAGTGCTATTTGCACTGTTTATGGCCAGAATAGCACAATAGTGGTGTTCTTACCCTGAGTTAACACTAAAAGCTAGAATGTGAAACTGAATGTGATTCTACTCCGTTTAGGAAGTTGTATTGAACCGTAGTTGGCCTTATAAGAAAAACACTCTGCTTTTGAGAATCAGGTACTATTGTGCTATACTGTTTTTTCTATAGGGCCAGTACAGTGAGCTAGCTCAGAACAAAAGAACTGTGCTTCCTACACAAACGGGGCATATCTAGTTCAACTCAGTATTGGAAACTAAATAAAACAGGAGCTTCTGTTCAGTCCAAAACACTGCACTCGCTGGGAACAGACGCGAGTGCTATTTGCACTGTTTATGGCCAGAATATCACAATAGTGGTGTTCTTACCCTGAATTAACACTAAATGCTAGAACGTGAAACTGAATGTGATTCAACTCCTTTTAGGAAGTTGTATGGAACCCCAGTTGGCCTTACAAGAAAAACACTCTGCTTTTGAGAAACAGGCACTCTTGAACTCTACTGTGTTTCCTATAGGGCCAGTACAATGAGCTAGCTCAGAACAAAAGAACTGTGCTTCCTACACAAACGGGGCATATCTAGTTCAACTCAGTATTGGAAACTAAGTAAAACAGGAGCTTCTCTTCAGTACAATACACTGCACTCGCTGGGAAAAGACGCGAGTGCTATTTGCACTGTTTGTGGCCAGATAGCACAATAGTTGTGTTCTTACCCTGAATTAACACTAAAAGCTAGAACGTGAAACTGAATGTGATTCTACTCCGTTTAGGAAGTTGTATTGAACCCTAGTTGGCCTTATAAGAATAAAACACTCTGCTTTTGAGAAACAGGCACTCTTGCACTCTATTGTGATTCCTATAGGGCCAGTACAGTGAGCTAGCTCAGAACAAAAGAACTGTGCTTCCTACACATACGGTTCATATCTAGTTCAACTCAGCATTGGATACTAAGTAAAACAGGAGCGTCTCTTCAGTCCAATACGCTGTACTCGCTGGGAACAGACGCGAGTGCTATTTCCACAGTTTATGGCCAGAATAGCTAATAGTGGTGTTCTTACCCTGAATTAACACTAAATGATAGAACGTGAAACTGAATGTGATTCAACTCCGTTTAGGAAGTTGTAGAGAACCCTAGTTGGTCTTATAAGAAAAACACTCTGCTTTTGAGAACCAGGCACTCTTGCACTCTACTGTGTTTCCTATAGAGCCAGTACAGTGAGCTAGCTCAGAACAAAAGAACTGTGCTTCCTACACAAACGGGGCATATCTAGTTCAACTCAGTATTGGAAACTAAGTAAAACAGGAGCTTCTCTTCAGTCCAATACACTGCACTCGCTGGGAACAGACGCGAGTGCTATTTGCACTGTTTATGGCCAGATAGCACAATAGTTGTGTTCTTACCCTGAATTAACACTAAAAGCTAGAACGTGAAACTGAATGTGATTCTACTGCATTTAGGAAGTTTTATTGAACCCTAGTTGGCCTTATAAGAATAAAACGCTCTGCTTTTGAGAAACAGGCACTCTTGCACTCTACTGTGTTTCCTATAGGGCCAGTACAGTGAGCAAACTCAGAACAAAAGAACTGTGCTTCCTACACAAACGGGGCATATCTAGTTCAACTCAGTATTGGAAACTAAGTAAAACAGGAGCTTCTCTTCAGTCCAATACACTGCACTCGCTGGGAACAGACGCGAGTGCTATTTCACTGTTTATGGCCAGAATATCACAATAGTGGTGTTCTTACCCTGAATTAACACTAAATGCTAGAACGTGAAACTGAATGTGATTCTACTCCGTTTAGGAAGTTGTATTGAACCCCAGTTGGCCTTACAGGAAACACACTCTGCTTTTGAGAAACAGGCACTCTTGCACTCTACTGTGTTTCCTATAGGGCCAGTACAGTGAGCTAGCTCAGAACAAAAGAACTGTGCTTCCTACACAAACGGGGCATATCTAGTTCAACTCAGTATTGGAAACTAAGTAAAACAGGAGCTTCTCTTCAGTCCAATACACTGCACTCGCTGGGAACAGACGCGAGTGCTATTTGCACTGTTTATGGCCAGAATAGCACAATAGTGGTGTTCTTACCCTGAATTAACACTAAATGCTAGAACGTGCTACTGAATGTGATTCAACTCCGTTTAGGAAGTTGTATTGAACCCCAGTTGGCCTTACAAGAAAACACTCTGCATTTGAGGAACAGGCACGCTTGCACTCTACTGTGTTTCCTATAGGGCCAGTACAGTGAGCTAGCTGAGAACAAAAGAACTGTGCTTCCTACACTAACGGGGCATATCTAGTTCAACTCAGTATTGGAAACTAAGTAAAACAAGAACATCTCTTCAGTCCAGTACACTGCACTCGCTGGGAACAGACGTGAGTGCTATTTGCACTGTTTATGGCCAGAATAGCACAATAGTGGTGTTCTTACCCTGAATTAACACTGAATGCTAGAACGTGAAACTGAATGTGATTCAACTCCGTTTAGGAAGTTTTATTGAACCCCTTGGCCTTACAAGAAAAACACTCTGCTTTTGAGAAACAGGCACTCTTGCACTCTATTGTGTTTCCTATAGGGCTAGTACAGTGAGCTAGCTCAGAACAAAAGAACTGTGCTTCCTACACAAACGGGGCATATCTAGTTCAACTCAGTATTGGAAACTAAGTAAAACAGGAGCTTCTCTTTAGTCCAATACACTGCACTCGCTGGGAACAAACGCGAGTGCTATTTGCACTGTTTATGGCCAGAATAGCACAATAGTGGTGTTCTTACCCTGAATTAACACTAAAAGCTAGAACGTGAAACTGAATGTGATTCTACTCCGTTAGGAAGTTGTATTGAACCCTAGTTGGTCTTATAAGAAAAACACTCTGCTTTTGAGAACCAGGCACTCTTGCACTCTACTGTGTTTCCTATAGGGCCAGTACAGTGAGGGAGCTCAGAACAAAAGAACTGTGCTTCCTACACAAACGGGGCATATCTAGTTCAACTCAGTATTGGAAACTACGTAAAACAGGAGCGTCTCTTGAGTCCAATACACTGTACATGCTGGGAACAGACGCGAGTGCTATTTGCACTGTTTATGGCCAGAATAGCACAATAGTGGTGTTCTTACCCTGAATTAACACTAAATGATAGAACATGAAACTGAATGTGATTCAACTCCGTTTAGGAAGTTGTATTGAACCCCAGTTGGCCTTACAAGAAAAACACTCTGCTTTTGAGAAACAGGCACTCTTGCACTCTACTGTGTTTCCTAGAGGGCCAGTACAGTGAGCTAAATCAGAAAAAAAGAACTGTGCTTCCTACACAAACTGGGCATATCTAGTTCAACTCAGTATTGGAAACTAAGTAAAACAGGAGCTTGTCTTCAGTTCAATACACTGCACTCGCTGGGAACAGACGCGAGTGCTATTTGCACTGTTTATGGCCAGAATATCACAATAGTGGTGTTCTTACCCTGAATTAACACTAAATGCTAGAACGTGAAACTGAATGTGATTCAACTCCGTTTAGGAAGTTGTATTGAACCCCAGTAGGCCTTACAAGAAAAACACTCTGCTTTTGAGGAACAGGCACTCTTGCACTCTACTCTGTTTCCTATATGGCCAGTACAGTGAGCTAGCTCATAACAAAAGAACTGTGCTTCCTACACAAACGGGGCATATCTAGTTCAACTCAGTATTGGAAACTAAGTAAAACAGGAGCCTCTCTTCAGTCCAATACACTGCACTCGCTGGGAACAGACGCGAGTGCTATTTGCACTGTTTATGGAAAGAATAGCACAATAGTGGTGTTCTTACCCTGAATTAACACTAAATGCTAGAACGTGAAACTGAATGTGATTCAACTCCGTTTAGGAAGTTGTATTGAACGCCTTGGCCTTACAAGAAAAACACTCTGCTTTTGAGAAACAGGCACTCTTGCACTCTATTGTGTTTCCTATAGGTCCAGTACAGTGAGCTAGCTCAGAACAAAAGAACTCTGCTTCCTACACAAACGGTTCATATCAAGTTCAACTCAGTATTGGATACTAAGTAAAACAGGAGCGTCTCCTCAGTCCAATACACTGTACTCGCTGGGAACATACGCGAGTGCTATTTGCACTGTTTATGGCCAGAATAGCACAATAGTGGTGTTCTTACCCTGAATTAACACTAAATGATAGAACGTGAAACTGAATGTGATTCAACTCCGTTTAGGAAGTTGTATTGAACCCCAGTTGGCCTTACAAGAAAAACACTCTGCTTTTGAGAAACAGGCACTCTTGCACACAACTCTGTTTCCTATAGGGCCAGGACAGTGAGCTAGCTCAGAACAAAAGAACTGTGCTTCCTACACAAACGGGGCATATCTAGTTCAACTCAGTATTGGAAACTAAGTAAAACAGGAGCTTCTCTTCAGTCCAATACACTGTACTCGCTGGGAGCAGACACGAGTGCTATTTGCACTGTTTATGGCCAGAATAGCACAATAGTGGTGTTCTTACCCTGAATTAACACTAAATGATAAAACGTGAAACTGAATGTGATTCTACTCCGTTTAGGAAGTTGTATTGAACCCCAGTTGGCCTTACAAGAAAAACACTCTGCTTTTGAGAATAGGCACTCTTGCACTCTACTGTGTTTCCTGTAGGGCCAGTCCAGTGAGCTAGCTCAGAACAAAAGAACTGTGCTTCCTACACAAACGGGGCATATCTAGTTCAACTCAGTATTGGAAACTAAGTAAAACAGGAGCTTCTCTTCAGTCCAGTACACTGCACTCACTGGGAACAGACGCTAGTGCTATTTGCACTGTTTATGGCCAGAATAGCACAATAGTGGTGTTCTTACCCTGAATTAACACTAAATGCTAGAACGTGAAACTGAATGTGATTCAACTCCGTTTAGGAAGTTGTATTGAACCCCAGTTGGCATTACAAGAAAAACACTCTGCTTTTGAGAAACAGGCACTCTTGCACTCTACTGTGTTTCCAATAGGGCCAGTACAGTGAGCTAGCTCAGAACAAAAAACTGTGCTTCCTTCACAAACGGGGCATATCTAGTTCAACTCAGTATTGGAAACTAAGTAAAACAGGAGCTTCTCTTCATTCCAATACACTGTACTCGCTGGGAACAGACGCGATTGTTTTTTGCACTGTTTATGGCCAGAATAGCACAATAGTGGTGTTCTTACCCTGAATTAACACTAAAAGCTAGAACGTGAAACTGAATGTGATTCAACTCCGTTTAGGAAGTTGTATTGAACCCTATTTGGCCTTATAAGAAAAACACTCTGCTTTTGAGAAACAGGCACTCTTGCACTCTACTGTGGTTCCTATAAGGCCAGTACAGTGAGCTAGCTCAGAACAAAAGAACTGTGCTTCCTACACAAACGTGAAATATCTAGTTCAACTCAGTATTGGAAACTAAGTAAAACAGGAGCTTCTCTTCAGTCCAATACACTGCACTCGCTGGGAACAGACGCGAGTGCTATTTGCACTGTTTATGGCCAGAATAGCACAATAGTGGTGTTCTTACCCTGAATTAACACTAAATGCTAGAACGTGCTACTTAATGTGATTCAACTCCATTTAGGAAGTTGTATTGAACTCCAGTTGGCCTTACAAGAAAAACACTCTGCTTTTGAGGAACAGGCACGCTTGCACTCTACTGTGTTTCCTATAGGGCCAGTACAGTGAGCTAGCTCAGAACAAAAGAACTGTGCTTCCTACACAAAAGGGGCATATCTAGTTCAACTCAGTATTGGAAACTAAGTAAAACAGGAGCATCTCTTCAGTCCAGTACACTGCACTCGCTGGGAACAGACGCGATGCTATTTGCAATATTTATGGCCAGAATAGCACAATAGTGGTGTTCTTACCCTGAATTAACACTAAATGCTAGAACGTGAAACTGAATGTGATTCAACTCCGTTTAGGAAGTTGTATTGAACCCCAGTTGGCCTTACAAGAAAAACACTCTGCTCTTGAGAGACAGGCACTCTTGCACTCTACTGTGTTTCCTATAGGACCAGTACAGTGAGCTAGCTCAGAACAAAAGAACTGTGCTTCCTACACAAACGGGGCATATCTAGTTCAACTCAGTATTGGAAACTAAGTAAAACAGGAGCGTCTCCTCAGTCCAATACACTGTACTCGGTGGTAACAGACGTGAGTGCTATTTGCACTGCTTATGGCCAGAATAGCACAATAGTGGTGTTCTTACCCTGAATTAAAACTAAATGCTAGAACGTGAAACTGAATGTGATTCAACTCTGTTTAGGAAGTTGTATTGAACCCCAGTTGGCCTTACAAGAAAAACACTCTGCTTTTGAGAAACAGGCACTCTTGCACTCTACTGTGTTTCCTATAGGGCCAGTACAGTGAGCTATCTCAGAACAAAAAACTGTGCTTCCTACACAAACGGGGCATATCTAGTTCAACTCAGTATTGGAAACTAAGTAAAACAGGAACATCTCTTCAGTCCAGTACACTGCACTCGCTGGGAACAGACGCGAGTGCTATTTGTACTGTTTATGGCCAGAATAGCACAATAGTGGTGTTCTTACCCTGAATTAACACTAAATGCTAGAACGTGAAACTGAATGTGATTCATCTCCGTTTAGGAAGTTGTATTGAACCCCAGTTGGCCTTACAAGAAAAACACTCTGCTTTTGAGAAACAGGCACCTTTGCACTCTACTGTGTTTCCTATAGGGCCAGTACAGTGAGCTAGCTCTAAACAAAAGAACTGTGATTCCGCACAAACGGGGCATATCTAGTTGACTCAGTATTGGAAACTAAGTAAAACAGGAGCTTCTCTTCAGTCCAATACACTGTATTCACTGGGAACAGACGCGAGTGCTATTTGCATTGTTTATGGCCAGAATAGCACAATAGTGGTGTTCTTTCCCTGAATTAACACTAAATGCTAGAACGTGAAACTGAATGTGATTCAACTCCGTTTAGGAAATTGTATTGAACCCCAGTTGTCCTTACAAGAAAAACACTCTGCTTTTGAGAAACAGGCACTCTTGCACTCTACTGTGTTTCCAAAAGGCCAGTACAGTGAGCTAGCTAAGAACAAAAGAACTGTGCTTCCTACACAAACGGGGCATATCTAGTTCAACTCAGTATTGGAAACTAAGTAAAACAGGAGCTTCTCTTCAGTCCAATACACTGTACTCGGTGGTAACAGACGCGAGTGCTATTTGCACTGTTTATGGCCAGAATAGCACAATAGTGGTGATCTTACCTGAATTAACACTAAATGCTAGAACGTGAAACTGAATGTGATTCAACTTCATTTAGGAAGTTGTATTGAACCCCAGTTTGCCTTACAAGAAAAACACTCTGCTTTTGAGAAACAGGCACTCTTTCACTCTACTGTGTTTCCTATAGGGCCAGTACAGTGAGCTAGCTCAGAACAAAAGAACTGTGCTTCCTACACAAACGGGGCATATCTAGTTCAACTCAGTATTGGAAACTAAGTAAAACAGGAGCTTCTCTTCAGTCCAATACACTGCACTCGCTGGGAACAGACGCGAGTGCTATTTGCACTGTTTATGGCCAGAATAGCACAATAGTGGTGTTCTTACCCTGAATTAACACTAAATGCTAGAACGTGCTACTGAATGTGATTCAACTCCGTTTAGGAAGTTGTATTGAACCACAGTTGGCCTCACAAGAAAAACACTCTGCTTTTGAGGAACAGGCACGCTTGCACTCTACTGTGTTTCATATAGGGCCAGTACAGTGAGCTAGCTCAGAACAAAAGAACTGTGCTTCCTACACAAACGGGGCATATCTAGTTCAACTCAGTATTGGAAACTAAGTAAAACAGGAGCATCTCTTCAGTCCAGTACACTGCACTCGCTGGGAACAGTCGCGATGCTATTTGCAATATTTATGGCCAGAATAGCGCAATAGTGGTGTTCTTACCCTGAATTAACACTAAATGCTAGAACGTGAAACTGAATGTGATTCAACTCCGTTTAGGAAGTTGTATTGAACCCCAGTTGGCCTTACAAGAAAAACACTCTGCTTTTGAGAAACAGGCACTCTTGCACTCTACTGTGTTTCCTATAGGGCCTGTAAAGTGAGCTAGCTCAGAACAAAAGAACTGTGCTTCCTACACAAACGGGGCATATCTAGTTCAACTCACTATTGGAAACTAAGTAAAACAGGAGCTTCTCTTCTGTCCAATACACTGCACTCGCTGGGAACAGACGCGAGTGCTATTTGGACTCTTAGTGGCCAGAATAGCACAATAGTGGTGTTCTTACCCTGAATTAACACTAAATGCTAGAACGTGAAACTGAATGTGATTCAATCACGTTTAGGAAGTTGTATTGAACCCCAGTTGGCCTTACAAGAAAAACACTCTGCTTTTTAGAAACAGGCACTCTTGCACTCTACTGTGTTTCCTATAGGGCCAGTACAGTGAGCTAGCTCAGAACCAAAGAACTGTGCTTCCTACACAAACGTGGCATATCTAGATCAACTCAGTATTGGAAACTACGTAATACAGGAGCTTCTCTTCAGTCCAATACACTGCACTCGCTGGGAACAGACGCGAGTGCTATTTGCACTGTTCATGGCCAGAATAGCACAATAGTGGTGTTCTTACCCTGAATTAGCACTAAATACTAGAACGTGAAACTGAATGTGATTCAACTCCGTTTAGAAAGTTGTATTGAACCCCAGTTGGCCTTACAAGAAAAACACTCTGGCCTTTAGAAACAGGCACTCTTGCACTCTACTGTGGTTCCTATAGGGCCAGTACAGTGAGCTAGCTCAGAACAAAAGAACTGTGCTTCCTACACAAACGTGAAATATCTAGTTCAACTCAGTATTGGAAACTAAGTAAAACAGGAGCTTCTCTTCAGTCCAATACACTGCACTCGCTGGGAACAGACGCGAGTGCTATTTGCACTGTTTATGGCCAGAATAGCACAATAGTGGTGTTCTTACCCTGAATTAACACTAAATGCTAGAACGTGCTACTTAATGTGATTCAACTCCATTTAGGAAGTTGTATTGAACTCCAGTTGGCCTTACAAGAAAAACACTCTGCTTTTGAGGAACAGGCACGCTTGCACTCTACTGTGTTTCCTATAGGGCCAGTACAGTGAGCTAGCTCAGAACAAAAGAACTGTGCTTCCTACACAAAAGGGGCATATCTAGTTCAACTCAGTATTGGAAACTAAGTAAAACAGGAGCATCTCTTCAGTCCAGTACACTGCACTCGATGGGAACAGACGCGATGCTATTTGCAATATTTATGGCCAGAATAGCACAATAGTGGTGTTCTTACCCTGAATTAACACTAAATGCTAGAACGTGAAACTGAATGTGATTCAACTCCGTTTAGGAAGTTGTATTGAACCCCAGTTGGCCTTACAAGAAAAACACTCTGCTCTTGAGAAACAGGCACTCTTGCACTCTACTGTGTTTCCTATAGGGCCAGTACAGTGAGCTAGCTCAGAACAAAAGAACTGTGCTTCCTACACAAACGGGGCATATCTAGTTCAACTCAGTATTGGAAACTAAGTAAAACAGGAGCGTCTCCTCATTCCAATACACTGTACTCGGTGGTAACAGACGTGAGTGCTATTTGCACTGCTTATAGCCAGAATAGCACAATAGTGGTGTTCTTACCCTGAATTAACACTAAATGCTAGAACGTGAAACTGAATGTGATTCAACTCTGTTTAGGAAGTTGTATTGAACCCCAGTTGGCCTTACAAGAAAAACACTCTGCTTTTGAGAAACAGGCACTCTTGCACTCTACTGTGTTTCCTATAGGGCCAGTACAGTGAGCTATCTCAGAACAAAAGAACTGTGCTTCCTACACAAACGGGGCATATCTAGTTCAACTCAGTATTGGAAACTAAGTAAAACAGGAACATCTCTTCAGTCCAGTACACTGCACTCGCTGGGAACAGACCCGAGTGCTATTTGCACTGTTTATGGCCAGAATAGCACAATAGTGGTGTTCTTACCCTGAATTAACACTGAATGCTAGAACGTGAAACTGAATGTGATTCAACTCCGTTTAGGAAGTTGTATTGAAACCCAGTTGGCCTTACAAGAAAAAAACTCTGCTTTTGAGAAACAGGCACTCTTGCACTCTATTGTGTTTCCTATAAGGCAGTACAGTGAGCTATCTCAGAACAAAAAAACTGTGCTTCCTACATAAACGGGGCATATCTAGTTCAACTCAGTATTGGAAACTAAGTAAAACAGGAGCTTCTCTTCAGTCCAATACACTGCACTCGCTGGGAACAGACGCGAGTGCTATTTGCACTGTTTATGGCCAGAATAGCACAATAGTGGTGTTCTTACCCTGAATTAACACTAAATGCTAGAACGTGCTACTGAATGTGATTCAACTCCATTTAGGAAGTTGTATTGAACCCCAGTTGGCCTCACAAGAAAAACACTCTGCTTTTGAGGAACAGGCACGCTTGCACTCTACTGTGTTTCATATAGGGCCAGTACAGTGAGCTAGCTCAGAACAAAAGAACTGTGCTTCCTACACAAACGGGGCATATCTAGTTCAACTCAGTATTGGAAACTAAGTAAAACAGGAGCATCTCTTCAGTCCAGTACACTGCACTCGCTGGGAACAGTCGCGATGCTATTTGCAATATTTATGGCCAGAATAGCGCAATAGTGGTGTTCTTACCCTGAATTAACACTAAATGCTAGAACGTGAAACTGAATGTGATTCAACTCCGTTTAGGAAGTTGTATTGAACCCCAGTTGGCCTTACAAGAAAAACACTCTGCTTTTGAGAAACAGGCACTCTTGCACTCTACTGTGTTTCCTATAGGGCTAGTACAGTGAGCTAGCTCAGAACAAAAGAACTGTGCTTCCTACACAAACGGGGCATATCTAGTTCAACTCAGTATTGGAAACTAAGTAAAACAGGAGCATCTCTTCAGTCCAATACACTGCACTCGCTGGGAACAGACGCGAGTGCTATTTGCACTGTTTATGACCAGAATAACACAATAGTGGTGTTCTTACCCTGAATTAAAACTAAATGCTAGAACGTGAAACTGAATGTTATTCAACTCCGTTTAGGAAGTTGTATTGAACCCCAGTTGGCCTTACAAGAAAAACACTCTGCTTTTGAGAAACAGGCACCTTTGCACTCTACTGTGTTTCCTATAGGGCCAGTACATTGAGCTAGCTCTAAACAAAAGAATTGTGATTCCGCACAAACGGGGCATATCTAGTTCACTCAGTATTGGAAACTAAGTAAAACAGGAGCTTCTCTTCAGTCCAATACACTGTATTCACTGGGAACAGACGCGAGTGCTATTTGCACTGTTTATGGCCAGAATAGCACAATAGTGGTGTTCTTACCCTGAATTAACACTAAATGCTAGAACGTGAAACTGAATGTGATTCAACTCCGTTTAGGAAGTTGTATTGAACCCCAGTTGGCCTTACAAGAGAAACACTCTGCTTTTGAGAAGCAGGCACTCTTGCACTCTACTGTGTTTCCAAAAGGCCAGTACAGTGAGCTAGCTAAGAACAAAAGAACTGTGCTTCCTACACAAACGGGGCATATCTAGTTCAACTCAGTATTGGAAACTAAGTAAAACAGGAGCTTCTCTTCAGTCCAATACACTGTAATCAGTGGTAACAGACGCGAGTGCTATTTGCACTGTTTATGGCCAGAATAGCACAATAGTGGTGTTCTTACCCTGAATTAACACTAAATGCTAGAACGTGAAACTGAATGTGATTCAACTCCATTTAGGAAGTTGTATTGAACCCCAGTTGGCCTTACAAGAAAAACACTCTGCTTTTGAGAAACAGGCACTCTTTCACTCTACTGTGTTTCCTATAGGGCCAGTACAGTGAGCTAGCTCAGAACAAAAGAACAGTGCTTCCTACACAAACGGGGCATATCTAGTTCAACTCAGTATTGGAAACTAAGTAAAACAGGAGCTTCTCCTCAGTCCAATACAGTGCACTCGCTGGGAACAGACGCGAGTGCTATTTGCACTGTTTATGGCCAGAATAGCACAATAGTGGTGTTCTTACCCTGAATTAACACTAAATGCTAGAACGTGCTACTGAAGGTGATTCAACTCCGTTTAGGAAGTTGTATTGAACCCCAGTTGGCCTTACAAGAAAAACACTCTGCTTTTGAGGAACAGGCACGCTTTCACTCTACTGTGTTTCCTATAGGGCCAGTACAGTGAGCTAGCTCAGAACAAAAGAACTGTGCTTCCTACACAAACGGGGCATATCTAGTTCAACTCAGTATTGGAAACTAAGTAAAACAGGAGCATCTCTTCAGTCCAGTACACTGCACTCGCTGGGAACAGACGCGATGCTATTTGCAATATTTATGGCCAGAATAGCACAATAGTGGTGTTCTTACCCTGAATTAACACTAAATGCTAGAACGTGAAACTGAATGTGATTCAACTCCGTTTAGGAAGTTGTATTGAACCCCAGTTGGACTTACAAGAAAAACACTCTGCTTTTGAGAAACAGGCACTCTT